>NW_022988043.1:26551625-27139125 GCF_902827165.1 Trematomus bernacchii
TTCCTGAAGAAATTGCTAGTGGGAATGCTTTATGATGAAAAGCTGATGCTGAATTGCTATGCTGAAATGTAATGTGTAAGAAGAAAGTGAAGAATTTAGATTGAAATGATACATGAACACTGGGGGCTTGAATGTGTGATGAGTGAAGAAAAGAAAGTAAAAAAGCTTGGAAAAGCAGCAGAATATTTGAACTGCAAACTTTTGAACTAACTTGATGGCGAATGATCTGTCGCCATGCCAACGGCATTTGATGACACCCCATAATACGCTTAGATGCGTTTATGGCTGCATCGTTACCAAACCTGTCAATGTGACATCATCGTGTTCCATGACACAGGTGTTTATATTTGAGCTAACGACGACAGCTGTGTGTCACCAATAATGTATAAAATAGGTGGAACATGTTGAAGTCAGTATGAAGTCTCCATCAGACAGAAAAGAATAGGCTCAGACAATCTGTTAAACTCCAGTGACCACGTCGTTAGCTCAAACACGAACACCTGTGTGTTATGACATCATCGTGTTCCATGACACTGGTGTTTATATTTGAGCTAACGAGCTCTGCAGAGATCAAAGGTTTCCATTGTTCTGAATGAGAGATGAACCTCTTACATGTGAACGTTTTGTGGAAGAACGATAACAGATATCTGTGAAATTTCAAAATGTGAAGCATGTCATGGGAGTTGAGTATCTGAAGTGTAATTTTTGTGTACTTTCGGGTTAATAATGTGGCCTTTTTGGCAGTTTAAGAAAGGTGTGCGGCTGCTGCTGTGAGGAAATATCAGCCTGAAATTACAATGGGTTTTAATGGAGACATGTTGAAAGTTTTTGTCACTTCATGCCCTCAAGAGGCATTTTGTTTAATTATTTTGCTTAATTATTTGTCATTTTTCAAGCTACGAGATGTTTTCCTACGTTTGTCATGACAAATTATGTCTCAAGAATGTAGGGTTTGGGAATTATGGCAGTTTAAAAAAAAATATGAAGGCACATTAAGAATTCCCACACTCTAGCTGTGACATCACGCACTCTAGTTAATGTTAAAATCTGAAGAAAGCCTCTTTACCAAGGTCTGAACAATGTTTAATATCTCTAAAAGTAAGAATCATATTTAAAAGTTGTGTTACACGAATAATGTCAGAAAGATGTGTAACATTTTAAAGTTGGAATGAGGTTTCTGAGTGAAAGTATGAATGAACAGTTAGCAGTTGAAGTCGCATGAAGATTTGTTGAAGTCTGAAGAATTTCTCTATTGACTTCAATGGTTGAAAATGGGATGTATTATGGGATGTATCTCTGGAATTATGAAAGTTATGAATGATAAAAGTAATAGTCTGCGATTCCCGACCGAGCTGAACGTTTTGATGTTTGAACGGAGTTTCTGCGATGTTGAATGTGGGAGAAGACGGACAAAATAAGTGGGTGGAATAATAATAAGAATTTTGTCCGTAGCATAATAGATAGTTGGAATGCTGTATCAGCCAAGCTGACCTGTCCCCCTCCCCACCATTAAGTCCAACTACACGGATGACCAAAGGGTTATCGGGGTTCTTTAGTGACTGCCTCTGTTCCATGGTGAATCATTAGCAGCTGGGACAGGACTTTCTCCTCAGACTACAGCTACACAGCTTCCGTACATTTGAAGGAGCTCTTGGGAGATGTATACATTGGGCATAGACTGAATAGTACATTTTATATATACAACTACATTTTTGTGTTCCATTTTCAGATTGATAATAAATGTAGGACATGTGTCAAGTTAAAAGCTAAATATGATACACCAGGAAATGTATTCATTTGAAAGAAATGATGTCTTTGAACAACATTTAGTTTCATGAACATGTATCTGTTATGTAACCCCCCCTGTGTATCAGCTCAGCAGCCGGACTCCTGCAGCACTGCACGTTCCAGGCCACGGGGGGGCAGTAGGTCCATGCAGGACCTACATGCAGGGGTGCCGTAAGGGGGTGAAAAGTTAGGACGATTCTAAGGGCCCGTGACTGACAGGGGCCCAAACCATTTTAGAACATTAAGTAAGTAACCAATGTGATTATCTTTTCATGGGGCCCAGAATCCCTGGCGGCGCCCCTGCCTACATGTGATGTATGCTCCCAGTGCCCCCTGGACCCAGTGAACTCAACACCCATATGGAAGTACTTGGCTGCAGCCCAGCACATGCCTTTTCTTTGTCCTCACATAACCGGGCTGACTTTATATGGCTGGCTCTAAAAGTCATTTAAGATCACCAAGTGTAATGTTCCTCAGGGCAGTCCCTTTCCCCCGCTTCAGACCCCTCTCTAGTTTCTTTGTTGTGTTTTGAAAGTAGATGTTGCTGTTAGTAAGAGCTGTGTTTCTCTCAGGTATGTACAGATGGTGAAGAATGAAAGGCCCCTCGTAGCCTTCTCCTCTTTTGATTTGGCTTTCCTCTCCATTTGCTCCGCCAGCCGTGTGCACTCTGAACATGGCGTTAGTGCTGCAGAGTGTTTGGGAGCTGCTGCTGACCTCCATGCTTTCTTTTCTTTCATTTGAGCCTTTAATCATTTATGATTAGCCTAGATGTGATTTACTGTCTCTTTTTTTCTCGCCTGATGCCATTGGGATTGGCGTGAGACTCGGGTCAGCCTGCGGAGTGTTTCCAGGTCAGGCAGAAGTAGGTCACGCTGTTCCCAGTGTCAGAGCCTATAAGTTCACAGTGTGTGATGACAGCCTGACTCCACAGGGATACACAAGCAGACTTTGTGTAGCGCTCATATATGTAACAAACACTTTCCATCTATACCGCTGCACTACAAGCCCACATTCTATCATGTCATAATTCACTTATTTTATATTAAACCCTCGTTTAAAGTCAATGTATCACAACTTTCCAGAGCTTTACAAAGCTGCCGATTTTAGGGATCAGAATTTTCTAGAAATATAGGTTTGAGGTTTCCAATAATTTTCCCTTGAAACTATTTAAATGATGACATTAAAATAATAATTGTATATAAATACAGTAGAATAGACTCTGTCGTCCTGTCTGTGTGACAGTATGTGAGTGTGTATGAAGACAGCTGAAGAACAGAAGCCACCGGGGTAGTTTTCATCCTCTCCTCCATCACTTTCCCATTTAAGAAAAGTAACTTGGGTCTGCTGTGGCTAGAGAACATCAGCGTGTTGGAAATCCTCCAGCATGTTCATATAACCTTACAGGGCAATTACTGCAGGATTATTTCCATATGCCTATTTCTCCGATTACACAAAGAGGTTCACTTTCCAAGAATCAAGGGCGCAGATTATCTCACTTTTTAAAATAATACATATTAATAATAGTACATGTGGGTCACTGTCTGGTTATTACCAAAGTCCCAGGTACAGCCACCCCCCCGCAGCCTGATTAAAGCGCCCCGACAGATCCCTCTCTTCTTGGACTATCATGCAGTTTGGAGATTTGTAGTAGACATGCACAGTGAAGGGACATCACAATGGAGTGTCATAAGACATAGCCGACAGGATTAACGCTCTTTTTTAACCATTTATTTGCAGTATTTGTTTTTTTTGCTCAAGCGATAACAAACAAGAACACAAAACATTGTGAAGCGATCACACTTGGTGTTGAGAAGTCGTGGAAATTGTCATATTGGTCATGGCGGGAAACCTGCTTTAGGGAACATGCTGAAACCCCCCCCCCCCCGCCCCAAAAGAACATTTGATTGAATAAAGCATTATTATGAAATGTATACCAAATGAAAGTATGATAGCAACAGAATCATTGACACATTTAAAACAATACTCAGCTACTTTGAATTACAAAAGAGACTTTTTCAAAATACTTGCAGAATAACAAAAAGAATGCAAACTGCACCTCAAGTTTCCTTACCCTCCAACTACTTTCCTATATAAATGGTCACAATAAAACAAAAAAAACAGTCGGTCTTTACTATTGAATTTTTGGGTATGAGCACCTGAACATTTTATTATTTTTTACTTTTATTATATAGGAACTCTCGGAACTAAACAACTCTAATCCTGGACAAATGAAATACCTTTCTGGAAAGAACTGAGAAACATGTTTTTATCATCATTATTTGGATGGACTGACCCTTTTTTAAAAACCTAACTCTAAAAGGGTAAATGTAGTAGGAACAGCTGGACGTAACTTTGATCAAATGCACTTCAATGTTAACAGTATACTAAGCACAAATGCCCGGATTGACCAGCCCAGTGTCCATAAATAACCTTTTACACATCACAGTGTAGCGCGTTGTATCCAGTTTGTGCCATCATTATTGCTCTTGTTGAACCCGTGGCCAGCCGGTTCCTGAGAGGTTTGAACCGCAGTCTGCATTCATTGATCAGTGAGTTATTCTCAAGTAAACCCACCGACAGCAATGAATGTTTATTGCAGCCTTAAGAACCACAGCTGATCTGCTGTCTGAGGAAATGAGTCCTGGTGTGTCCAGCCAGAGGGTCCCAGGCCTGAGCTGTAGCCCCCCCCCGCAGACTGTGATCATGCTATCTGCCCTGCATGAGTGCAGACCTGAAAGATGTCTCTGCGCATGGTTTCCAGAGGAGTGTGTGTCTCTGTCTGTGTCTCTGTCTGTGTCTCTGTCTGTGTCTCTGTCTGTGTCTGTCTGTGTCTCTCTCTGTGTCTCTGTCTGTGTCTCTCTCTGTGTCTCTGTCTGTGTCTCTGTCTGTGTCTCTGTCTGTGTCTCTGTCTGTGTCTGTCTGTGTCTGTCTGTCTGTCTGTGTCTGTGTCTGTCTGTGTCTCTGTCTGTGTCTCTGTCTGTGTCTCTGTCTGTGTCTGTGTCTCTGTCTGTGTCTGTGTCTGTGTCTGTGTCTCTGTCTGTGTCTCTGTCTGTGTCTCTGTCTGTGTCTCTGTCTGTGTCTCTGTCTGTGTCTGTGTCTCTGTCTGTGTCTCTGTCTGTGTCTGTGTCTGTGTCTGTGTCTCTGTCTGTGTCTCTGTCTGTGTGTGGCGTCCCTCAGGGTACATGCAACGGTCGATGGTTTGGTCAGAGCTCAAACTCACCGACAGCGTTGAATGTTCTCCGTGAGCACCGGGCAGAACCGTGTGTTTCTGTTGGTTGTTTGATTTAGTTACTTATATGTTGCTTTAAAGGAATAGTCACATGAATCAAACTGCTCAGTTTATTTTAGTTTTCATCTTTGACGCTGCAGTTGGACTCGATCACAGAAAGTCACCTTTACTTTGCTTGCTGCTTACCATCCATACCATGTATTTAAAATACCTGCAATTAAAACCTAAACGTGTGTGTGTGTGTGTGTGTGTGTGTGTGTGTGTGTGTGTGTGTGGGTGTGTGTGTGTGTGTGTGTGTGTGTGTGTGTGTGTGTGTGTGTGTGTGTGTGTGTGGTGTGTGTGTGTGTGTGTGTGTGTGTGTGTGTGTGTGTGTGTGTGTGTGTGTGTGTGTGTGTGTGTGTGTGTGTGTGTGTGTGTGTGTGTGTGGTGTGTGTGTGTGTGTGTGTGTGTGTGTGTGTGTGTGGTGTGTGTGTGTGTGTGTGTGTGTGTGTGTGTGTGTGTGTGTGTGTGTGTGTGTGTGTGTGTGTGTGTGTGTGTTCTTTAAAGTGGACCTATCATGCTTTATAATAATATAGTGTAGGACCATACCTATATAAGGCATATTTATACTTTTTTTTCTTCAAAATACCAAACAGATCATGCATTTTAGCCATGCCTCAATTTGCACTTTTTTACCCCTGTTTTTGCAAGGGCAGATTCAGTGAGAACAGCACCACCTACAGGCCTGGCATATGTACTACATCGTCTCCAGCGCTTTCGAACGGCAATGGCCGTGGCTGTCTCCTCCTGATTGGTGGAGTTGGCCCAATAGCCGTAGCGCCACCGTCCTGACGTCAGGACAGTGTTCAAATCTGGATCAGTTTTTATCAGATCCGTTGCAGCCCCTTTTTTAGAGATTTGGGTATGGAGGAAAATAGAGAGGGTTGTGTTTTCTGACACTTGGTGAGTTCCCTGGAACACCGGGGACACATATTCATGTAGAAAAGACGTACACAAGTGCATTTTGCATGATAGGTCCCCTTTAAATAGCCCTGCAGAATGTGTGGAATGCCTCATCATCCTCACCTTGTTTCAAACTACTCAAACTCTCATCTGTCTCCGAAGTCTCTGCTTCTTTCACCTTCAGCCTGCAGCAGAAGAACAAAAAAAGGAAGGCATCAGAAACACCATGAATAAAAGCACAGAGATGAAGTCAGTGTTGGAGGGAAGCAAATGTGTGATCAGAGAGCGCTGCTGTGCCCCCAGTTTAACTAGAGCACTGCAGTGTGGAGCTAGTTAGAGATGTTCCCTCACCCTGCGCTGAACCTCAGCTGCTGCTCAGGGAGCGCGCCTTCCTGTGTTCGCCTCTTTGAGGTTGGAAAATCATGCAGTCATGTTTTATTAATGTTCTCTGTCTCTGCTTTTCTGTATTTCTCTCCCCTGTTCAGCCTGCTTCCCTTAACACAGTCAAACATATTGGGAACACTGTATTTAGTCTGGTCTGCATCCTCTTTTCACGTGGCATTTTATGACAGTTAGGATTTGATTTGAAGTCTTACTAAAACCTGTAGGTTGGTTGGGAAAATATAATGCAACTTATTTGTCCGTTTGATTAAAAATGAAAGGATTTGATCTTTAGTTCTCTACACATCACAGGCTGAAAGAGAGCCACTCTCCTGCATTATGAATGATCACTTAAGGTGGAGTGAGGCACAATTGACTCTGTGCTCTGACACAGTTCACTGACTCTGGAGATGTCATTATTACCACAATATGATTCTAAAGTTTTCTTTGTTTCATCTTACATTTATTATTTTCAGTGCCGTCATTGTTGGCTTTTGAACAATGGCTTGTTGAATGTACTTTTGTGTCGGTGTGTAAGTCACGGCCAGATATTATTCCTTTTCAGACATTCGTTTTTTATCTAGAATAAATTCTTCCACATTTCCCTAATCTCTCCCTGCTTCTCCCTTCGCAGACAAGGTGGGAATTAATATATGTTCAGTCGCTCTGGCTCTGACTTCAATGGCTTCCCTCTTTGGCACTTGTGCTGTTTGGCTGCGTGCCCGAGACACACAGAGGCTGTTTTCATCTCAAATATCGCTCCCTCTCCTTCCCCTCGCTTGTTTTTCATCTGACTTGACTTCCGCTCTCCCTGCACTTGGGAGTACTTATGTGAAATGTACGTTAACTCGTCGCACGCACGCTGTCTTATTCATAGGTTTGAGGCGTTGTACTTTTCTATCATGGTTCTGATAATACTTCTCCTGGTGTGGTCTCCAGAAACGTTGCATAACTGACAAAAGGTTAGCGTGTACAAATGTGTGCGAGCATGAGACAGCGGACGAGTGAAGAATGCAACAGTGTGACTGAACCGGTGTGAACCCTGCATCGTCAGCACATTCCAGGGGTTGGACAATGAGGAGCACACAGTGTTCTCTCTGTCGCTCTGCAGCCAGGTCCAGGCTACACACATGGACGAAGTTTAGCAAAATGAGTTAGAACTGTTAAAGTCAGTGTAGCGTGCATGTTATGTTCAAGGAATCTATTCTCAGACCAGAAGACTTTAGACTTCCACTGACCTGGAAGTCCCTGGATTGGATATGAATGAAAATATAAAAGCACTTCCCTGTTCCTGTCATGGCCTGAACATTTCTCTATTTCACTTTTTCATTTACATCATTTCACATAAACTCACAAGCAAGATGGCCGCAGAGAGACAGAATCTGATTCAGGAAATCCAATATGTAGCATCGATTTCCTGGATAAACGCTGCTGAATATCTGTTCATTTACTATGACAGTTTTGCTCACACAACTAATACTCAAATACTCATTCTGGTAGGATGCCAGTGCATGCTCTCACACACTTTCCCATCCAGTCATGCCTCTTGAAAATGATATAACTACATAATCCACTGGCGCTGTGAGATATCCCCTAATGGAAGAGCAAGAGCAGCTTATATCGCTAAAATCGCTCGCGTCGTGAGTAATCCTCTTCTTGGACAAACTCAATCAAATTCAACAAATATGCCATAATTGCTGTGCCAATCACAAGTTCGGCTTTACTTCAGATTGGAGTTAAATTTAGATTTAAATATCTGTTTGAATGAAGTTTTGAATAAGATTTCGAGGTGCAGCGGTTAGCAGCAGTAATGCTCTTCAGATACGATGCAAACAATTTGACTTGTGCTTATTGGTTACATTTTCAGAATGAACCAAAAGTGCTCTAGCCCCTTTCCAGTATGTTAAAACACCTTCAACTGGTTTGATTCAATCGTTTTGTGGACTTGTGGTATAAATGAAAAGGTTCTATTGTGATTCTTATTTTTTGCAGAGGTTATAACGATGATACCATTCTCCAATCAACCAGGAGAGGGAATACTGCAAAAGATGACAACTCATGTCTTTTGTGGCATATTCTTGCCTCTATTGGACAGGGGAAGCAGATATCTTCAATGATACAGAATAAGAGCACAGCTTTCATTCTATGATACAGCACTCCAAATGAAAGCAACCCTGCTCGTGTTAAAAGCAACATAATATTCACTTCTGACAGGTCTAAGTGTATTCAGTTACATCTTGGAGTGCATCAAAACAGCTCAGTGCACAGCGCCAAGCCACCAGGAGCACGCTGCCTCCTCCTCCTCCTCCTCCTCCTCCTCCTCCTCCAGGAGCACGCTGCCTCCTCCTCCTCCTCCTCCTCCTCCAGGAGCACGCTGCCTCCTCCTCCTCCTCCTCCTCCAGGAGCACGGTGCCTCCACGTGCCTGGATCAGCCTGCCAGCGCAAGGTTCACTAACTAACTGTGGCCGAGCCAGCTCCTCTGCTGCCAGCTCCTCTCCCAGCTTTAACCCTAACCCTGTCTTGATGGTGACATACTGTTTTCTCTAACACTGATTGACGTGCCTGTGTCTGCCCTGTCTTCCAGCCTTCTCTCTCTGCGCTGTGCACCTTTGAACCCTCGGTTGAGGCTCTTGATCACATCATGTCAGTGTGGCTCTAGTTGACTTATCCTCAGCCGCAGCACGCCTGAGAGAACCGCACTGTATGTCACACCGCTCTCTTCTCTAAAGCTTTGTCGGCTCATTTCAGTGAGCGCTGAGGCTGATGAATATGTATCCCAACTTTTTCCGCAGCAGTTTTTGAGGATCTGGAACAAAGCAGACCCTTTGTGGTTGTCTTCTGGATTTAACCGTGCCATTTCTCTGGAGCCTGCTGCCATTTCTTATCTTCAACAGACTTTATCCCCAGGTCAGACTTGCGGCCCTCTTTGAACGCTGGCATTGTTAGAATCCTCGCTCCAACTATCATATTTCGTTATTCAGGAAGTCTGTTTGTATCTCTAGGTCTTAATTGAGTCATTAAAGAAAAGCAGAGATATGTTGTCAAACGCAAACAAATGTAGCCCCAAAGAAACCTAAACAAAGGGTTCTACACCGCTCCCTTCTGCCACATAATCCGTGTTTTTAATCTGTCGAGGCGACGCAATGCAGTGGTAGGTTTGCCGGCGAGCGCGAGGATCAGCGTTTCCCTCGCATGCCCGCCACTCGAACTCGCTGCACTCCGCACTGCAGCAATAAACTGCGAGGGGCAGGGAACCAGGCCATCACCATCATCGTCATTTCAAAACACCCAACCATCTCCTGCACCCTCCCCATCCACCTAGATGTCTCACACTGAGAGATTTACAAATGGCACAGTGCAGGGAGGCAGAAATTCTGATTTCACATTTCTGTTATCAGTGGAAGCCAGCAGGGTGAGCCAGCAGGGTGAGCCAGCAGGGTGAGCCAGCAGGGTGAGCCAGCAGGGTGAGCCAGCAGGGTGAGCCAGCATGAGACTGACCTGGATACTGATCGACCTTTTACTGCTGCCTCTGCCACCTCACGGTCAGACCTTGTTGATCTGAGTGGCATTGACTGTGTGTTTAGCTCAAATAACTGAGCGGGAACGAAAATGAGTAATTCTTGGAAAGTCATGGTGGTGCTCTGTAAAAAAGAATCTGTGTCCATTGCTGCAATAAACAAACACAATGGGAGATTCACAAAGAACAACATCGCAAACCTTGAACTGCTTAGTTTTTCCACTGTGTTTAACACCTTCCTTTCCTAGACTGACATTTGAGCCTCTGCACCCTCTGGAATAACCATGGCCTTCATTTTCCTCTGTTTTGTCTGCGGTACCATTTTATTCCAATAAGCCACATCACCTAGTTTGTGTGAGCAACATTACAAAGCATGTCCCCGTGCGCAGCAGGGAGCGTGTCTCTGTGTTGCACCAGCAGGGAGCGTGTCTCTGTGTTGCACCAGCAGGGAGCGTGTCTCTGTGTTGCACCAGCAGGGAGCGTGTCTCTGTGTTGCACCAGCAGGGACACTGTGTCCTCAATGCGCTGCACACTGCTTTGTGCTCTGTTGACCTAGTCGGCTCCGCCTCAGCAAAAGTGAAGCTCCTCTTCCTGTCCTACTGTATGTATGAAAGACTATTCACTCCGCAGTGAATTCAACACATGGAGCTCATGTATGATATTTTAAGATATGCACGGCTGTTGGTGGAAGCGAGCACGGCAGTATAGGCTGTGGGTGTTTGCGTGGAACACTGCGGCGGTGAGAATGGGCTGATCCTCTGCAGAGCACTTTGAGAGAGTTGTTGAGGCCAGTGCTTTGGAGAGTTGTTCAGAGACTTAACCCTCCTCCCCGGCACCTTCCTCCTCGCTAGCGCAGGGAAATCTCTGCTGGATTCATGTCTCCTTTCACATTTCTAAGAGGCGTTAAACCTTTCTGGATTAAAGAAGGTAATCTGACAGGCAGAAGATTGTATTAGCCCGAGTGTTGGCAGAGCTTTTAATTTCCCCCTCTCAGCCTGCCTCTCCTGCTGACCTGATAGATGGTATTATTGTGTTTTTTCTTTTGAATTACAGCAAAAACATCCCCATCTTCCTTTTATTCACTCTCTTCTCTCCTCGTGCTCTCTATCCCACTCTTTCCATATCTCCCCTCAGCCGCTCTGTCCTCCCTCTCTCTCCGGCTCTTCCAGCAGTGACAGCATACTTGCGTGAACCCATGATTTATCATTTGCTAATCCGTGATGATTACGGAGCTTTCCACACGGCTCTTATCTGTTGCTGAGCCTGCTTTTCACTCCATGGCTGCCAATTATCTCTCAGGCAGCATGCAAACAGACCTGTCTCTGTCAGCCAGCTGCAGGAGGCCTCTCAGGCTCTTTGGGACTGCATGCATCCACAGACACACCAGTGTGCTTTTGGTCCAAGTACTTGTTGAAATGTGAGATTGAGAGATCAAATTCAATATTGCATTTGGTATGTTCTGCACTTCAAACAAAAGCTTAAACTCAGCCCTTCAGCATCAGAGGGCAGGACGAGCGAGTGTGATGAGCGGTAGCTTAAAGAGAGGGATGGGAACTGCAGCTAAAAAGACCTGTCCATGGACACTTACTGCTGGATACACTGGAGCCAGCCGTGGCATTCCCTCACTCAGAGAGACCACAGGAAGAAATACCCTGTCTGATGCTTCTGACTAGTTTGAGGTATTAGATCTGAATTATTGTCCTGGACAGTCCCTGATGTGGAGAGCTGATACTCATTTAGTTACATGCTGCATTTGGCCTAAAATAAAGCAGAGAGGAAGGGCTGTCACAAGCTTTTACTTTTGCGACTTGACATCCTGAAGCTTGGATATTATTATATTAGCATCAAGGTCAACATTTTGCTAGTTGGCCAAATCTACCTCCTAGATATTGAGGGCCGAGAGCCGTGACGGAGATGCCTCATCGTGACTCATCTACCACTTCCTGCAGCAAGGCGGAGGGCCGGCCCAGGGTGGAGTAGGACAGAATGAGGTTATGGTGAACAGGACCTGGCCCGCGGGGAGGGTATGCAGATCACGGTGCTCAGCTGATGTTGCGTCCAGTTGTCAGTGTAATGGGAAGTGACGTGCACATCAGAGCGATGTGGGTCAGAGCGGCAGACGGCAGCCCGCGGCTGCCTTCATCTGCTCCGCCTGTCTAATCTCTGCAGCCCGGCCAGACGAGACTCTCTAATCGACCCTGATATTCACTGAGCACACATTATAGCTCTCCTCACGCTCAGGAACGCAAACACACGCAGCACGAAGGGCGACATTTTAGAAATGTACATGTAGTGGATGCTGTTTGAGATAAACATGGCTGAAAGGCCCAATCAGACATCATGTAGTTTTTATACAAATATATATAATATTTATTTTATCAAGACAAATCTAAATAGATTAAAAGAATAAGAAATCAAGATGTGATTCTTTAAGGCATCCTACGGTCTCTGCCTCCTTACCTTTGACATTTTCCACACCCTCTTGGTTTACATTATTTTTTTTTTTTAAATATTAATTTTGTAGTTTCACTTCAGGGTGATATCGATTGAGCTGTCATTCTTTTTTTTCTTTTTTTTTACGTGGGTAAAAATTGTTCGTAGGGATGCATGGCTTAATAGGATTCCCTGACCTGGTCGGGGAGAAGGACGGGAAGGGGAACAGCTGGCAGCGAAGTGGAGGAGAGGGAGAGCAAACTTTTGCGAGTGTTTGTTTAGCACCTGTGTATGGACTTAACAAGTCCATCGTAGCCAGAGGGAAGTGACACATGGGGGCCTTAAAGTGTTTTGACATTTTCTGCTCAAACTGGTTTTTACGGCTGAGGGAAGAGGCCCGAAGGAGTTTAGCCTGTGCGGATCTGCCTCTGCCTCATCAAAGGCAGTCATTTCCTGTTCGTTTCAGGCCCCCATCCCCCAACCCAGAGCTCTTGTCTGCTAATCCCACCCCTGCAAACTGCTGAACTCCACCAACCCCCACTCTTGGCCCCCCTGCTGGTGTGCTGCCCGCCTCGCTTCAGTTTGCTACACTGGGGCTCTGCGCTTTGTGTCAGCAGGCTCGCGGCTGAGCACTAACAAATCCTCATTGTCCCGCGCCAGAGTGGTGACAGAGGGGTGGGGGGGGGGCGCGGCATCGCTGTCTGGTTTCTATTCAAATCCAGGTACACCCAGGCCTGGAGTGAGGGGTGCAAAGGGGCTCACAGAGCTCCACGCCTGGGATCAAAGTCCAGCAAGACCTGAGCCCGGGCCGGGGTGCTGGGTCAGGAGCCGCTTACACAACCTGCCTCTGATCTCACACACCAGCAACAAGTGACACTAGACTTCACAAACCAGCAAGGTTTCCAAAACACTGCGTAGCCATTTTAGGAACCAAAAAAAAAGATCTGAGCCCCTAAAATCACCTCCACAGATACCAGGTGCTCTCATTCTGTCAACTAAGGACTTTGGATTTCTGTAACCCTCAAACAATTGGCAATGCCCGTGCTGTCACCCCGTTTGTAAAAGCAGAATGTTTGTTGAGACTCATCCTTTGTATGAACATGTAGGATGGAGTGCAGAGTTTGGAAGCGTGTGTTTCAGCGGGGCCTCACTGAGAGGCTCTGCTGATTGGGTTATGGAGTGTAGGGCTTCAGAGCCGGTGATGAAGGCTGATGTGTATCCGAGTAACAAGACTCTACACGTACAGGCATTTGTGAGCGCGAGCTGTACTCTGCTTTCAGTCTGAGAGCCTCAGATGGGCTGTATGTATGCACACACTTTGGGGGGTTCATGTTAGCCATACAACAGCCAATACTGTTGTTTTTGTTTTGTCTTTTTTAAATCTGAATTTGTGACCTTAAGTGACGTCACTTGTTTTTCAGTTCCTAAAGCATCTGTGTGCGGCTTCAAAGAGATGCTTTGTTGTCATCACCAGCATTCGGATATCAATCCAGACCTATTTTTTTGTGTCTGTGTTGTTTGTTCTTCCTGGTGTGTGTGTGTGTGTGTGTGTGTGTGTGTGTGTGTGTGTGTGTGTGTGTGTGTGTGTGTGTGTGTGTGTGTGTGTGTGTGTGTGTGTGTGTGTGTGTGTGTGTGTGTGTGTGTGTGTGTGTGTGTGTGTGTGTGTGTGTGTGTGTGTGTGTGTGTGTGTGTGTGTGTGTGTGTGTGTGTGTGTGTGTGTGTGTGTGTGTGTGTGTGTGTGTGTGTGTGGTGTGTGTGTGTGTGTGTGTGTGTGGTGTGTGTGTGTGTGTGTGTGTGTGGTGTGTGTGTGTGTGTGTGTGTGTGTGTGTGTGTGTGTGTGTGTGTGTGTGTGTGTGTGTGTGTGTGTGTGTGTGTGTGTGTGTGTGTGTGTGTGTGTGTGTGTGTGTGTGTGTGTGTGTGTGTGTCCCCGCAGCAGCAGCCATGGTGTACATCTCTGATCCGGGGCCATGTTTTTCTTGGTTGTTGCTACTCCTTCACACTCTCCGCTTTTGCAGTGGATTAAGAGCTTTGGACAAAAGCAGACCGGGACAAAAAAAAAATAGGGGCAGCGAGTATTTCCTGTCACTAAATACATTCCAAACCCAGCGACCCCCACGCAAGCCGGCGGGGAAAACCAACGAAAAAGGGAATAGAAAAAATAACATCTGTGAGATTTATAGTCTCTCCTATTCTTCCTCTTTTAGAGCGTCTATATTTAACTGCCTCCTACATCTGCATTGCCTTTGTTGCATTTCCCTACCTTCACCTTAATATTTCTTATAAACTCTAACAAGTCATAATGGCAGGTTTTATCATTTTAGTGTCGGAACCAGTGCTGCTTTTAAGAATCACTGGCCAAATTTGAAATATTTTCACTTTGACGAGAAATGGTTCTCAGCACGTTTAACTGATGCCTCGTGAGGATTTCAACCTGCAGAGCATGCCGGGCTGCTCAAAGTGGGAGAAGGCAAGGTGAGCGCTTTAAGAGGCGGGGGTGAAGTGAAGCATGGTCACCCCTAACCTCCAATGCAACTCTAACCCTCACCCTGGCGCTGAAGGCGGGGTCTCCCCCCCCCTGGCGGAGCAGCTGCCTGACCTGCCCTGCTCGGCCTCTAATGGCTGACCTGCCCTGTCTGGACGCTCGCTTTTGTCTCCTGTCTGGCTCAGTTCCTCCCAGTCAAACATCACTACTGGCTACCGCAATCCACATTCCGCATTCCCACAGAGCAATGCACACACTTTTCACACTTGGCACACTTTGTCCGGCGCACACAATCTCTCTGTCTCTCTCTCGCACATACATCCTTTTCAAAACTCTCACACACAGAGCCCCTGTCTGGCTTCACACACACACACACACACACATATAGATGTCTGTGCGCCTGCTCTAAGTGAAGAAAAACGAAACACTTTTCATTCATTTGGAAACAATTGTGGTGTTTCCATGAAATGATTGAATGTACTTACAACTTTTTTAACAATTCATACATTAGTATAAATCAAACAAATATAGTGGAAAAGTGGCAAAGAAGTGTGTTTAGTCAGTAAAGTTGTAAATGAGAAGAACTGTTGAAATACTCACCTAAAGCGTGGCCAAAAGTTCGGCAGGATGAATCTGTGGTGACCGGGTGGTAAAAAACAAAACAAAAAACAGGAGAGAGTGAAAAAGCCTCCATATTCGGGGAAAGCCTTATGGAGGGGCTGGAGAGTTGCTGCTGAAATGAGTCGAACGGCCCCTCTCTCTGTCTCACTCAGTCTGGTCTCCTGCCTCTAGTGGGAACTCAGCCAGTAGTTTGCAAATACAAGCGCCTCACAAATCTCTCTGCTGTCCCTCCCTCTCTTTGCTTCCGTGCCACTACATAGGTAAACAAGCACATACATTCCAACATGCATGAGCCCCCCCCCAGACACACACACACACACACACACACACACATACACACACACACACACACACACACACACACACACACACACACACACACAGAGACCTGGCTGGCTGTGACGAGAGTTAGTGAACTGCTTCACATTTTCATGCTTGCACTATATATGAGGCAGTTGATGGACAGCACTGCACAGAGTCATGTGTGGAGGAGGGCTGCCGTGATTGGCTGAAGGCCTGGGAGCTGAGGGGGGGGGCAGGGGGTGCTGTGATTGGTCTGAGCTCAGACCATTGAAAGTAGAAGGCTCTTCTATTGAATGGCTGCCTCTCTGGGTGGAGTTTAGGTGACACTGCTGAGGAAACATCCTGAGTCTTTATTGGAGTTCAAAGTGCTGTGGCTGGGCAGCATGGAGGTTGTGTGTCTCTATGGGCATCACGTTAGCTGAAAGCCGTGCATTTATGGCTTGATTTGAAAGAAAATCTAATAAACAGACACATTTCTTTTGACTAGCTAATTGTCCTGGTCAATATTTTACGCCTTTTTAAATTAAGATCATTCTGAAAAGACTTATCATCAATATTGAGGTAAATGGATGTGTATACACTATTGTCTGCTTCCATTTAGGAGTTATGATTCATTGAGTCCCCTTCTGTGACATATAGTGAACATAATATGATATTTTACACTCCTTTTTTAAATCTTCTTCTTACTTTACGTAGGATCTGCTTACTGTGCAGTTTGCTTTGGCTCCAAGTTCATTAATGCTCTGCATGTCTCTTTTTCAATTCATTCCTCATTTTGCTTTTTTACCAACTAAACTGACCGTGTTTGTATCCGACATGCACACTTAATGTACACAGTGAGGTTTTCAAAGGTGTGTTATCATTGTGACTGGATCTAGCGCTCTCTGAAGTGTGGATCAGAAACACACTTTAGCCTTATGGAAGTCCTTCTTTCCTTGGTGTCCTCACAGCGGCAGTAAGATAAATATGTGTGTGTGTTTTTGACATCCCCCTGAGTGATGACGGCATAGCGAGGCCTGGAGCGCTGCCAAGTGCTTTCATTCACACCTGATTAGATCACTCTGACCTGGATAACATGCAGCGCTGCAAGCTGGGCAGCACGCGGCCACACGAGCCTTTTGTGTCCTCAACACAAACTGAGGGGATATTAAAGCAGATACCTGGGCGAGTGTCAGGACGCCAGTCTTTCACCTTTCTACTTCCCTCGCCATGTGAAGAACATGCATGTGGTTTACTCACATCAGTCATCACTGGCTAAATGTAGAGCCTTACCGATCTTCACTCATCAGTGTCAGCAGGGTTAGGGAGCGGCGTATCACAAACCCAGATTTGTCATATTTCTGCTGTCAGACATTAAGCTAGAGACGTCAGGATTTTCAGAAGCATGTAAGCAGCGTTGTATTCGAAGCTGCCGGGATGATTAAGTCAAACTCCAGCTGGATTTTTACATAATCAAGTTTTCATGAATGTAGTTGTAGCTTAGTTCATTATGATACAAACCAAGGTCTTTACAAAACAGAACAAGTAGAGTAGTGTATTTCTGAAGTGCATTTGTTTTGCAATTCTATATGCAGGTAATATAGCTGGCATCTTTAACACCAACTCATTGGACATCAGGGAAACATGTGATGTAGGTGTGTGAGACCTGACCTCAGCTCCAGGTCCCTCTCCTCCCGGGCACTCACTCCAGCAGGATAACAGATGTTTTTCATCATTATTTAAAACCTGTCCAATTCAAATGAAACTGGACAAATCCCAATCATATTTCTTTTGACAAGAAATGGATAATGCCTCATAGGCATAGCAAGCTTCATACTTCATCTCAAACCATAGAGTGCATTTATGCAATCAAAGACACAAACTGCCTCGTCAATGATCATGACAAAGTTAGTAGAGCATCCCTTATTATTATTATTATTAATATTACTACACTTGTATACATAAAACTTTTGCCAATCAAATCAAATGGCTCAATATGAGTGAATGGACACAATGAAGTCTACTGAATGTTGTATGTGTCTTGCATGTTGACTGGAGGATTTGTAATCATAATTCATCCATTTATGGCAATTTTCTTTATAAAAGAAGCGGTGAATCTTTCCGATCCAGACTAAGATTGAGTGGCTGCTGTATGTGTCCGTTCAGACCAGGGGTAGGTCTAGGAAATTCAGGGGGAAACTTAACAAAAAGCAAAAGGAGCACCATTCAATACATATGAGATGCATTCTCCACCACTTATCCATCTTATTTATGTCTGTATCTTGCTAGCTAGAAAAGACTCAAACCTTTACTCCTAGTCAGTTATGTGGTATAAGAGTAATGGCAACGCCACACAAGTGAGAAGAAACGTAGTACTGGCATGAGTGCGCACATCACTTTGAGCACATGGAGACACACTTGGTGAGGGTTTCTTGTTCCAAATGTTTTTGCTTGACATTGGATTTCAGATAGTTTTTCACCTGTAAGAAGCCTTGTGCATTTTATACTTGTATTGGCTACCAGGTTAGTAGTTTCCCCTCGCATCCAGCCTTTTGCAAAGCTAGGCTAAAAACATCCAAGACTATCTATATGCTGGACACGGAGATCTTCTCATCTGCTTCTAATTGACTGTTTCTTTTAAGGAATACAAGTTAAGAAGTTATGAGTCGTTTGTTGGAATCCACAATTTCACAGTGATTGTTTTTGTATGGCCATGGCTCAAATTGCGTCTCCTCCCTTAAAACTCTACACCATGTCTTCACATTAGCATGTTGTTCTGTATCGAACACGGAATCTTGGAAAGAGATCAGCTTATTATCCTGGCGGGCCTCTCTCTAAAACACCTCTTTGTTGTGCTAACGCGTGCTCTGTGATAGCATCTCCATCCTTAACCTCCTCCATGTACAGATAACCTGGAGGGGGTGGAGCGGTGTATGTAGGGCGCTGGGATTCGGGTAGTGGGGGGTGGAGAGGGTGTTGTTGCAGCATGTCCTGCAGCTGTGCCTATGATGACAAGCCTGTCCTCAACATGCCCTCCGCCAGACTCAACACAACACACAGCTACCTGCAGGGCTTCCGCTGCCTTCCATTTGGAGTTCTTCTTGTCTTGTGACTTTGGCCAGGATGTTCTGCGGTTTCGGGATTTCAGCAGAAGGTGGTTAGAGCAGCACAGCTCTCTGCTGTGGGGAGATTGGTGGGTTGGCTGCTCACCGATGTGCACTGGCCTCACTGAAGGCACTGAACCAGGTTTCTGTGCCCAGAGCAGTTCTGAGGGAGTCATGCTTGATCTTTCTGGGCCACAAGTAAACTAGGTCACTGTGCTGTCTGCTGTCGCTCTAGTGTGTGTGTGTGTGTGTCTGTGTGTGTTTCTTTTACATAAGGATGGGATGTGTTCCACAGATATGCAGTATTGCTGTTTCTGAGATTCTCTGAAACTGCAGCACACCCCCCCCGCCCCCGCCCCACCCCCTGCGACGCCACACTGGGAGACAGCGAGATAGAAAGAAGCGGAGAAGGAGAGCGAGAGATGAAATTCTCATCCTTGGTACAGATCCCTAAGAACGCTTGGGAAGGCAGGATCTTATTATCACAGCAAATGTGCAATGTGCAGAGTGGAGCAGATTAGATGCGTCTTGCCTTTGAAGTGTATTTTCCAGCCATTGTGCCGTGGCAAATTCCATCAAGTGTTGGAGGGAGCTGTGATAAGAAGCACGGGTTATGAATGCTGCGGCATTAAAAGCCGTCATTTGAGCAATAAGATGAAACACTCTCAAAGTCCTGCTAAATTAAAAATATTTCCTCATTTCAGCACTGTCATTCAAAGATGTTTGTGGAAAAGACCCAGATACCAAAATAACAAGGTGCATCGGGTGGCTTGGATAAATATGTCCAAATGTATGGGATATGGATAATAAATAATCTAAATGATGGGGTTTGACCTTCCAAACTCCCTCACTTCTTCCAATGTGTTCTCCCAAACAGCAACATTTTATTCAGCTCGGATCAAATGTTTACGATTGTTTAAATTGTTTCCCTTATACACATTTCCATCTATAGAAATAACTAATTAACAGATTTGATCTAAATGATGCTGAGAACAACATTATTTAAACTCAAACATGGAGGTGCTGCTGGTCTTTGATCAGAGCGTCCTCGTGTCTTTGACCTCACCCTAAGTGCCTGGCTGCTGGGGGTGGGTGTCAGGACAGGCCGACGGGGCACCGCGAGGGTGAGCCTGCTGCTCGGGGTCTATGGAGCTGGTGGGCAGACAGCCCAGGGGACCTGGCTGAGGAGTGACATCCTGGTTCTCAGATCCTGTTGCAGCTTCAGACCAAACACAAACAGCAGACTGGAGGTGTCTCAACACGCTGGGACACACACTGATCTGCAGTTGGTCTACTTTGTCTCACTCTTCTTTGACATCAAAGAACATTGCAGACCCTGTCAAAAAAGGGAAGCACTAAATGATGGATCGTTGATGTGGCTTTTTAAACTGGCTAGGAGATAATCTGTATGTGGATCATCAGTCTTTAGTGCATGTACTAGTGCACGAAGAGCCAACTCACTCAACATTGACATACACTTTAGTAATGTCGTTTTGGATGACTTTCGGCATTAATCTGATTGTGTTGATGACTTGGAATGTATTTATCTCCCCCACAGAGACAAAACCATGAGGCTGTAATTGTAGTTGTTGGAGTTTTGTGACTTTCCTGCAGACTCTTATCTCCCTACCCTATGATGGTTACTTACCCGGTCATTTATCTCAAATGGCACAACACATGTCATTAAATAGTTCCTTTCCTTACCTTGTAGCAGTCATTTCAGGAAAATAAAACAAAGCCTGAAACTATTTCTTAAACCCGATTATTCAACATTATTGAGGCAAGTGTGAGGCTAATGAGTGAAGTTTCACTTGTATTACGTATCATTTCAAACCTTTATTTAACCAGATTGGTCCCATTGAGATCATAGATCTCTTTTTCAAGGGAGACCTGCAGTGTATATGTTGTTAGCCTATAGACCAAAGGTACTTATCAATAACAAGAATAAGTGCCAACAAACAAATGAATACTTGTTTAGGAATATGACATATTATACATCGCTGAACATTACACATATTTACTATAAATCCTTTTTATGAGTAGGTTTTTTCACCATGATCTATCTTCTGATAGTCTGATATGAAAACTTTTGTTTGATTTTATTACACCTGATAACCGGTATTACATCAAATAATAAATGGCTAGAGTGCTATATCGTTATATAAAATTGATAGTTCAACAAGGATAGAAAACGGGTAGTTTTTCTAGCTATGGTGAAAAATATATAATATGTCACACTTAACTTTTAATTTCTCACGTGTTTTGAATGTGTGATCCTGTCCAGCCATATGCTATCTCGGGGCTGCTGCCTCTGCAACAATGTTCTGCTCTTTGTCCTACTGACTATGACCTGTTGTTTCTCTCCTTCATTCTGCCCCAGCCTCCAAGGATGTGGCTCTCGGTCTTGGTGCTGGGCAGGCAAATAGTTTGTTTCCAAGTTTAACCGATTTCCGGGCCGAGAGCCGTTGTGCTGAAAACTTAAGACATTTGCAAAGATACAACAACACCAACTGCTGTTATGGCAGTATAATTGAAGAGTGACACATCAGCGCAAAAATATAAATGCTCACATTGGAGTAGAGGCTACAACGGTAACGTGTAAGGCCCCAGCTCCACGGGAACCCATACGGCAAAACGCATCGGAGTAACGCAAACGCAACCGCAAAAAACCTTCCGTCCCCACGCAATATACACCGGATTGTGTCAAGCTCCACGAGACGGCTCCGTTTACATCCAAACGCTGGAACAGCTGCAGTACATATGCCGATCCTGTACGTGGCGCTGTAACTTCCTCCACAAAAGCAGCAACTTCCTCCACAAAAGCAGCGAAGAAGAAGAATGGTTGTCATGGCTGCACTTCTGTTTATTCTCCGTGGTGGGGGCCGAGGGAACCGGGCAGAGTTTTTCGCCGGTCAGCGTGTGTTAAAGTTTAAATCTTCCGGACAAAATTATAAAAGTGCCGGTCAAAGGTCTTCATTGTTATTTATTGAGCTTTAAAACAAATGAATAACGACGATATAATGATATATAATCATCAAATACACAGAGCCTCTCTTTTTCCTCTCTTCTGACAGCTCAGTGTCTGTCTCATGCAGCAGCTGATCCTGTAATGAGTGACCCGACAGTAAAAATGAACATATTTATAACTAGTTTAGGTAGTTTGAGAGGTAATTAAAATAGCTAAGGGTGATGATCTGACTTGAAGTGTGTGTTTTGCTCTCGCTGCATCACAGCGGCAGGAGCTGCGTGTCTCCGTCCTGTCAGATTAGACTTCACTCGCGTTTATGTCCATATCGAGATAAAGATAAATAATCTGAATTCAGTGTGCAGTGTACTTTTGCGGGGGTGAGCAGCAGAGGCGGGGGGAGGCGGGGCTATTGCGTCGTCATAAACGAATGACCGTATAGGCGACTCCACGGCCCCGTTGGACCCCCCAGAGCGCTCCGTTCCCAGATCTATCCACCTTTGGACCCGTTGTCGTTTGCGGGGTCTGTTTCTACGTTTCCCTTACGGCGTCGTCGAGCTTAGAGGGCTATACGCATGAGAAATATGCGGATTCAACCCGTTTTCGTCCCCGTGGAGCCTACGCCTAAAGCAGGACCAAACAATCTTCCTTTCCGATAATATAATTCATGTTAACCTGGTCACTTGAAAAGTCTCTATGGAATGCGTTTGAAATGCCATTGAGCACTGGCCTTGATCAAAATAATGAGATTTAAGAGGAGAGTTGTATGTTGTCTACCTGTGGGGCAGAAACAGAAGACTCGGGGAGAGAGGAAGCTGCCGTGACTCGCTCATTGATTCTTCTTTTCTCTCTCAAACTCTCCGCATGCTGCTGGTAAAATATTGAGTTGGTTTTTGGGGAAGCCTGCCCACAGAGCTTGGCTGGGGTATTTTTAGACTACAGTCTAAGTGGAGGTCTGAGAAATACTTATGGGGACGACGACTCCCTTTTCACGACTGATCCTCCACCCTTCCCCTTCCCCTCGTCCCCATTTTCTCCTCTCCTTTTGTGTCATCTGTCTCCGGATTGGCTCGTCAGATTCCTTAAGGATTGCTTAGCGTTTCTCAGAGGATGAATGTAAAGATGTTTAGTGTTTCCTCAGTCATGTGGCCTCAATACTGTGTCTGCATCATTAAAAGCTTCATGAACTGTTTTATACATGAAGTCTTCATGTCTGTGTGACAGCCAAATGCCTCCTCCCAGGTGTTTCTATCTCTGCTTCCATATGTGTGCATATGGAAGCATCGCTCCATCCTTGACTTTTCTTGTTGAAGTGGAACTGAAGCAGCTCTATACACAGAATAATTCATCTGATGCTTTGATAAGCGATAATGGACCCAGTAAGGTATAATTCATATAGCCCAGATCTCTTTAGAGAGACTATGGCTTCCACAAAGTGTCCCACTACCTCCCTGAGTACCCCCCTCTTTCAAGACTCGTCTGGATGAAGAGGGTCTATTTATTATTTAAATCCTTCTATAATTCATCCATTCCCCACCAATACACCCTCCTCTGCTCGTTCCTCATCTAGTACAAATGAGTATGAGCTCTGTATCTATACGTCTGAAAACCGCAGAGAAAGTCAGCAGGCAGAAAGAGTTTTCAGTGCCATGGAAAACCCTCAATGCTTATTCCTGCAGTCCTCCCAGTGATTTGATGCTGTGTGACACATTGAGTCTAATTTATAGCCTAAAGAAGCAAACAGCTGTGGCCTATTTTGTTTAGCTGTTGTTCGGGTGATGTCACCATTTCTGCCTCGTAAGGCTGCCTCGCTCTGGGCGCTCGGTGTGAGGATGTCAGGAGCATTTGGCTAAGCTGCTGACGAGCAGGGCAGGGGTGCTGTAGCCTTTGGAATAATCAGATAAGTCAACCGAGGTTGTTCTGTGCAGTTTTCAAGACGCCTATTACCCACTTATAAATATTCACACGTGTCCTGTTGCTATATTTGATATGACGCATTTTTTTTCAATAATGCATACTGGTTTAAAGGGCATTGTATGATAATGTTATGGTGGGGGGGGGGGGGGGGGAAGTGCTACATTGGGTCAATTGTAGAATAATTACTATTGTCCCCTGATGTGCTTACCATGAGGTCACCCTATCTATTATTTTAACTATGCACTTCCAATCACTTCCACTCTACTCGTTCAGGCAGACTTCTTAGGGACATACACTTGAACACATTAAATAAGAACTGTGTTACCTAATCTTCCTGGATCCACTAAGGATTGAGTCTTTGTGTGTGTTTGGCTGCATTAGAGTGGCATCGATACACCCAAGTCCACTCAATGATTTTAAGGTCAGAAACATTGTAGTACAGTTAAAAATATACGTGCTCTTTTTCCAAATAAGACATACAAAGTGCAAACACATAACACAATAGTTAGAAATATATGCATTTCAGAATTCAGTCAATGAAATGGGGAACATGGCTGTACTGGAAGCAGCTTCCTGCAGGACCTCAGCAGGTCACATGCACACAACACCACTGAACACACTTCTCTGCTTATATGTCTGACATTCTATTTCTATTGATACATTCTTTTGTTTTGTGTCTTCACAGATACGATCAATGACAGTCATCTAGGGAAGTGAAATACTCTTCTGATCTTACAAAGTGCTGTTTGATGAAAGATTACAATTACATTCCCAATAGATTGAAATGCTTTAGCCTTGTGCTTTTTATTCCTACCAGTATTCATGCTATGACCCCGAAGTTAGCATCATAGGAGCTCCCTCAACCAAAAACAATGGACTTTTTCAGAATACTGCAGAGAATAAGATCTTTGGTAAACACACGTTTATGATCATCTCTGCACATTAACACTACTTTTATGATTTTCAAAGCAAAAATATAATCGCCAGAAGTAAAAAGCTAACATTATAAAGGAACCACTTCACATTCTGTGCATCACCGCTAAGCTTAAGGTGGCTAATGTTCGGCGCAATGGTGTTTAGTTTATACATCGTCATCTTAACACTAAACATAGTTTACTTTAGTCTAGAAACATTGGAATTGATTAAATGACACATGTTGAATAACTGTATATATGATAGTTATTCAACATGTGTAGTTCACACTCGCGTTGCCGACACTTTTAAACGATTATCCTCTTTGTGCTAGCTTAGATGTTTAGCCTGGTTCAGACAGCTGCCTGAAGCCACGTGCTCATTCTCCATGTACCTGTGATCGTGTACATGCTTTATGCAGATATGTCACTTGTTACCCTTGAAATCTGTCATCGTCTTACCTACTGAAGAGTTGTTGTGGGTGTATTCAAAATCTTTGCATGTCACATACAGTGAGGGAAGAGGTCTTTAGACAGCTTATTGTAAAACTAACTATATTTACTAACTTCAAACAGTTTGCATTCATAGCTTAACATAATTATAAGTACAGATGTCTTAGCCACATATACACAAGAGAAATAGTACTCATAAAGAATGGGCCTTTTCAGAAGGTCATTCAATTCAAATTCAAAACCTTTATTTATCCAGGTGAAATCCCATTGAGGTCAATGATCTCTTTTTCAAGAGAGACCTGCAGCAGTAGGTTCCACATGAAGACATAAAAACATAAACAACAGATTACATTAATAATGATGCAGCTTTTGTTGCTACCTCTGTGCTACTGAGTGGTTTTGCTTTGTCACAGAAACCCAATCATTTCTATGGATTGTTTAGCTGTTTTGATATGTAAAGCTTCAGGCTCAGGTTGGGTACCTGTTTCGGTATATTCACATTTATTTATCAAGAAATGTCTCAGTTTTTCTCTCCCCGGTGCCAATTGTTTGCTCCCAAGCGTATGGTGTGTTGCAAGTAGATACACAATGCCCAGTAGCAAGATGATAGATTGTATCAGTGATGGATAAAACAAAGAAACAATAGAGCTCAGTCATTGGGTTAGAAGCGTACATTTTGGCAGTACCAGTTGAGCTCAGCAAGTCTTAAAGACACCAGAACCGGCTTGGAGTCACCTGTAGGCGTCCATCAAACCCTAGCACCACTTTGAATATTTTAATTGAGTGATTTCTCAGAAATATAATTCATATTAAAATAAATACCACAGTATCCATCATCTGGTTTATACAGATGAGCAAAGTCCTGGTCATTTCCCCATCTCTTTCCATATAGTTACACAAGCACCCAGAGACTAGGTATGTGCCTGTACTGATTATAATGTTCGACACACAGTGATAAGGCGGTGGGCTACAACATGGGGGCTTGTCACATTCCTGCGTTCCACCGACTGCAGGGAGGAATGTTCGTGGACAAACCTACCTCAGTGCTTTTTCAAATAGTTCTTCGTGTTTGCTTGAATCCCCTTGAAGTGTAAGATGAGAGGGGTTTACTGCATTAGGACATTTCACCCATGCCCCTTTCACACCGGCGCTTTTCCAGCTCCTGCTGGGAGCTGGAGCTGGAAAAGCGCCGGTTTTTCCTGTTCACACCGCAGCGGCGCCGCGTCATAGCTCCGGAATGCGGTTCACTTCCAGCTCCAAAAAATTGTCGGTCCAGAGGCAAGAGCTTCGGAGCTATGACGCGGCGTCGCTTACGTCTCTTACGTCGAGGCGTGCAGGAAACCTTACTTTGACCATCCGTTCGCTGTTATTGATCATTGTGGAGATACATGGGCTGCACAGGTTGTCATGTCCGACTATCACAAGTAGAATCATAATGAAAAATACGCCGGTAAAATGTGCCTGTAGAAAACGGCTTAGCAAGTAGTCAGTTTAGCTTCGGTTGCTATGCTAACATCACCCATGTTATACCAGAGAAACTTTCATAACAGCGTTGTGATGCCAAACAGCGTCAATTCAGACTGACACACATTCACTTAAGGGGAACTGGGGATATGTATCAGCTGCTTGTGTGACAGTCAGACAGTGAATACTTTAGAGCCGTGTGAGCTAACCCGGAGCTAACGGGAAAATAAACTCCCGTGGAAGAGCAGCCACTGCAGCGGTCGGTAAATGCCGCTGAAACACATTAATAAACAATGAACCACGGCACTCTGGAGAAAAGTATAAGGTTGGAGAAGTCGTTATTTAATTTAATCTGGCTTCGTATGATTAAAAGCAACACGACCCGATGCAGACCCCGGCCCGTTGTTGTTGTGGGAGAAAATCAGCGACGTAAACTGTGACGTCATGACGCAGCAGCGGCAGCTCTGGGCAGTGTGAACAGAGCGGGAGCTGAAAAGGGAAACGGGAGCTGAACCAGAAAAGCTCTCGCGAGGAGCTAGAAAGTGAAAAGCGCCGGTGTGAAAGCCACAACAGTGTCCAGTATGTGCTATTGATGCTCGGCATATTACTTGGAGAGGGAAATACATGCCTGTACATGCCTCTTGAGTGCAAGTCTATATGTGGCCTTTTTTTGAGTACATTCTTCTGATTGGCTATTGATAGAACTATATATGAATTTTTAAATCTGTTGCTGTTTAAAATATAATAAGCGTTTACTAAAATCTGAGTCAATCGAAGCAAATGAACAGATATTGGTAGATGAAATCCAAATAAGACGTGCAATATACCTAATGTTTATTATTTAACGTGAAGCAGGCAGCTTTGAGAGGAAGGGCCTTTCAGTATGTGTCTATTTAAATCTTAAGGTCATTTTGAGCCACACCGGTGTAAGCAGGCAGCTCTTTGCAAAGCACTGTTGGCGTGTTCTTTATAAAAAAATTGCAACACGTAGTCATCTGAAGATGTAAAACTACATTAGATTTCCAAATTTAGTAAAGAGAGGCAATTCACCAGTTGCAAAAAAAGAATTCCAATTGGATGGGGGGAAATGCAGTAATAGGCTAATGCTGTAACAATTTGACCATAAATGAATCTATTGAAAGAAAATGTTAGTCTCAAATGAATATTTTTGGGTTTTGCTTCAGGATATTGTGATGGCCTTCATAGTATTACAGCTTTCTGATGTAGCATAAATGGAGAAGTGAACTGACTCCGGAATGTCAATTCCACAGTATGCCAGGGTTGCCAACTCTCACGCATCTGGCGTGTGACACACGCTTTCACTCTCAATCTCACGCTCTCACGCTGCCCAAACTATTCTCACGCCAAAAACAAGATGAACCGGCGATGGTTTTTGGTTGGTTATTTACAATGTTGATTTGACAGCTGCTCAAGCTGTCGATCCGCTCCCTCCCCGGCCCACCACTCTTAACAACGTTAACAGACAGCAGAGCAGTGGGAGCCGGTTGGTCAATCCCCGACCCGTATTGCGCATGCGCAGATCTAAGGTCCAGTAGAAATGATCAAAAAGTAAAAGTCTGCTGCTTATTGTTCTACTAGGCCAAAATAGAGTCAAAGAGTGTATGAGAGTGAGAGTGTGTTAATTAATATATTTGGCAGTTTGGAGTAAGTCTGTAGATTTGTTTGTGTGTGTTTCATGTATAGGCCTCTCACGATAATTAATTTTGTTGGATACATCGTACGATAAGTCATTTAATTGTTTATCGCGACAGGCCTATGCACACAATAAAACAGTGGAAACATGTGTTTGACTTTCATTAGTGAATGAAACGTTGTGCCCTTTATAGTCTGTGTCCAATATTGTGTATTTGTATATATTGTATGTATATATATATCCTATATATATGCTAACGTCCCGCTACTGACACAATAGCAGTCATTTAGTGCGCATATGTGTAATTAAACCCATGATATCAAAATCTCACTCCAGCCAGGTACCCAAAGTTGGCAACCCTGGTATGCTATATCTAAATGTAGCTAGCGTTAGCCACGCTAAGCTACTGGTAATTCCAGACCAAATGAGACTACGCATCAAAGTGGTTGGAAAACAAATGTTCTGCCATCTTTATTAACCTTAACTTATAAAAGCAACAACAACGTCAAACATTCTTGATTTTTATACTGCTGATTGGCATGTAAAAAGAGCTTGTGAACTTAAGGTTTACATCTCTGGAAATAATTAGCAGAGCCTGTACTCCCTCCTTAAGGTTGAGGCATAGAGCGGCAGTCAGATACCGCTTTGTCTCCAAACCGGAGGCCTCTCCGAGTGTCCCTGCCTTCCTGATTAGAGGTCTCCTCGGGGCGTAATGACAGAATTGTGTTCCTGTCAGTTCCTGCTGCTCAGAGTGGGCTAATAGTCATGTTAGCCCACGCAGCATGTCATTAGCTCTCCACCCGTAGCCCAATGAGGGGCAAGTCTGTCATTTCAAGGCTAAATCACAGGGCAGGCGGGCCGGAGATCACAGTCGTACCGGTGCTCTGAGCTCCAGTGTTCCCGCCCACCCTTCCCTGTCGCACTTAATATGCACAGACTTACACATTCTATATTAACGCGGAGGAATTACTGCGACATGGGCTAGAGGAGGAAATGGAAGTCAAAGAGTTTCACTTTGATGGATCGCTGATACAGAGATCATTCCATCAAAATCCTAATTTGAAACACACTGCTCATTTCTGCGATTGGATGATTCATGGTTATCACTGGATGATTAGCAGGCTTGCGTAGCATCTATCAGAGCTCCGGCTAATCTGCTGTGATTATTAGCCTCTAAGCCTTTCTTCCATGCTGGGCTTGTCGAGTACAACGTGATGAGAAATTACACTCTCCTCATATTTGTATTAATCTATCTGTGCTTACTTGTCAAACTGATAATTGTGTCGCCCATATAGATCGCCCCCTCAAGAACCTATTTGCAGTGTTTCTCCAGGCTCACGTTCACATTCCTCCACTGTTGTGTGTAATATTACACCAAATGAATCAATTATTGCTGTGTTAATACTTAGTTTAATAAGGGAGTTATTCCTTCTCAGAACCACACTTCACAACTCTTTGACATGTCTTATAAGACTCTGTAGTCCTAAAGTCAAAAGTTATTATGTTAAGCTAACCTTAAAATAAATAAATATCCATACTTTATATTTCAAACCCCCAAAGCGATGAGATGAACAGATTATCACAACACAGTTATTTTAGCTACAGGTAGAAATCTAGCAGTGTCAGGTGTGTTTCGGTTTCTCAAAACCTGTAATTTCAATAAATACGTTGATGTTGAATATACACCACTATTAAGTAGAGTGGAATACAGTCACTACAGGTCATGCTCTGGGCTTATACCAGCATCTTGTGTGTGAAGCATCTGTTACGTGTACGTTTGCCACATCGGAACCATTTTCCCCTGTTTCTCCGCACAATGAAAAACTTCTGCACATTTTACAGCTTATTGGTCACAGTGGGCTTTTAATACCAACCACAACTCGCCCTGCAGCTAAAACTTCATGGGAAATAAGCTGAGCATGATATATTTAACAAATGTTCATGCCTGTGGCTCCATAAGTAGATAAGAAGTGGATCCGTATTTGATCCATGTGAGCCCGATCTCAGCAAAGCTGTGGGTCGATCCTTGAGTCAGGGGGACGAGCTGAAAATTATGAGCGAGCGTGACCATGTTATACAATACACGTACATCTTTACTCAGCGCCATGACCTTCTCCGCTGAGATTTGCGTCTGCCTTCCGTTGCCCTTTCGCAGGGCATGTTGTGTAAGTGAGGGGCACAACGTGAATAACATTGGTATTTGCGCAGCAGCCTGTGCTGATGCAGAGCTAACTGGAGCAGGAGAATGGCTGAGCGGCGAGGTTCACGGCTGTTATTCCTACAGGCCATGAGCGTGAACGCAGCTAATGCCATCTGACAGTTCTGGAGCAAGAAGAGGAGGGCTGGACAGAAAAGGAGGAGAGAGAGAAGAGAGCGGTGGGTATTAAGAGATAGAGAGGGGGTGGGGGTGGGAATATATGAGGGGGGTGTTGGATGAGAGAGAAATAGGGGATGAGCTAGATATGGACAAAGCGGGGATGAGGGATATGGGAGGGGAAGGGCTAAAGAGGCGATACTGTAGGGACCTCTATTGTTACCCGCTGTAGAAAATGGCCTCCGAGAGCCCTCGCTTTTTATCAGTGTTAAAAGTCCAAATATTAAACAGTTTCTCCAAATAAGCGTAGCACCTCAAGGCCGGAGCTCAAGCCACCAATCATTTAGTCTAAAGATATTTGACCAAATACTTATGAGAGGGCAGCACTTCCCATGCACTCGGTGGGACAGTCACTCACCCGCCATTTTAGAAAGTGTCTTGAGGGAATTCCCCAAACAATGTCAAAGCTTCACACAACCATTTGTGTCCAATGTCTCTCCGAGATTCAGCGAAGCACGGCTGCCGATACGGCGATATAAGAACATTTCCGTTGTGCCAGTCTCCGAGTTGTAGAATGAGTTGTGCTACTTTAACACAGACAGGCAGACAAAAGACAAAAGGAGGAGTGGCAGTAGACGGCAGACAGACGGAGGAGAGGGAGGTGAGGTGGATCCCACTGTCATTTGACAGGCTCCAGGCCCAGGCTGCAGCTCTCTGCAACACCCTGCTGCTGCAGAACCTGTCATTACCGACGGCAGACACACTCTGTCGCTTCGTCCTCCTGATGAAGCACATTCGGAAGATTGTTGTCCGATTGTCGCTGCATTGCATATGGAAATAAAATTGTCCAAAGTTCTGTAGACTTTATCACATTTCAACGCATGGAAATATGAAAATGTGCGAATCCATAAGCCTGCGTAATGGTCCTTGCACTAAAAAACACTTGGAAGATCAACTTAGAAATTATGTGGAGATCTTTCACATTTATTATTCAGAATCGGTGTCAGATTTATTGCTAAGTAAGGTGCGCTAGTGGAGCACGCGTGTGAACTGCGAGCGCCGGAGCCTCGCGGCGGCGAAACTGTCGCACACTTAATTGCGCCGCATTTGCGCATAAGATGAGGCTCCATCCGCAAGATGAGGCCCCACCCGCAAGATGAGGCCCCACCCGCAAGATGAGGCCCCACCCGCAAGATGAGGCCCCACCCGCAAGGAGGCCCCACGCTGTCTGCGTGATCTGTGTAGGGAGGGGCGGCCCTGGATAAACGTATAGCCACCGGTGCCCTCGCTGCTTCAAGAGAGCCCAGTGAAGAAGAAAAGAAGCAGCCAAGACCAAACACCGGCATTTCTCATGGATTTACATCTGAGGATCCACCGTATATAATTCTATGAAGCCAGCCTACATGCAATGGCAGCAGAGCACCAAGCTGTCCGGGGGTGTCGGTAAAGTTGGGTTATCACAGCCGCTGTCAGCCTCTCTCTCTCTGCCTCTCTCTCAATTCAATTCAATTAATTAATTTCAATTCAATAATTATTTTCTAAATACATTGATTTAACCAGATCATACATGTTGCCCCCTATACCACAATGTAGAAGTCTATAATAGAGCCCTTCATGCCAAATAGTCCAAAGCTTTCTTGAAATCAATGAAACAAGTGAATATCTTGCCATTTTTTGTTTGGTGTACAAGTTTGTTAATTAAAGTGTGAAGGGTAAATAATTAACAACATTAACATACATTTCAAATGTTTACATATTATTTATATATATATACATATATATATATATATACACAGTGACACAATTTCGTGTGTGTGTGTGTGATTTTGTGTGCGTGATTTTGTGTGCGTGTGTCTCATTCACTGTCCCTCAGGTTGTGGCATGTGTATACATATTGGGCAGCAAGGTGTGCCTTGTCTCCTTCTCCTAGGAGGTCATTAAGCTCCTTGAAACCTGGGATTACAGAGTTCAACTTGTTTCAGTAAATGTTCCTTATTTCGTTGACTGTTTGGCACTTTAGGAGGAAGTGCATCTCTGTCTCAGTCTCACCTGTCGTACAGTGACCACATATTCTGTTTTCTTTTGGTTGCCAGGATCTTTTGTGTCTTCCTGTTGCCAGTTTGTGGTCACTGAGCCTGTGCTTGGTTAGGATCTGTCTCTGCTTTCTATCTCTGACAGTAGACAGATATTCTGCCAGCTCATAATCTCTGTTTAGAGCCAGGTAACATTCTAATCTACTTTGGCTTCTACTTTCTTCTTTCCAATGTTGTAAATAGTTGTGTTTACATTGTGTTATAATGCGTTTGACTGTGATTGGTGTTTGGAGAGCAGTGTTGTTGAGAGACTGGTCAGAGTGGCTGTGAGAGGGGGCAGTTAGCCTCAGCACCAGCTGACATAGGGGACTCTTTCCTGGGGTTAGCTCTTGGCTTTGGAGTGGAGGGTGTCTCTGGGGCTGGATCTAAGGTGGTTAAAGAATGTTAGTGCTCTCTTTTGAGTGTTCATTATCAGTGGGTAATGGGTATCTCTCTCTCTCCCTCTCTCTCTCTGCCTCTCTCTCTTCCTCTCTCTCTCTCTTCTCTCTGTCTCTCTCTCTCTCTCTCTCTCTCTCTCTGTCTCTCTCTCGCTCTGCCTCTCTCTCTCTCCCTCTCTCTCTCTGCCTCTCTCTCTCTCTGCCTCTCTCTCTCTCTCTGCCTCTCTCTCTCTCTCTCTCTGCCTCTCTCTCTCTGCCCTCTCTCTCTCTCTCTCTTCTCTCTCTCTCTCTCTCTCCTCTCTCTCTCCTCTCCTCTCTCTCTCTCTCTCTCTCTCTCTCTCTCTCTCTCTCTCTCTCTCTCTCTCTCTCTCTCTCTCTCCCTCTCTCTGCCTCTCTCCCTCTCACTGCCCCACACTGACCTTTGGTGTGAGTGACCGTCAGCTCATGCTGCTGACTTCTCCTGATCTTTGCTGACACAACACTCTCAGGCTCCATGTTTGTATGACACCGCCCTCTGGTGGAGAAGTGTGGTGCTGTGGTGATGTCAAAACATACATTAAGGCAGTGGTTCTCAAACATTTTCCGTCAGGCCCCCTTTGGAGAAAACAAAAAAGTCGGGCCCCCCAACACAAATAGTCACGTAATGGGCCAAGTTAACATTTATTAAAATACATCAATATGAACGTGAGCATTCCTTTAAAAAAAACACAAAAAAATCACTTTGCTAGAATAATGATAATAAAACAATGCTCCATAAGTCTGTGTGCTCAAAAAAATAAATACATAATACAACTGTGCAATTCCTTTGCTAGAACAATAAGTTATAATACTTTGCCACTTTGCAATCTGTGCAAAAAAATGAAAAGAAAGAAAATGCTGATATTTGGCAAAAAAGTGTGTCTTCTTATCACAGCATTAGTGGAAGATTGTTTTTTAAATATTGAAGTTAAAAGCATCAATCTGGTGCACTTTGAGAGCAACATGGAGAGATCTATGGATACATCTCTCAACATCCATAGGAAACAGAACTGTAAACAGATTTACTTTTTCTTTATGGATATTTTACAAATCACTCCCCTTTTAAACTGTATTCTTATGTTACTGTCATAGTATTTCATACCTGTTTTTCATTTATTCTCTTATTTTTTTACAACTATAATGATCATATGAAGGTGTGCCTCGGAAATAATTGTTTACATTAATCGTGACCAAACCGTTTGAGACCCACTGAGATAACTTAGACTAAAGTTAACGATCTAAACACTTATGCGGCTACACTGGCTTCCAGTTCGGTTCAGAATTGATTTTAAACTCCTTTTATTTGTTTTTAAAGCACTAAATGGGCTGGCTCCGGCCTATATAGCTGAACTGCTCCAGCGCTACAACCCAGCCAGAGCTTTAAGGTCTGCTGACCAGCTGCTGCTGGTAGTGCCCAAGACCAGGCTAAAAACCCGAGGGCACCGAGCCTTCGCAGCAGCTGGCCCTAGGCTCTGGAACACTCTGCCCCTCCATGTGATGTCGGCCCAGACCCTAGGGGTTTTAAATCTACACTAAAAACACACTTCTTCTCTCTGGCCTTCTAGTTAGAGCGGAGCACGACTCCTGACTTTTCCTTGTGTTTTATTCTTATTTTGTTTTTTAAGTTATATCTGTTGTAATTTATTGTCGTTTATTGTGTTTTGTAGTAATGTGTTTTTATTACATGTACAGCACTTTGGCTCGACCAAAAATCACTTTTAAATGTGCTTTATAAATAAAACTTGATTTGATTTGATTTCACACCAGCGCTTTTCCCTTTCTAGCTCCGAGCTAGAGCTTTTCTGGTTCAGCTCCGGTTTCCCTTTTCAGCTCCCGCTCTGTTCACACCACTCGGAGCCGGGATGGTGCTGCCGCTGCTGCGTCATGACGTCACCGTTTACATCGCTTTTAAGGCCCAGACACACCAGGCCGAAATCGGCCGTCTTCGGTTGTCTGACGACGAAGCGTGCCCTGTCGCCCAAAGTCAATTTGGTGTGTCCTGAACCCTCGGCCGTGACACGCCTTATTTGGCCTTTCACGGTCGACACACGGCCGATTCAACATCGGTGTCGGACACAAGCTATCGGGCCAAGAAACCACTCTGATCAGCTGTTCAGCTAGCAAATGAGAAGCGAAACGGAAGTGAGGGACGTAAACAAACGATTTAAGAAGGCACAGGACAGCAGCTAAACACCAGCAGGTGATACTTAAAGACATCAAACATAGCCCTTAAATGTCCTCTCTTACCTCCCACACATAGCAGGGACATCTCTGATATCGGCGGGAGCGTCCCCGGCTGTCCTCTGCTGAGAGCTCCGTGATTTGTTTGGTCAAGTCCGGTTTTTCATCTCATGGGTTTATTTGTCAGTATAAAGTTGCAGGATTAGTCTCAAGTACCTCAACATTGTCCTTAAGTACAGTGTCTAAGTAAATGAGATACTGTCTACTGCTGTTCATTTACCTATGGTGAGTCGCCTCGGATAAAAGCATCACATGGAAATGTAAATTTAGCAAGAAGTGGCCATTATTACATTACATACATTACTACATTGCTGACTCAATAAACTACACACCCGCCAGAACACTGCGATCATCAGATGCAGGTCTATTAACTGTGATTTTATAGTATGTCTGCACTTTATGTGCTCATTTCATCATGCATGTATTTTTATATTCTAAAACATGTTTTCGATGGACGAGAGTGAAAATGGAACGCACACGCTATTTGTTTGTTTATATCACAGTCTGTTCTTCTTCTCTGTCTTCCGGTTGTTGCCTATTTTGAATGACGAATACACACTACCGCTGCCTGCTGGTAAGGATAGTTATTGCCACTCACGCATGCGCAGTTCGTACGTGCTCGGCTGAAGTCTTTGCGGTGTGTTCCAGTGCGACACACGGCCAAGACGCAGGAGAACTCGCCGATGCAACAGTCGGCGTCGGTGTCGGCGAGTTCTCTGGTGACTGCCTGGTGTGTCTGGGCCTTTCACTCTCGTCCACCGTCTTAGTGTCGAAATATCAGCTACACAACGAACAAAACGACCTGTTTATTTTCCTGTCATGTTGACAGGTTATCATCATGTAGGCGTTGATAAAAGCTCATTCTAATGTTGTGTTATGTGTGTATGAAGGTACGAAATAAAGTTTTGCATTGCCTATCCTGCTATTTGTGTTTATTCTTTTAATCACACAGCGATAAGAAACAATAACAATGTGCCTACATAACTGTCAGTTGTAGCCCTAGCATTAGTATTGGTTATAGTAAAATAATGCAGATATATTATATATATATATCCCAACAGGCCACCTTGTTTATGGTTAGATTCAGTTTTAGTAGAATATAAAATACATGAATGATGAAATGAGCACATAAAGTGCAGACATACTATAAAATCACAGTTAATAGACCTACATCTGATGATCGCAGTGTTCTGGCGGGTGTGTAGTTTATTGAGTCAGCAATGTAGTAATGTATGTAATGTCATAATGGCCACTTCTTGCTAAATTTCCATTTCCATGTGATGCTTTTATCCGAGGCGACTCACAATAGGTAAATGAACAGCAGTAGACAGTATCTCATTTACTTAGACACTGTACTTAAGGACAATGTTGAGGTACTTGAGACTAATCCTGCAACTTTATACTGACAAATAAACCCATGAGATGAAAAACCGGACTTGACCAAACAAATCACGGAGCTCTCAGCAGAGGACAGCCGGGGACGCTCCCGCCGATATCAGAGATGTCCCTGCTATGTGTGGGAGGTAAGAGAGGACATTTAAGGGCTATGTTTGATGTCTTTAAGTATCACCTGCTGGTGTTTAGCTGCTGTCCTGTGCCTTCTTAAATCGTTTGTTTACGTCCCTCACTTCCGTTTCGCTTCTCATTTGCTAGCTGAACAGCTGATCAGAGTGGTTTCTTGGCCCGATAGCTTGTGTCCGACACACGGCCGATTCAACATGTTGAATCGGCCGTGTGTCGACCGTGAAAGGCCAAATAAGGCGTGTCACGGCCGAGGGTTCGGGACACACCAAATTGACTTTGGGCGACAGGGCACGCTTTGTCGCCAGACAACCGAAGACGTCCGATTTCGGCCTGGTGTGTCTGGGCCTTTAATCATACGAAACCAGATTAAATGAAATAACGACTTCTCCAACCTTATACTTTTCTCCAGAGTGCCGTGGTTCATTGTTTATTAATGTGTTTCAGCGGCATTTACCGACCGCTGCAGTGCTGCTGCTCTTCCACGAGTTTATTCTCCCGTTAGCTCCGGGTTAGCTCACACGGCTCTAAAGTATTCACTCTCTGACTGTCACACAAGCAGCTGATACATATCCCCAGTTCCCTTTAAGTGAATGTGTGTCAGTCTGAATTGACGCTGTTTGGCATCACAACGCTGTTATGAAAGTTTCTCTGGTATAACATGGGTGATGTTAGCATAGCAACCGAAGCTAAACTGACTACTTGCTAAGCCGTTTTCTACAGGCACATTTTACCGGCGTATTTTTCATTATGATTCTACTTGTGATAGTCGGACATGACAACCTGTGCAGCCCATGTATTGATTCCATCCGATAGCTGCTATAATAACAAACAAAACGTCTGCCTGCTCTCCACAATGATCAATAACAGCGAACGGATGGTCAAAGTAAGGTACAAATAAACAGAATCACACGAAGCCTGGTTAGTGTTGCCTGACTTTATAAAGTGTGTTTTTGTTTATAAGTGTGTGGTTGCCTTCTAGTCACTTTGCTCAGCGCTACTGCTTGGAGGCAGGCATGACGAGACTCTTCAGTCGACCCATGTTCAGGGGAGGTGGGTTTAGTTTCCTGCACGCCTCGACGTAGAGAGACGTAAGCGACGCCGCCTCTTAGCTCCGGAGTCTTGCTTCTAGACCGACAATTTTTTGGAGCTGGAAACGAACTGGATTCCGGAGCTATGAGGCGGCGCTGAAAACACGCTGCGGTGTGAACAGGAAAAAACGGTACTTTTCAGGCTCTAGCTCCGAGCCGGCGCTGAAAACGCGTTGGTGTCCTTTAGTTCACTGAGCCTCTCAGTCTGACAGGAGAGGACTCTCCTCCAGCTTGTTGTGGAAAAAGCTCCTTATATCCGTTAGCGTAGCTCGCTAGCACCGGAAGCTAACAACAACGATCTCCGGTACCGGTGTGTGCTCTCTCTCTCTCTCTCTCGCTCGCGTGCGCACGCACGCACACAAGATGGCTCGTTCCTCACACACACAGAGCCGAGCTTGAATGAAACAGAGACCCAGACGTACTGTACTGTATCACATTATTTTTGAATCAATCATTTTTCAAATTATGATTTTTTTTTTTTTCATAAGCATTTTTCCTCCTGGTCGCGTGCCCCCCACTTTGAGAAACACTGCATTAAGGTGACAGTTTGGTCGCGTATAGTACATGTCAAAGTATTTTGTGTGAAGCAATTCAGTTGTGTATGACATATGTCTACTTATACGGATTTGAAGGAACTTCCTGTTTTGAGAGAAAGATTGAGTTCTTGAGAGCAGTTCTGAAACATGACGTCTGTATTGAGAAATGCTTGAAAGCCATTGTTAAAACTGTAAAGCAAGGAAAGTCCCCTTCTCTCTGCAGTCTTTTGACAAAAGCAGGATTTAACCTTTGACCCCACCCCCCTTTCCCCCTGCTGACTTGGCACACAGTTCTCACTCAGACTTGGTACATTCTAGGAAAGTTAATTTAAACTGTTGTGATTTGTTTAAAACGTCTACATACAAGTGATACATGTAAAGAAACAATTATTCCTGAAATTAGAATGATTTAAAATGAAGTATTGTTTCTAGAAAACTCATTGGCATGTATTTTATGGTTTCTCTGGAAACATTTTTGAAGGAATGAATTAAATGTTGTATACAATTACAGACACCACACCCACCTCAATAACATAGTGATAACATCCAACCTAAGTCATTTTGAAACATGCAACAATGCCATTGTATTGGTGGAAAGAAGCAATATGCTGCTTACATCTAATTCTGAACTCTTTATAAGGGAATGCATGGCATAATAAAGATCGTCCACATCCTTAATGTGAATATCTGAACACCAATCTGTCAAATTGTGAACGAATAACAGCAAAGCACAAAAGTCAGAGGTCACAGTGTAAAGAATGTATCAAGCGTTACCAGGTGCGCACCAGAGAAGCGGACTATTAGGTTTGAATGAGACCTTAGAGCGTGGACTGTATAAAAAGCAACAGTATTGTATTTTATTCTCTCTAATCATGGAGTGGATGATTTAATTCAAGCATCCACTGTTGAGAAAAGATGGTCAGCATCAAGAATTAAGGTTTAAATTAGTTTCATCATTGATGAAGCTCCAAGAGATAGACGCACCTCCTCATGCATACTCACCAATGCCTTGCATGTATTTGTCTCCACTCTCCAATAATTGGAACCAGAAAAAAAATAGAATGTATTGATAATTCCTCCCTGTCAGGACAATTAAGAGCATGATGAATGGCTGTTGGGATGCTCATATGAGCGGCTGTTTTAGTGGTCATTAACTCTAAGATGGTGGCCCGGTCACTTGGTTTTATTTGCCCTTTGGAAGTTCAGGCAGAGAACAGCTGCATTGATCTGCTGGTCATCAGCGCTCCAAAAAGCCAATGTATCCAGGGAATGTAAGGTGGATCATTGTAAATCTAATCTGCAGGAGTGGACAAGAGCAGAGCGCTGAGGTCAACACACAACACACACACATGTTGCTGCTACGCTTGGCGCTGTACCCCAGCATGCATTTCAGCGGTGCGGCAGTAAAAGGAGTCCCCAGGGAACTCCTTTCACTGCCGCACCGCTCGAGCGCCCTTCACCACTTTTCCAACGGTATTGCGGTATTTAAAAAATGCATATCATACGATATAAAGTTCAAACGGTATACCACCCAGCACGAGTTGTGACCCCCTAAAACAAATCAGTCTACTGGTGCTCCGTCATCACAGACATTAGTCTTTGTCTGGATATTATTGAACCGTTTACACTCTCTTAATTTTAAGGACTTTTAGACACCATAAGATTTAACAAAAGTAAAGACAAAACGTATGTATACATTTGTGTAATAATGTAACCTGGGCGGTTAGAAATCACTGAATGGATATATTAATTGAGGAACATTACTACTAAAAATCAGTATCAACGCATTTTCGTGGAAAACAGTAAATTAGATTATTTCTTATTATATTATCAGTAAAGAAACTTGATCAAATTAGAGGTTTCCCAGCCGTTGATGATTTCAACATCAACTGAGAAAGAAATGTTATGATGTTCCAGTTTTTACTGAATATATGGAGTAACAAGCACTGCTGTTTTGTTGTTCTGCTTGATGTGTGGATACAAAAGATATGTGCATGTAATTTATAGTCATGATATCAATTCATTTCTGAGTTTTGTCCGACAGACCCACAACCCAAAGCTCTGGAAGAAAAAGAAAGGGAAGACCCTCCATTAACTCATGTCGATTTCTCGCTCTTTTATATACAGTACATTTGGCACCGCCAGTCTCCTTTTGAATAGCAAGTGCTGTATTTCCACTCAATGAACTAGATTCATGGTGTGACGTGCTTTGGGAAATCTGAACGTATGTATTTCAATGTTAGAGGAGAACAAGAGCAGGGAGGCCTGTTCCTGTTTGTCTTGAAGCTCTTTGTTTGGAGAGGGGAAGGTTTGGCCTGTGACAGTGCAGAGGGGGAGGGGAGCTCCCACAAAAGAAATGCCCTTTGTTACCCTGATGTTTAGGGAAATGCAGAAAACAAGGCACAAAACAGATAATTCAAGCTGACATTGTATCACATTAGCATTCTAGCTAATAACGGTGGCTTGTTTTAAAGGGCTTTGGTGCATATTTGTGGGAGCAGGAAAGTCCAGAACTAAAGGACAAACATTCTGCGCCAGGAATGCTCGGACTGCCTGAGGCTAATTTAAGATCACATTTTCACTTTAAAGACACTTTTCATTACGGAGAGAGACTAAAACATGCTTTCAGGGTTTTACGTCTTTTAATGTCGGTGTCAAATGGATTATTCATTTGTCAGTGCTGTGTATGTATCTCAATATTTACTATTTGGCAGGTCATTTTTAAGCAAAAAACGATTTCTAAAGTGTTTCATGTTATGAATGTATGTGGCTTTCTCACAACCTTTTCTATACAGATGACCTGTTTCTAAAAAGGTGGCTTTCATGTTAGCATCAAAGTCTACAACAGCTGTAATCTGGTGCAGAATTGTAATTAGAAAAGACAATTCAACACTGATTTTGTGTCAACTATAGTCAAGAAAATAGTATGATTAACTGCGATTCCACCCAAAAATAGTAAAGCATAATATTTTCTATTTTCAGACTGCATCTGCAAATAAAGGCTCACCAAAGGCCCACAAATCAAGACACCTGAGGTTTAGAACCTTTACTGATCAAATACAAATATATTATCATTAACTGACATCAGACACAATCAATCATGGTTATTAAATATAAAAGAAGAAATGTGTCTTTTCAGAGAGCCACTGTAGTTGATGGATTGTTTTCTTCTCTTTCAGTCATGCTCACAGGCCCGCTTTTTTCACAGGCCCGCTTTTTTTTGCTTTTCCACTAGGGGTAGTTCCGGCTCAGGGCTACTTTTTCACCTTTTTTCTGGCCCTCCAAAATCGAGGTTCTTACCGGGCCAACAACCGGGCTGAATATGCTAAACTAGTGACGTAAACACTCGACTGCTGTATGGTCAGAGAGAATCGCTGGCAAGGGGGCTACAACTACAACAAAATGAACATATTTGACCGTGATTTAATTGTAATACACGTTTCAAAATGATGCCGAAGTAACAACATACTGATACCGGTTAGTAAAAACCATGAATTAATGCTTTGACAAGTCTGCAGACAGACGGCAGGCGAAAAACCTTTTAAAATGCGTGTTTTCCGAATGGAGGTCGGATCGATCAGGCTAAGCTAACGCAGTATATGCTCCGTCCACATTCACAACAACGGCCTACAGACATAAATAAACCAGCGACTGTATTCTCCATGACACAGACAGTCTGGTTTGTACTTGTTTAACTTTTGTCTAGTTTCTGAACAGATATGAGGAGCTGTGAGCTCTGTGTGCTAACAGCTAACGGCTGATGTTTTGGTTTTGTGGTTCGCATTGAAGATGACGTTACGGCAGTTTTACGCAGCGTCGCTCCGCCCACCGAACAGCCGATCGCCCCGCCTACACTGCGTTACTATAGTTACTACCCCTGTTACTAAACTGTAATGGAAACGCAGCATAAAATGAGCCTGGCCTACCAAGGCCTAACCATACCATACTAAGCCGTGCTAGGTCCTGCAGTGGGAAAGCGCCATAATAGAGTCTTTATTAAAAAAATGATTTGCATTCAAATAATTGGGCTTACAATAATCTGAAAAAGTCTGTTATGCCTATATTGGCACAAGACTGTTATTACATAGGGGACCTTTAGTAGTTTGTAATAATTCTAAGAGCCGTCTCTGATCTTAATCCCAAGCAGGACTGCGTTATTTTGTAATTTGTCAAACCAAAATTCCAGTGCAAATTCTCATCCATATTGCAAAAATTCAGCGTCCCAATATAAGATGTATCCAGGTCCAATATGCAACACTTACAAGGTTTTTGGTTTTCTCTGTGATCAATATATTAACAGATAAAGACCTACATAATAATAATATTGATATAGTGTGATATTTTTTGACCGTATGTTACACAGAACAAAACACAGACATTGCTTATCCCACTCTAATTCGCTGCACGAAATATAGATGTCGGGGGGTGATCTGCAAACCTAGTGTGAAGAGGGCTTTAACGGGAATGTAACAATCACTAAAAAAGCTGGTAAACTATGAGAACTTCTGTCGCCAAGGTTTCTGGAAGCTTGAAGAACGTCTGCATGCATTAAAAAGGTTTAGGCTGTTGGTGAACTGTAAAGAATATTAATGCTCAAATCTGCATGTAAACACAGATACAATTACAACACCTTGGCCAGGTCCTTCCTGTAAGCCCTGACTTTGACACAGTGACATATGGCAGTAGACTCTTACGGTATTAGAGCAGAGTAACCTGGGAGACAGCCTTTGATCACACCAACAGGTTACACACGTCCTCGTATTTCTACCTGCTTACCCACTCACCCAGCCTGACAGCTCCACTCCTCCCCCCCGAGCCAAGAGGCACGGTTTTGTCTCTGCCTGTATTCACATAAGATATCTCTCCCTCTGTTGCATTTGAATGTGAAAAGCTCCTTATACAGTATGTGACTTATGCTGCCAGGTCATTAGCATTCTCATGGGGGGTTTGGTCCCGGGGGGTGGGGTGCTGTGAGAGTGAACAAGTGGTATCAGAATCAGAAACAGGTTTATTGCCAGGTAGGTTCACACATACTAGGAATTTGACTTGATGTCATGGTGCATCATGTATTAGTAGGGTGGAGCTGGGAGAGGGTCAGGTAGAGAGGAGGCAGCAGCACCGGCTCCAGGATGAAATGACTGAGGGGGCTGTTAAAAAATCCGAGGGGGCGTTTTTTTTCCTCACAACAACGAAAAAAACTGGCAATGTAATGAATTGACACACCAAGCTTTTTTCCTTCTCACTGCTCTACAATCTCTTTGCTTCTTTATTTTTATTCCGGATTGACCCCTCTCATTCTGTTCCTTTCCTCTGATCTTTAATAATAGATAGTACATTATTAGATGGCTGCACTTTGGTTAACAGACTAACATTGATTTCCCCAATTTATAAATTGACAGGCTCTGTAATTATACCATAACCTTTTCTCTTCTATCCCTTAACTCCTCTTCCTATACAGATTGACTTACTTACTTACTTACTATACTCTAGTCATGTCAGGAGTAAAGAAAAATGTATCTGGTTGATTTTTTATTTTAGGATTGAATGTTCAAACCAAGGCCTAAAACCTGGCATTTCATAAGAAAGTGACTAATATATAAACCAAATGTAATATTGGATAAAATACTACACCAAATGGACCGACACAGATTAAACATAAACATAAAGTCCCCTGGTTTGTCTCTAGAGTCTAACTGCCAGGAGAAATATCAAATCAATGTTCCAAAATCCGTCACTAGATGTCGCTCATTGTACCCATACGGTTTATAGGCTATAATACATAACATATTATTATTTTAGTAAAAGGGCTCGCTTTGGCAAAAGCCTGATCCATACAGGCAGCCCTACATAATAACAAGTAACCATCATGTGTGGTGCTATCTGTAGTTGTCGGTCTTATTTTTGTATTGATTTCATATTGTTTTCACAGTGCTGTGAACATGAATTTCCCCCTGGGGACAATACATCTAATCTAAACTAATTTAATATTCAATCCCACACTTGGCGATTGAGAACATAAATTCGTAACTTACCTCAAAGCACTTTTGTTGTAATACTATGGATTTAGTTGACACTACTAGCCGAGTTTCTTTTGTCCAATATTTCGCGGGCAGGTACATTGAATTAGAAGTAGAAGAAGAAGAAGAAGAAGTAGGTAGAAGAAGAAGTAGTGAAGAAGAAATACGCTAACGCTACAAACAGGCACAACACTGTTACTCTGTTTTTACTGACATGCAACATTTTATTTCACCTTGCTCTATGTTTTTTAACGCACATTCAAAAACGGGAACATTTTCGGGAGTTTCAACCGGGTACCGGCCACCGAAAACGGGGACTTTGCCCGGAAAACAGGGATGTTTTGGTCACCCATCCGACTGTGTTTACAGCTAAGCACACATGCTAACATTAATTAAGACTACAAGCTCACTTGGGGTTGAGGCTTTTTTACACCTTGACTGCCTGCCCACATATCTGATCTAAACATAGTAACGTGTATTGGGGAAAATAATTATTTCAAGTTATTTAATAATTGTGACATTTATTGTACTTTTTGATGGATGAATGATGCTCAAAGTGAGGGGTCAAAGAATACAACTGAGGGGGCAATGCCCCCTCGTGGCGCCGGGCCGGCAGCAGCAGCAGCGTGTGTCATAGCCTGAAACACTGGACGCTCCTCACTTGCCCCTTTCACACCGCAGCGGAGCCGGCTCTAAGCACCGAAAACAGGTGCTTACCAAGCACCAAAGAATTGTCGGTCTAGAAGCAAGAACCGCATAGGTCACGCTTACGTCAGAGGCGGGGCAGGGGCGGGATCAACCTGAGCATGTGTGGATACAAAAGATATGTGCATGTGATCAGTTTATGGCGAGTACGGCAGATAAAAGTTGTAACAAGCAGTAGTGCTGAGCAAAGTGACTAGAACGCAACCACACACTTATTAAAAAAAACACATTTTATAAAGTCAGGCAACACTAACCAGGCTTCGTGTGATTCTGTTTATTTGTACCTTACTTTGACCATCCGTTCGCTGTTATTGATCATTGTGGAGAGCAGGCAGACGTTTTGTTTGTTATTATAGCAGCTATCGGATGGAATCAATACATGGGCTGCACAGGTTGTCATGTCCGACTATCACAAGTAGAATCATAATGAAAAATACGTCGGTAAAAAGTGCCTGTAGAAAACTGCTTAGCAAGTAGTCAGTTTAGCTTCGGTTGCTATGCTAACATCACCCATGTTATACCAGAGAAACTTTCATAACAGCGTTGTGATGCCAAACAGCGGGCAGCACAGCAGCGGTCGGTAAATGCCGCTGAAACACATTAATAAACAATGAACCACGGCACTCTGGAGAAAAGTATAAGGGTTGAGAAGTAGTTATTTAATTTAATCTGGCTTCGTATGATTAAAAGCAACACGATCATCGACCCGACGCCGTTGGGGAGACAATCAGCAACGTAAGCGGTGACGTCATGACGCAGCCGCGGCAGCACCAGTCGGGCTCTGGGCGGTGTGAACAAAACGGGGGCTGAAAAGAAAAACCGGTTCCGAACCAGAAGAGCGCAAGCACGGAGCTAGAACGGGAACCGCGTTGGTGTGAAAGGGGCAACTGTGGCCCCCTGGCCAGGCCACTGGGGGGGATGAGGGAAGAAAACCCACTGGATGGTAATGGCGCATTTCCACTTCAGCGCGGTTTAAGGCGCCGTTTACACGAGGAGAAAACTGCTTGTATCTGCATAGTTTCGCGTGCGTATAGCCCTATTATTTACACGAGGCCGATAGAAACTGACCCCACAAACGATAACGGGTCCCAAGGTGGATAGATTTGCAAACGAAACGCTCTGGGGGGTCAACCGAGTCCGTGTAATCACCTCTATACGAATATTTCCTGAAAAAATAGCGAAAAAAAAAAAAAAATAGCACCTCTCCTGCTCACTGCTGTAGCAACTATCAAAAATAGCTGTGTTAATTAAACGCACAAGGGGTTCTTTCTTGAATGAAATAATATTATAAAAGGCAAACCAGAATAGTTAACGCCCAATATACTCCTTAAACAAAATAAACAGAGTCAGATTTCATGCATTGATCCATTATATTGACAAAGGAGGATCTCACCCGGTGTTTGTAGAGAATATCTCTCTTTCTGAGCCGTCCTCTCCACAGAGACGTGCTTCTTGGTCGGTCGATGCAATATCCACAGATTCGGTTTCTTTCAGTTAACTTCCCCGTAGCATTTATCCATATGCTGAGGAAATGACTATATCCCGCTGAATACCAGCAATCGCCACACACACACTTCCTCCTGTCAGTAGCTACTGCTAGTGCTACTGCTACTGACCATGCTACAGATATTAGTGCAAAAATATACAGCTCCTCTACCACAACCATCAGCAACAAGTGGACATGGAGAATTACATGAACTACATGTTGCTAAATACACCGCGGGGCATAAACAGAAGGGTAGCCATGGCAACATTGCGGCGGGGGCTGCTGGGCTGCTCTTCTTCGCGGCTTTTGGTGTATTTTGGCGGAAGTTACAGCGCCACTTACAGTCCCGGCATATGTACTACAGCGTTTCCAGCGGTCTCGTTTGAACAGACACGTTAAATGAAACAAATGCATGTGAACGGAACACTTTTTTGAATACGCATACTGTGCATAAACGCAAACGGTCCCGTGTGAGCGGGGCCTCAGCGTGCCGTGCCCGGCCCGTTTTTGGTTGCGTTTCCACTAGGCGTAGTTCCGGCTAGCGGGTACTTTTTCACAGTTTTTCTGGCTCTCTAAAATCGAGGTTCTTTCCGGGCCAACAACCGGGCTGAGTATGCTAAACTGGTGAGAGAATCGCTGGCAACTACAACAAAATGAACATATTTGACCGTGATTTAATTGTAATACACGTTTCAAAATGATGCCGAAGTAACAACATACTGATACCGGTTAGTAAAAACCATGAATTAATGCTTTGACAAGTCTGCAGACAGACGGCAGGCGAAAAACCTTTTAAAATGCGTGTTGTCTAAATGGAGATTGGCTAAGCTTACGTTGTATATGCTCCGTCCACACTCACAACAACGGCCTATACAGACATAAATAAAGCAGCGACTGTATTCACCATGACACAGGCAGTCTGTGGTTTGTACTTGTTTAACTTTGGTCTAGTTTCTGAACATATATGAGGAGCTGTGAGCTCTGAGTGCTAACAGCTAACGGCTGTGTTGTTTTTCTGGGGTTCTCATTGAAGATGATGTCACGGCTCCGCCTACACTGCGTTACTATAGTTACTACCCCAGTTCCTAAACTGTAATGGAAACGCAGCATAAAGTGAGAGAGATAGATAGATTGTTTATTATATTTTTTTGATTATTTTGAATTATTTATAGTAGCAAACTGAACACAACGATAGAGGGTGACATGCAATAAAAGTGCCTGTCAGATTGGAACCAGGAACACTGCAGTTATGTAGTGTGCAATAAAGACCTCGGTCACCAGGAATCCCATTGATCAATAAAAAGAGAATCACTTAATGATTCATCAATCATCCTACTATTTGGGGACAATAGCGCTATATCTAAACCGTCACTACATCATTTATGTTCCTTTTAAAGTTGTTTTCCTGATCATATAGCTCCAAGGCCCAACACATTTAAAGACTTAAAGTTGAATTTACGATTAGTCATTTTCCAGTAGTTGTTGCTCCTAATAACCTTGAGCTTACTTGAGCTGATGGAGAACACTAGAGCTCAAGCAGGTTTATCTGGTGATATTACTCCCAACTTTGAATTGGAATGCCCTGTTGGCTTCATATGAGGAATGTAGCGGAACAGAGGAGGCGGATCCACCTTAGTTACCAAGCTAGCTGTGAAACTTTAGCTTTACACCTCTTCTCTGTTGCACCAAGTACTTCAATTTGTTAATGTTTGTGTGTTTTGTCAGCTTGAACCTGTGTTTATGCTTGGACATGCACTTTGGTCCTCTTCAGAAGTGCCAGAGGCATGGTGGAGGGGAGGGGAGGCTAATTTGGGTGGGAGGGTGTTGGTGGGGTCAGTATTGTTGAACGGCAGCGAAAATAGGACTATCAGTTCCACTCAGATAACCCCTAGCTGTCATTGGACCTCAAGCCAAGCCGTGACCCCCGGGGCTTGAACTCTGGTCATGTGACCAGGCAGTAAAGTGACCAGTGGTGTGGCTCTGCTCTGCTGTGGTCAGAGAGGGGCAGGCTGTCCATGAAAGAGGTTGCTGGGAGAGGAAACAGAGAGGCAGAGAAAGAAAAGAGAGACATGAGGAGACCACTGGCTTTCTCTTAGCCAAGTCTGTGTATGAATGGGGTCCAGGCACACTGGGAGGAGCATGAAATGGATACATGGGAAGGTAAGAGAAGATGGTATTGCTTTCTCTTAATGAGTCATACTTAAACCTACCATTATGTGTGAAAAGGAGAAAATATGTGCTATTAAAAACACAATCTATTTAAACACTGTTCTGGGATCTTAATGTTTCCTATTGTATACCTTTTTTGTTTGATTGATGAGGCTAGCTTCTGTGTCTTTTAATATGCCTTAGATTAATATGTAGCTAATCTTTCCTACATATTTTACCAATGTCTGCATGATGATATTTGCGGAGTATATTGCCTTTGAAATGCTATTAATGGATGCAATACCACTATTGAAAAACGTCCAATTATTCCATTATACGCTGCTAAAGAACCTTTCTTCACTTTGAGCAGACAAATGCTCCAATGCTTTTCCATGTGTGCTACATTTGATAGGATTAGCCTTTTATGCTTACAGTTGGTAATGATTCTCAGGCCAGTCACAGCCTTCCTTGTGATCAATGCCAGTGCCTTGTATCTGTGTGGGTTATGACTTGTCTTGGTGCGGTGGTGTGCCTCCATCTGTATTGATCTTTGGTATGTGTGTGTGGTTTGTACAGTGGTGATGTGATGGAGCTCCACTCTGATGGACCATCACCACCAGCCCAAACCAGAGATTACTTTCACATAGTGCTGTGTTTTTTGCCCCTTTTTTACTTATTTCCTCGTCACGGTTTCAATCATTGTGTATTTTTACACAACGCACTTTTTCAGATGTGTGCCTGTTAAGAGGAGACCTTCCCTTGAACTTTGTTAATGATGCTTTCCCCAGCTTGCTTTTACCTCGTCTTTCTTTTCTTGCTTCATTTGGCTGTTTACTTGAATTATTTTAAGTGCAAGAATAAAATAACCTTCCTTTTGCAGTTTTCACACTGCATCCCACCCCAAGCAGCCACCGAACCACCCACCCTCTTCCTCCCCTTGTGTGTCAAACTCTTAAGATATTGCCCACATGGCAAAGCAAAGTGTCCTGGTCTCCTCATCACTAATGTCATTTGATAAGCGCCTATCTGGCTTATTATTGATTGTACAGTTCACTCCCATGGCTTTAGTCCTGACTTGCTTATCCTCGAAACAGAATGGCTCAGGGAGTTAAGAGACAATGGGAGTATTTCTGTTAGTATGTCCTTCGTTGGATGTATATTCCTTCAAGGACTTGAGTGCAGCATGTGGAGGAACCATGTTACTGTATTCAGCCCATCCCCCTCCGTTAATCCCTCAGCCAGAAGCTACGTTGGTTTTGCTCCAGCTGGGGGAGGCTTTAATCCTCACCACTGTTATAACACACTACATCACCTGCTTCGTCAGAAAACCTTTTTGTTTTGATGTTAAACAATGTATTTATTCTGAGGAACACGCAGACATGAAGCAGAAGAGGCGGATGGAGAGAGAAAGGGAGCATGGGAGGTTGTTTATGTGGATGTAGGTGCAGGGACAGCAGCAGTGGGAAGATCAATAGTGACAGTGGGGGAGGTCAGGGACTCCTGTGACTCTGTAATGCTTGGCTATAAATAGTCAATGACAGAGGCTGCTCTTTCCAGTCATGCTCGTTCTTTTTCCTAATTTCACTGAAACATATCCATCTCCCCGGACAGAGCCTTGTCCGAGCAAACACCACAAACAGGTCCATCATGTTGCAGAGCTTTGTCTTCCGAGGGGAGTGTTATTTCAACTGCCATTCACCCTCCCCCAGCTCATACACACTCACAGGGTTGAAGTTTGCAAATGTTATTTTCTTAATGGCAGCCCATATGTCTCTTATGATCAGCTGAGGCACAAACAGCTCCACATGTGTACTGGTGGACCTTTTACAGTATTTACTCCATGGGAAATATCAGTGGGAGTTTTTCCCTGCGGTCTCTGGGAAGCCCCCTCCCTCCTGTAATGAAGGGGAGACTCAACATTCATTAACAACACTTGTCTATGTGTGTGCCTGTGTATATCACAAAGCCTTGGCTGTAAAACTCACCACATGGTTCATATCAGTGTGTGCTGACCCAACAGTAAAAAAGAGTTCAGCACCAACAGCAGTCCTGCTCGTTTTCAACTGAAGAACAGGGCAGGCTCCTGATCACTGATCATAATTCCACAGTTTAAAAAATATATATATAACTCTACTCTTTATCCTCGCTTTTCTTTAATTATACAAAAATGATGACAGAAAAGGTTCATTGAAAGTAACTGACACTAGAAAACAAATTGAACTGAGAAACTGTTTCCTACTCACCAACATTCTATATTTACATTCTAAACAAATAGAGTATGCTTAAAGACTGAAACAAATGAAGTAGCACGTGATCACACTTTAGTAACCTTCGGTATGACAAATGGAAAACTGTCAAAGAAGTTGTGAGAAATAAGCGTTGGTGTGTCCTTCTTTAATAAGGGCTTAGTATCAACCCTTGACGCGAATTGGGTCTTGACCTTAATGTGAATGTAGCAGTTCGTGTATAATACCACATTTGCTATTAAATGTAAGATACATATTCATTTCTTATTTTTTCAGACTTCCTTATTTAAATTCAACCTCAAATTTTAGAATATGCTGCTTTTTTAATTAAATGTATTGTAAAGGTATGGGTAAATAGTCTTTTCAGATGCAAACAACGCTGACAGTGAGCCAGACTCCTACAGTCGCTGCCTTTTCCCACATTATTCAACAAAGTAACATCACATGTGGCTCACATTAGCATAACAGTCATATGCAGCCCTATCTTTGGTGTGGTATCACTCAATGCTAATGATTTAGCCTCTAAGCCTGGGTGTATATTATCAAGACAGCAATGTCAACAGGTCGCCATTGTCTCGTGGAGGAGCCCAATCTGCAACTCCATGCAGGCAACTTGAAAGATTAGCATCACAGTGTGGGCTGCAGGAATGCTGGCTCTGACTCATGGAGGGTCTTCAGATGCCTTAACCTCTGTGAATGTGTTAGATGTGTGGTGTCTCTGTACATACCAGTCATAGTCTTGGGGAAGGGGGGTGCTCCCTTCAGCCCCAGGTAGGAGAGATAAGTTAGATAGGAAGAGTAGAAGAGATATGCGGAGGGGAATAAGAAAGGCTAGGAGAGAAGGAGGTAGGGGAGGGGGCCAGCAGCGGAAAAGTACAGCACATTCCTCCATCCCCCGCTCCCGTGTCAGCTGGGCATGATTGTGATGGAAAGCCTGAGACAAAACCTGAAGAGAAACCCCTTCAGCAGCAGGCCTTGTTGCTCTGTCACCCTCTCGTGTGTGTGTGTGTGTGTGTGTGTGTGTGTGTGTGTGTGTGTGTGTGTGTGTGTGTGTGTGTGTGTGTGTGTGTGTGTGTGTGTGTGTGTGTGTGTGTGTGTGTGTGTGTGTGTGTGTGTGTGTGTGTGTGTGTGTGTGTGTGTGTGTGTGTGTGTGTGTGTGTGTGTGTGTGTGTGTGTGTGTGTGTGTGTGTGTGTGTGTGTGTGTGTGTGTGTGTGTGTGTGTGTGTGTGTGTGTGTGTGTGTGTGTGTGTGTGTGTGTGTGTGTGTGTGTGTGTGTGGCATTTCATGGTTTGCGTAACAGTTTGGAATGAAACCCAGGCTGACCCCTGGGAAACAATGCAGCCTTTAATGGGCCTGCGGGTGTGAGTGGAGGGGTGACACAGAGCATCGGGGGTTCTGCACCCGAGATAGAGAAACAGGGTGGAGTTCAAGATGAAGCACTGCTTTTATAACTCTTCATGGTCTCCTCACATCTCATTTCATGACCCTAATATAGCCAAACTACATATTTCTTAACTCAAAGTCATTAAGTGGTTAAAGTTGGAAGATTTAAATAGGTGGTGGTGACATGGAAGTAACATAGGCCAAAAACTCATGTACAAAACTGCTCTCGAGCCACACACACGTTCTGAAAGGCTTAATATGACTCGTCGTGATTTGAAAACTGACCATCAGGTTTGAAATGGTAGAGTTAAAGCAATGACCGTGGTAATAGTAACGCACCATGTTGTCCAAACTTTGGTTGCTATGGATAAAGTTGCAATGACCGTACGGTCTTAAGATCCTGATTAGGTTTCTGACCACAGGCTCTACTTTTCTTGGGATTATACAAATGTGAGAGATAGTTGTTTAGGTCAAACTACTCTTTACAAACTAAATGTATTTAGGCTCTCGCTTAAATCCAACTCATCGTGCTTTTGATTGATTCTACTGTATATACATGTGTGACTGTGGGTAGCATGCAGCAGGCCTTCAGGAAGTTAGAACACGTCATGAATATTTCATTGTGATCTACAGGCAGGAGGAGGAGGAGTCATAGGACGTGACAATCTGAGATCAAGTGTGTGAAGGTGTGAATCATCCTGTTTATATGGTGGCCATGCACTTGAAAGACAGGGTGATAGATTTGGCAAATAAGCCAAGTGAAGGCAGCTAATAGCCATTGTGTTTTCCCTCAGTGAGGAAGTCAGGCGTTTCACATAGGCTGGCCGGAGAAATATATGGTTTGAATGTGTTCCCTCAATGAGCACATGGGCTGACAAATGGCTGGCTGAGGAGGTGGCTGTCATTTATTTGATCTTCCTCATGTTTTATGAGGCCAGGGTCCTTCATATGACCTCATGCTCAGCTCTACTTACAGTAACATGTGTAGAGGTGATCCCTATACAGTCAAAAGACTATCCAGATGCACTTTTGTGTGAGGAAGAAGGTTAAGTCCTCTTCTCAGGCTTCATGGAGGTGTCACTCTGCTTCATTCTGAAGCTAAGTAGCTGGAAAGCTCTTTAATGGGACTCTTACTAAACCTGTGCTTAACGGCCCCTCAACTCTCATTTATACTCTGTGCAAACATGGTTTTAGAAAGTTCATGTCATCTTTCTTTTTATCCCAACCAGTCAAAGGCAGAGACACACAGCACTAATGTTTTCCCACCGCTCACAACATGTCCCAATTCTTCTTACTTTTGTATTGTTTACATTTGTTTGAAATGTTATAGGCCAACAATTTCTCACAAAAATAATACGTAAAATAATCAATTATGAAAAAAGTTTTAACATGCACTTTTTAATTGAACTATTTCAGTCTTTATTTCCTTTTTATTTCTAGTGTCTTAATAATAGTGTTTGTTGCATTGATGGAGGAGCCTGAGACTTTTCTGATGATAGAACAGTGTCAGTCATCTCTGTGTGTTGTCGTCCCGCCGTGTGCTCTCAAAAGAGTCAACAGTAGCAAGGCCAGTTCTTTGACTGCGAGGGCTTCCTCTGAGTCGCCGTAACCTCTGTGCTGTATAGAGTTAGTCACCAAAATAGTAAAATTGTAATCCCAGGATGGCCTCCCTGCGTGACGCCCATTGTCTCCGTACAGTGAGGCGGCAGCACATTTAAACCTCACACCATTTAAATGTTAATCTGTCTCTGGGTTTAAGAAGTCCTCAATTCACCATTCATTATCTGGTGGAGGCTTTATGCCATGCACACCCCCACCTACTTCTAATTACCGTTAGTACATGAACCCTGCAGCCTGCTATGAACCCCCACCCCCCATCTGGGAGGCTTAGCTCTCAGCTCAGTCACATGCTTCTAAATTATATACACATAAAAACTCTAATCCTGCTCATTTGAATATGAAAGACAATGTTACTTTGGCCTGTTTATTGTCTCAACATTGTGTCTTTAATCAGCGGTACGTGGCGATTTCAACCTTTTGACAATAGCCCCAATATCAGTTTACCTCCGGTCTGTCCCGTGAGATAAACGCTATCATCTGAGGGGGGGGGGGGCTCTTCAGCTGCTTTATTGACCCCCTTTAAAAGGTTAATGAATCACAACATTTAACATCAACATATAGTATTCTTTTGAGAACATAGACGGTACAAAACATGCATTTAGCATCTGAGATCAGTCAGAAGGTTTTAAATGTTGATGTGAGTTGAAACTTACTGAAGAAGATCCAAATGAAACGGGAAGCCCAGCTAACAAAGCTTAAGGGAAAACTAACATGCATTTGTCAGTGTTTTCACACATTCATAACAAAATTATATTTGAACCATTTGTGCAGATCACATGCTGCCAAACACACAGCACCTGCATTGAAACTCAATCTCATCTTCAGCTAAAGTAAAGAAAATTGTATAATATTAAATGTTACTTTCATAAAATTACAATTAACAATAACACTTTTTTTGGAGCAGAACATGGCACATGAAATGTCACCAAAAGAAGCATGTTTCAACCACAGTGTGGACCAATGTGAATTTGCTATTGTATGATAGCGTAGCATGATTCACCTGGCCAGTCCTGGAGTGTGAGCGTTATGTCAGTTATGTCAGAGTCAGTTATAGGGGGAGTGAGGAAACCTGTCTGCCTTCATTAGTGACTTGGAACAACAGAATCCCATAGCAGGGTAAAGGTCCTGTGTGTGTGTGGTGCAGTTTGTTGCGTTACAGAAGAGTCTTACATGAATCAGATGTCCAGGTTAATCTGGGGCTCAGCAGGCAGTATTAACTGCTGGACAGCAGCCTCAGACCTGTCTACTTCATTGCTCTGTCGCCGCTCATGTGCCAGCTCCTTATGAGCTGCTGTCCAACACCTGCCCAGTATCACTTGTGTTTATCACGACAACCACCTTTCTTCAGAAGAACATTAAAGCTCTTCACATCCAGCAACCAGTGGTGCTGCCTGAGGCCCCGCTCACACGAGGCCGTTAGCGTTTTATGCACAGTATTCGTATTCAAAAAAGTCTTCCGTTCACATGCATTTGTTTCATTTAACGTGTCTGTTCAAACGAGGCCGCTGGAAACTCTGTAGTACATATGCTGGGACTGTAAGTGGCGCTGTACTTCCACACGAGACCGCTCGAAAGCTGTAGTACATATGGCGGGACTGTAAGTGGCGCTGTAACTTCCGCCACAAAATACACCAAAAGCAGCGAGTATAAGATCCCCCCCGGATGTGTGTGAGGCACAAACAAAACAAACAAACGAAGATGGCTGTTATTCGCGCAAGAAAGGAGCTATTTTCGTGGTCCGACGACGAGGTGGAACTTCTTTTAAGTGTAACACTTGAGTATAAGACGACAAAAATACAGGATAATGTAGACTGGGAGTCCTGCAAGCCTAAATATACGGAGATAGCCGACTTATTTCAGGCGCAATATCCGAGGACCCCGACTGAAAAAGATTTCCCTCACGAGAAGAACACAATTTCACAGGGCCAGCTTACAGCGAAACTAAAACAGGTACAAGGGGACTTGTTCGACATGGAAGAGTCGTCGCCCGGACCAAGTTCATCCCCGAGTTTGGAGCATTCCACGGATTCGCCAGAGTCGAGTAGATCCAACGGAACTCTGCCAACTGCTGCGGTTGTGAGTCATCGCAGGGATCTGCTCCAGGTATGTTCATGATTTCAATCTTAAAGGGCTTGCTATATACTATGATGCAGTACCTTCCACTGAAAAACTGAACCGGTTTAAGCTTGGTAAAATTAGAAAGTATTTAGAGCTGTTTTATTTGTAAAATGTATTGAGAGCTATTTCACAACATGCCTTTTGTGTTCTGTTATCTGGTGGCTATGGTCCTATTGTGTATTAATTCAAACTTTCTCTGGTTTATTATAGGCACGGCTGGACGGCCACAGAAGTGACCGCATGAAGAGGAAGCTTCCAGCTGAACATGCGGTGCAGGAAGAGCTGCGATTAAAAAGCCGGATGTTGGACTTAATGGAGGAAGCAACCAGCCGCAGCGCAGCCAGCATGGATCGTATGAACAACACCATGGACAACATTAATGTGACTGTACAGAATGGCCTTTCCCTGATGAGCCAGTTCATGCAAGTTCATACTAACAACAGTGGATATGGACACTTCCAGGTGCCCTCATACCCACCCCGAAGGCCACACACGGCCACACCAAGATTAAACCCCTCTGTACCACACACCCCACAGCAACAATCTCCTCCATATTCATTCAGGCGGTCACTGGATGAGGAGGAGCAGTAAAGCAGTGAGCTTCTTTTTTTTTCACAGCACTTTTTGGTCAAAGGAAGTCTGTAAACATTTTTATTTTTAACTCCACCAGACTTTGTACAAATGGAGAATCACTTTTTTTAAGCCTTTTTTTTTAGCTAGCAAAGGTATTTTTTTCCCTTTTACTGTGTACACATTTATAAATAATGTTATTAATAAAAAACCTTATTAAAATAAAAGAACAGTCTTGTCTTTCATGTAAGGGTCAATGTACTCCGCAAGCACTCTCCTCACTCTCTTTCCTTCTCCCTCATTACAGTCAGTGAGATATCTATATCAGTGTGTGGGCGGCTGTAAGTCCTTTTCACCTTGTAAACCTAATTTTGACTAAATACACCACATTTATGAAAAGTAACCCCCCCCCTAGTGTCAAATATCTGAACTGTGATATGTCACATTGGGCCTTAATGGTAAAGCCCAAACTATTGTTAGGCATATATTATAGTCTCAGATATATAAAAAACATGTCTATGAAGTGTTTTGCTCAAAATACCAAAAAAATTACCCATTATAGCCTCATTCCCTTCTATTTCATCTCTGGAATCAATATGATCAGTATTATGCATTTCACAAAAAGTTTGCATTATGATTTTTATGAATTGTATAAATTCAACTTTGATTCAACATTTGCTTATATTACTTTTACTGAAAATCCTCAAATATTGGTTAAAATACTATTTAGAGAAGGGAAGGTAACACAATCTTAACAGGTTAATATAATAGTTTTTTACTACAGTGTATGTACTATGTTTCGCTAGTGGCCAATACAGTCTGAAAATACCATATAAAAATGTACGGTTCTTTTACTATATGTGTAAATAAATACGGTACAAAATATATATGGACAACCTGACTCGGTAGAATGGGCCATATAACTTCATTCATGAGGATGATGACATTTGTTGCACATTAAGTTCAAAGAAAGTCTGGAAGTGGTTGCAGCCAATTTTATTTTTAGTTTCACACTTTTGACATTGGAGAATCACAGTTATTTGCTTAGTTTCACACATGTGACATGCATTAAAAAGTACTAAAAACAGTTAGGATATAATACAAAAAATCCTGTAACAGTCCTCAGATTTAGCAGCCAGGTACATATACCTAGCCAGGTATATGAATATTGTACAGCAGCCTGTCGCTGAAGGAGCTGCACAGTGAGGACAGGGAATGTAACAAAGAATGTTTATCACATCTTAATAAACACCTTTAAAAAAAATGTACAGTCTATGTACATACATGGTATGGCCTCCTCTTCGTCCACAATCTGTTTTTTCAGAGCAGGGATCTTTCCAGTTTTTAAGTACATGTTTAGCTTGGAATTAGCAAAGACCCGTGCATCATGCACACTCCCAGGCCACTTTACCACGACATCCATGAATCGGTACCTGTAATCACAGACAGCCTGTACATTAAAGGAATATTTTCCTTTCCTGTTGATGTAACTAGTGGAGTCGTTAGATGGCTGCTTGATTTCGATGTGGGTTCCGTCCACTGCTCCTAAACATTGTGGCATGCCATGTGTACAATGGAACCCCTCAACCAGATCCGCGGTCTCGGGCTCAGTAAAAGGCAGCTTGATGTATTTTGGACCCAGGTGGATGGTGATCGCTCTGCATGTCTCCCTAATAATGAGGGACAAAGACGGGCGGGAAACTCCGAAGGCGTTAGCAGTCTTCCGTAGCCTTCCCTCGTCGCTCAGGTAATAAAGAACCGCAGCAACCCTTTTCAGTGGATCAATTGGCGCCCTCATGTTTGTAGTTTTCTTCTCGATATATGGGCGCAGTTCTTCAGTCAGGGCAACGACAGAGGCTTTGGACATGCGGAAGTTCTCCCTCCATTCATCGTCCACGACAACGCCATTGACAAAATTGTCCCACCAACTGCTAGTTCTGCCCGGTCTTACCCAAAACTTTCTCCTGGTCGCCCTTCTGGTTGTTCTCCGCGGTGGATTTAGCCACATGTCGTGTATGTGGTTCTTCATGTCCACTAGTTGCTTGTGGTTGTCGTAGAAGCACCGTAGTTGTAGCACTAACATATTAATCATGGTCAGTAGCGTCTGGAGCACAACAGCAACCCTGTGATCCGCCATTCTTGTTGTTGTTGTTGTAGAAACAAATCAGCAATGAGGCGGGGGAGAGGTGGGAAGAGGTGCGAAGAGGCGGGGCTGTCGTTATTTTTTCAGGCAATATTCGTATAGAGGCGATTAAACGGACTCGGTTGACCCCCCAGAGCGTTTCGTTTGCAAATCTATCCACCTTGGGACCCGTTATCGTTTGTGTGGTCAGTTTCTATCGGCCTCGTCTAAATAATAGGGCTATACGCACGCGAAACTATGCAGATACAAGCAGTTTTATCCTCGTCTAAACGGCGCCTGAGGCAACATCTCCTTTCTTTAAAACAATCACTATAGCTTGATGATTCCCTTTGTTCCACCAAAATGATCACATACTGGCTCTAGACTCCTTTCCTATGACCAGTACTGAAGTGTGACTTTATTTAGCTGTTTTCCTTTGAGTGTCAGATTTAACGTCCTTTATTGCACCAGCAAGTGAGTGCCGTCAGAGCCCTATCTGTACTTCTTTTTAATATCTGTTACTTAGGCGCCGTTTACACGAGGAGAAAACTGCTTGTATCTGCATAGTTTCGCGTGCATATAGCCCTATTATTTACACGAGGCCGATAGAAACTGACCCCACAAACGATAACGGGTCCCAAGGTGGATAGATTTGCAAACGAAACGCTCTGGGGGGTCAACCGAGTCCGTGTAATCACCTCTATACGAATATTTCCTGAAAAAATAACGATAGCCCCGCCTCTCCCCACCTCTCCTGCTCACTGCTGTAGCATGGCTGTGTTAATTAAACGCACAAGGGGTTCTTGAATGAAATAATATTATGAAAGGCAAACCAGAATTGTTAACGCCCAATATACTCCTTAAACAAAATAAACAGAGTCAGATTTCATGCATTGATCCATTATATTGACAAAGGAGGATCTCACCCGGTGTTTGTAGAGAATATCTCTCTGAGCGAGTCCTCTCCACGGAGACATGCTCCTCCTCCTGTCAGCAAAAATCTACAGCTCCTCTACCACAACCATCAGCAACAAGTGGACATGGAGAATTACATGAACTACATGTTGCTAAATCCACGGCGGGGCGTAAACAGAAGGGTAGCCATGGCAACATTGCTGCGGGGCTGCTGCGGGCTGCTCTTCTTCGCTGCTTTTGGTGTATTTTGTGGCGGAAGTTACAGCGCCACTTACAGTCCCGGCATATGTACTACAGCGTTTCCAGCGGTCTCGTTTGAACAGACACGTTAAATGAAACAAATGCATGTGAACGGAACACTTTTTTGAATACGCATACTGTGCATAAACGCAAACGGTCCCGTGTGAGCGGGGCCTTATTCAGTCTGTCGTTCAAGCTCTCAAACTAGAGACATTCATAAAGATCATTTGATGAGTCTTATTTAGTTTCTGATGAGTTTCTGATCAGCAAGGCAACGTTGTTACTGTTATCTGACTGCAATAAGGTTGTTTTTGAGGCGAGCATACATTTAAAACATTTGTTTAGATCCCTGTTGATTTAATGTATTCTTCAGTCACCTCCAACGGCTGTCCCAGCCCTGTAGCAGAGGAGCAGTCAGCTGGTGTCATGTTTCCATCACTGCCCATAGAGCTGGAGCGGATAAATAGCGTGACTGCTGCACAGTCATTTGTCCCAGGAATGAATGCCGCTGGTAACCTTTCCCAGTAAAGACAAAAGCCAGATGTTGGTGGGTTTTCTGACCAGTAGGAAATGGGCTTGAGTGTTCTTTAAAGAATAAAGAGCACAAGTGTTACATCATTCTAGTTATTTAATGTTTGATATTTACACACTATATGGCAGGAGTTTGCCTGCTCACCTAATGGGACAACGGGAGAGTGTTGAAACGAAGAGACAGTTGAGGACGAGGATGCGCTGCAGCCTTCTCTCACTCACTGAACATTGGGGGCTTTGGACCCATCAGCCATGTCTGCTTGTGCCCCTCCTGTAACCACTTCATCCAACACATTTTGGTTTACTTGTTTTATTGAAAATGTCTTAACAACATCGAGAGCAGAACATCACACGTCTTTATTTCCCCAATTCCTCTGAGGTGAACCCTCTCTCATAACATGAGATGTTAGCTCTTTGCTTTTTGGGACCAGACTGAGGCATAAGCAGGGCTTTAAAAGAAGAAAAAAAACATCCAACTCCATTTGAAAAACGAAACTGTTTTATTTATTTTTATTTTAAGTGACTAAAATAAGTGAAATATCCCCAAATGTTGTATTTTCATCACTAGAAGAAACATACCAGGCTCTATGTCGAGAATTAAAACAAGACATTAACTTAAAGGGGACGTATTATGCTAAATGCACTTTTTGATGTCTTCTATACATAAATATGTGTCCCCGGTGTGTCAGGGAACTCACAAATGCCCCTTTCACACCAACGCTGTTCCAGGGCCGGTTCGGAGCTGGAGCTTGAAAAGCACCATTTTTTCCTGTTCACACCGCAGCGGAGCCGCCTCTAATGGCGCATTTCCACTACACGGCCTCGCTCGGTATGGCTAGGCCTCGTTAGGACTGGCTCACTTTATGGCGCATTTCCATTACAGTTTAGGAACTGGGGTAGTATCTATAGTAACGCAGTGTAGGCGGAGCCGTGACGTCATCTTCAATGAGAACCCCAGAAAAACAACACAGCCGTTAGCTGTTAGCACTCAGAGCTCACAGCTCCTCATATATGTTCAGAAACTAGACAAAAGTTAAACAAGTACAAACCACAGACTGTCTGTTTCATGGCGAATACAGTCGCTGGTTTATTTATGTCTGTATAGGCCGTTGTTGTGAGTGTGGACGGAGCATACACTGCGTTAGCTTAGCCAATCTCCATTTAGAAAACACGCATTTTAAAAGGTTTTTCACCTGCCGTCTGTCTGCAGACTTGTCAAAGCATTAATTCATGGTTTTTACTAACCGGTATCAGTATGTTGTTACTTCGGCATCATTTTGAAACGTGTATTACAATTAAATCACGGTCAAATATGTTCATCTTGTTGTAGTTGTAGCCCCCTTGCCAGCGATGCTCTCTCTAGTTTAGCATACTCAGCCCGAATCAGCCTGGTTGTTGGCCCGGAAAGAACCTCGATTTTATGAAATAGTACCCGCTAGCCGGTACTGCGCTAAGTGGAAACGCAACCAAAAACGGGCCCCGCACGGCTCGGCACGCTTAAAGCGAGCTCCGCGCTGTAGTGGAAATGCGCCATTAGCTCCGGAATCCGGTTCGTTTCAAGCACCAAAAAGTTGTCGGTCTAGAAAGCAAGCACCGCATACATCACGCTTACGTCGGATCTGGGCTGTGTCCAAATAACATGCGACATCCGCCTTTCCGCCAGCTTCAACATGATCTGTGGAAATAACATTGAGAATCAGTTTTAATGTTATACCATGGTAATTAATGCTGCAAAGCTGGGTATTTTGAGCTTGGCGCATGCAGAGGCTAACAACAGCTAGCTCTAACGCCATCGAATAGGATGTATATTTACCTTCTTTCTCCTACGGAATCGTCATTGAATGTAGCATGTAACGACTGTAAAGTTGGTAGTAAAGTCGTCCCATTTCTTCCATTTCGTTTCGACAGAGCAAAGCGAGTAGCGCTTCAATACAATCGGCCATTGTTGTTGTTGTCGATGTGAGGGGGTTCCGTGCGGTTTGGCTTTATGAAGCAGGCACGCAAACGGTTACGTCATGACGCAAACGATGACGCAATGACGCAGCACCAGTCGGGCTCTGAGCGGTGTGAACAGAGCGGGAGCTGAACCGAAGAACCGGTTCCGAACCAGAAAAGCTCTAGCTCGGAGCTAGAACGGGAAAAGCCTTGGTGTGAAAGGGGTAACAGTGTCAGAAAACAAAACCCTCTATCTTTTCCTCCGTACCCACATCTCCAAAAAAGAAAAAGGGGGGGTGTTAAGAAGCAGATCCAGAATGTTCACTCCTATAACGTCATTGGCGACATCTGGCCGACGTGACACGTCCTAACCTATCGTCTCCGGCACACGTGACACGTCCCAACCTATATTCTCCGGCACACGTGACACGTCCCAACCTATCGTCTCCGTATACACAGTCGCAGCTGTGTGTCTGTGTATACAGCAGGATGTCTGCTGGAGGCTTAGAGTAAAGTTGTTATATATATATAAACACTTAAGAAAGAACATGCCAAGCTATGTGCTGTATCAGAAACAATGCGCGGCGTGTTTTGGGAGTAATATGCTGTGTGTTTACATTAGCAAGCATGCTAACACTCAGAGCTAACCATGGAGCTAACGCTGTAGGCTACTGGAGAGAAATATGTGTAACGTAATGGCCTTGTGGTAAACCCTGCGAAAGAGAAAGGTTTGAGCTCCATACTGTTTCAGAAATAAAGCTTGAAGTGGTTAGGAGCATAACATGGCATTTAATCACCGCAGTGTTTAGCTGAGCTTCTCCCGGTAGAAATCTCTAGCAGGGGAAATCTGCGTGACGCTACAAAGGGGCGTGGCTAGCAGAATCAGCCTTTTTGGAACAGGGCTGCAAAAGAGGGGTATGAGCAGTATGAGGCATGCTACAATGGGTGATCTGTTTGGTATTTTAAGCAAAACACTTCACAGACATGTTTTGTATAGATATGCCCCTACAATATATTTTTCCAATATAGCATAATAGGTCCACTTTAAGTGTCTCACCTCAGACTGTTTCGCCCTCATGCACCTTCACATTGTTTGTGATTTATTGATTATTAGCTTTGGTTCAAGGTTTTATTATTTTGATATCCCATTAAATGATCCCTGCCCCACAAAGGCTCTGTCTGACAGATACCTGGTGAAGCTGCCGTTAAGGATTACTGCAATCTATTTATTCTTTTAAAATTCCTATTTCATGCAACCAACATTGCAAACACTGTATTTGCTCAGGACTTCCTATTAGAGTGGGAGAACCTTTAAAGAAACGGATTCTTAGGAATCATATTGGACATGTATCAGTCCAACCTGATCCCAGATCAGCGGCAGGCCACATTCCTGCTTCAGCCAGTCTTTGCACTGCAAGGCTATTCTCTGTAACCATGGCGTCCAACCCATCTGCTCTCAGCGGCTGTCAGCAAGGGGGGGGTTGTGTGTGTGTGTGTGTGTGTGTGTGTGTGTGTGTGTGTGTGTGTGTGTGTGTGTGTGTGTGTGTGTGTGTGTGTGTGTGTGTGTGTGTGTGTGTGTGTGTGTGTGTGTGTGTGTGTGTGTGTGTGTGTGTGTGTGTGTGTGTGTGTGTGTGTGTGTGTGTGTGTGTGTGTGTGTGTGTGTGTGTGTGTGTGTGTGTGTGTGTGTGTGTGTGTGTGTGTGTGTGTGTGTGTGTGTGTGTGTGTGTGTGTGTGTGTGTGTGTGTGTGTGTGTGTGTGTGTGTGTGTGTGTGTGTGTGTGTGTGTGTGTGTGTGTGTGTGTGTGGTAAGCAGAGAATATGTGCTCCCACTGAATTCTCAGCTTCCTGAGTGAGTTTGATCATGTGCATTATGTAGCCTGGAGGTAGATGGGGATTAGGGGAAGATTTCCAACAGCTCTCTCACTTTGCTGTCTTAACAGTATGAGAGCACCTTCATGATTAGTAAAGTAGCTTCATGAAGAAGGTCCCCAGTCTCTCTGATCCCCTCGCACACGTACGGTCTCCCAAACATCCAACGTCTTTATTAAATCACTTTCGTTTTTTCTTGTTTCGAATGTCTCATTTCCAGCCTTTATAAACCCGCAACACATACAGTGTCATTTCTAGTACTTGTTTCAGGACACTTTGTTAGGGATCGACCGATATGGCTTTTTCAAGGCCAATACCGATTATTAGTAATCAAGGAGACCGATAACCGATATTTGGAACCGATATACATTTGCAGTAAAATCAGAAAAGCTTGGTGTCAAAATGTAGAATAACAGAACTTCTTTGAAATGCCTTTTTATGTTTAATGAACTTTTCAACATCTTAAAACTGGTTTCCTCTCTGTGACCCTGAGTAAAGTAAATGAAGTAAAAATAAAAACGACTAAAACTTGTTCTGAACTTCTGATATTTGAGTCTCACTCATTTAGTAGTCCCAATTCAGCAGCACCAGATTGTGGTGCAGAAAGCAGAGTTGCTGCGAGGCTCCACTAGCAGCCGTCACAGTCCCAGTACCAGCGCGTACCAGTTTCTCCGCTGCGAGACGCTACCCGCCCCCCCCCCCCCCCCCCCCGGTCCCTTTGTAACTGGGAAACTGATAGAATTGGATCATAAGATCATGGTGTTTTTGCAACTTCAGCATAGGGGATTGGGATGTTTATTGAACTTCAGCTTTCAACTGATTTACCTTGGAAACACCGCTCACTGTTGCTGCTGCTTGCCTCTGTCTGTGTCTGCGTTCTTCGCACCTGCCTGTAATCTGAGAAGGTCCCGCCTTTCTGGCTGGCTGCAGCCCGGAAAATCTTCAGTATTGATTGACACTTCAGTAATAGCCTATCAGATAGCGCTGTGGGCGGGACATTGCTCATGAACAGTGGTGACTGCAGCCAGAGAAACGGCCGCATCAGAGCCAAAGTTGTATCGGCAATTTGATTTAAAAAAAAGGCCGATACCGATAATCTGTAAAATGCGGAATATCGGTCTCGATAATCGGCCAGGCCGATAATCGGTCGACCCCTACACTTTGTGCCACAGGACCACTTCCTCAGGTCTTTAAATATGCCCTCACATATGTTCCACGTTACAGCCCTAATGTATTACTGTCCGACCAACTTTTCACAGTTTGGAGTGATCAGCAGAAAGTGTGTTTTTGGCAAACAGAAGGCTAATAATTGAGAGAGCGCCTGTGTGGAACATCCAGGCCAAGACAGGCCTGGAGGCGTTTAAGGGCAAAAACAAGAGACCAATTGTAAGAACAGGTTTTAGGACATTTTAAAAGTACTGAATGGATTGATAATCTATTACCCTGAATGGAATGTCGCAAATTGATTGATATAGCAATTTTGAGATGAACAGGTCTGAGGTCTCTGCAGAAAGAGGCCTCTTCATGTGATACTGCTGTTGTTCGAGGAGAGAAAGGAGACACTGTAAACAAATCAGCTCGCTGCCTCATCAGAGCTGCTGAATAAAACATACACAAGACGTCTCCCTCCTGCCTGTTACACCTCCACTTTCACAAAATGAGAGTTGGGGCTTAAGAACTCTTTGGATTAGCCAGCGCCTGGCTAGTGCTTAAGCCCCAACCGCCCCCATGATCTCAATTAAAAACGTGTGCCTCCAGCGAGGTTTTTGCACCCACTTTTTTCACGGTGTGGAGGAATTAGTGTTAAGAAGTGGTTGGAAGTGGTTCTAAATGTCTCCTTTCCTTTTTTCTGTTCTGTGTCTGCAGATGATCCAGCTGACCAACGTACTTGCCTTATCTGTGGAGACCGTGCCACAGGCCTTCACTATGGCATCATCTCCTGTGAGGGCTGCAAGGGCTTCTTCAAGAGGAGCATCTGCAACAAGCGTGTGTACCGCTGCAGCCGCGACAAGAACTGCGAGATGTCGCGCAAGCAGCGCAACCGCTGCCAGTACTGCCGCCTGCTCAAGTGTCTGCAGATGGGGATGAACCGCAAAGGTAACGGGTGGACACATCACATATTTGAACCCTATGGTGGCTCCACCTATTACAAATTAAGATGATTATGAGAATTTCCTTTTTTATATTTTATTTTTTCACATTTTTGGTTTCATGTTGTTTATGGATGACAATAATATGAAAACGTCTAGCAATTATACATGTCTACATATCATGAACATGAACCTTTCCTTCTTCTAAATTATGAAATTGGTTGGTAATGGTTTGATAGATTCTATTTGAATGTTTTAAAACATTTGCTTGGTTGTATTTATTAAACGCTTGAGTCTCAAAATGTAATTTTGAGTAAAAACAGGGGTCATGTGCTGCAACCTGTCATGTTCAGGAACAGACCTGACAAAGTCCTCTTCTGGTGTAATTCCTGCTACAACTGACAACCAATTGATATTTAAAAATGTTGAAATCTATAACTTTATGATCAGCCTTTTGATAATCTACATCAATCTTTTCAGTAACTCTAAATACACTAAATCAACAATATGTGTAGTTAAGAAAACTTCAAACAGAACGTGTGCATGCAGGGCAATAAGAGAGGAAGTCCCCGAATGACGGGTTCATCTCAGGTACCACGCTGCCCCCTAGTGGATGCTGGTTGTAAATAACCCTTCAGTGCTGCTTCAGCCTGATGGCCTCATTTCAACAATTTATTCTTCAAATACTGTGATGAAAGCAGGCATGTCCTGACACTTGAAATACATTTAACGCCTTGCTTCTAATAAACCAATCCCATGTCAAGAAAAAAACCTCTCTACCTGCCGAAAAAAAGAAAAGAAAGTTAAGTTCGAACAAAAGTGAAAAAGGACCAAAACAAATGATGTGAAGCAAAGCCCTGTGGGATCAGTTTCAGCCACTAGGTAGAGCTCTGACACTAACCCTGATTAGTGTTCATGGACCACGTGTACATTGAGATTTCTGCTCTTTCTTTTTGTCATGCAGCAATCAGAGAGGATGGCATGCCAGGAGGGAGGAACAAAAGCATCGGGCCTGTTCAGGTACATCACTCACTTGAATACCAGAAATGTTGTTTTTGTGACATTCACTGACCTTCCGCCATCTAAGAGTCAGTCTATACATGTTATTGTGGCTCAGTCCCAGAGTTGGCTCGCTCACCATGAATGCATTGAAAAACGCCCGCTTCCATTAAATGACTGCTTTATCTCCGAGTCCTAATGAAAGCAGGACCTCTCTGTCATTTATATGGAATGAATTGCCGTTTCACTGTGTGCTGAATGATAGCAATGGAAGTGTCTCGACCCCAGCTGCAGATACAAGACACCACATTTTCTGGCATGCTAATGCCTTTGTCTATTTTCTCCCTTCATGGACCGGCAAGGATCATATTATTTTAGGTGTGTGTTTATCAATCAGATACACACACACACACACACACAATTTGCTTTCTTTCTTTCCTTTCTTTTTTCCTTTTCTACCTTCCTGTTTCACTGCGTCCTTGCTCCTCAACATTTTAGTGAAAAGCAGTCAATGCTGATCAATTCAACTAGGACATGTCTTTCCTGTGCTTGAGGATGTGCTGTAAGCTCCATGAGCTCACATCTCTTTGTGTGTGTGTGTGTGTGTTTCAGATCACAGAGGAGGAGATAGAGCGGATCATGTCGGGGCAGGAGTTCAAGGAGGACGTCCCGGAGCACACCTGGGGCAACAACGGAGACAGTGACCACAGCTCGCCCAGCAACGGAGCGTCGGAGGGCAACCAGCCGTCCCCCGCCTCCACCCTGTCCTCCAAGTGAGTCGCTCATATCGTCCTCTCAGCGCCGAGCGCCAGCACTCACCCCATTATTGAGATAATGAGCCGGCCCTGACAGTCTAACACCTCTTTCCCATCGCAGTCAGACTTTAGTTAAAGTAAGTAATCAGCTGAAGAATGCCTGAATGTGCAGCTCCTCGGGCGCACAGATGATAGCAAACACAAAGAACCCTCTGCTATCTGCTTTTCTTGCTATGGAGACGAGTGCATTGTCTATCTGCAATCATCAAGGACAGATATTGTCTAGCTACTTGCATGACTGTATTTATTTTAGTCTCCTTTAGTATAAACACAAGGTTTATCACCATAGCCACACAGCCTGAGAGCTATTCAGAAGAATTCTTGAATTATCAAATGAAATCTGAGCAGAAATAAACAACAATTACAGAATGCATGTGCTTGGTATGCAGGTAGAATGTGAAATGCAATGTTTTGTCTTCGAGTGTTAAAGGGAGTGGAGCTCCACCAAAGTGTTCAAGTTTAGGACGTTTAAAGAGTCAGTCTGTATGTCCGGTACGTAGTGTCGGCGATATCTCAACATGTTGTCTTGTTCTAGGGAAGCAGAGCATTAGATAGGCAAAATGAAGTAGAAGTTACAAATAAAAACCAACTGCCGATAAATCCATCTGATATCCCAACGCTAATGCTTGAAATGTACGGAGATATAAAAGGTCTCTTAACGTGAATTAGCACAAACGGGGGTGATTAAACATTTCGATCTCTGGGAAGGATGGTAAAGGCTATTTCACAAAATGTACGATTATTCCTTTCAAGTGTGTCTGACCTCTGACCTTTGTGTGCATCCAGCCGCTCTGTGGAGATGAACAGCTACACGGCCGCCCTCAGAGACCAGTACATCAACAACTCCATGTCCACACACTACCAGCTTCTGCCCCACCTGTTCAGCTACGCCGCCCAGTCGGGCCTGCTGGCCCCCCAGCCCCGCAGCCTCTACCCCCAGTCCCACCCACTGGTGCTGCAGCTGGTGGCCGCTGAAGACCTGGCCCCCCTGGTAACCCCCATGCTCATAGAAGACGGGTGAGTCAACGCAGACGCAACAAATCCTGCTCTCGCCCCCTCACTACAATGCAACACAGACCAGGGAATCCAGAACGTGTTGTTAGTGTGGTGACTTACAATATGTAATGGACCTGCATCATGTTAGCAGGGTTCTCCAAACTACGGCCCGTCGTCCATTTTGAAATGGCCTTCAGCAAATAGTCTAATGGAATATGGCCCACACCTGAAACTTGGGCCACTAGGATCTATTTTCCACAGCAAACCAGTATTTTGAATGTTCTTGCTGAGTTCTTACCCCCCCTCTTGTGTCTGACAGGTACAAAGTGACTCAGGTGGAGCTGTTTGCGCTGCTGTGCCGCCTGGCAGACGAGCTGCTCTTCCGCCAGATCTCCTGGATCAAGAAGCTGCCGTTCTTCTGCGAGCTCTCCATAGAGGACTACACCTGCCTGCTGAGCTCCACCTGGCAGGAGCTCATCCTGCTCTCCTGCCTCACCATCTACAGCGCACAGATCTTTGGAGACCTGGCCGACGTCACCGCCAAGTACACGCCGTCTGACGACGAGCTGCAGGGGTGAGTGGCAGGAAGCTGTGGATAGATGTTCTATAAACTCAGGTCTCATAACTCTGCCACAAAGGAGACCGCCCAGTTATCATGGTTTGAATGAGTGTGATAACCAACACAGTATAATAGTGGACTAAGTTACTGTTTACCATTTTAAAGCCATTTTTAAAAGTCAAATTTAAATCTCAAATTCCAAGGTGGTGTCTTTTAAATGTCTTGTCAGTCTATAACACCAAGGTATTCATTTTTAAATGATACAAGCAGAAAAGCTTCATAGGCTCAAAACATTTTCTTTGCTACTTTTGCATGAAAAATAACTTATTTTGATAAAATGATCAATTATGCCAACTTTAAATCCATCATGCAGTAACATATTGATAAGTAACTGAATCAATGTCCCTAATGCATAGGTGTTGGTAATATCTCCGTAAAGGGATTCAGGTCTCCTCCTGTGGTGGCTATTGCACCATAACACACAACAGAGTGTGACTTGCTAGATTTAGCCTCTGGGAGCCAATATTTCACTCGTAAGAAAGGTGGATGAAAGATAATAACAAAAAGCAGTCCTGTGAAAGGCGAGCTTCCCCTCTTTATGAGTATCTCCAGGAGTTTGATATCTCCCTTATCACGGCAGGGAACGTATTGTAGTTGGCTGAGGGCCAGTGGAGTGGTCCGTGAACGGGGGGGCCTCCTCAGGACAGAGCTGTGGCTAGCACCGTCTAACATGTGAAATACATGCATGTCCCACGCCGGGCAGAAGAGGATGAGTGGGGGTTTGGATCTGTGTAAATCACACCAGAATGATCTGACCTCATGACACACACTCTGCTAATATACAGTGCTTCTCTGCGGCTGCAGTCAACTGGCCTGTAGTTTAGGAGGGAATATCTGATTTACAGAGACAAGTTTGTGAGAGGCAGAGAGACAGGGCATTGGGCTTTGATGAGTGGAATTACACTTTGTGAACCTTTTCTAACTCCTTTAAACAGCTGTGGGATTAGCAAGATGTTTGTTAAGCACTTTCAGAAGATCTGACGTATTCCCTCCCTTATTCTTTCCGTGTTCATTGGAGCATAGAAGCTTAAGATAATGGGGCTTGAGGGATTTAAAAAGTTTTGGCAGTGGATTTAAATGTGAATGATATGGTTATTCTATACATGTGTCCTACTAAAACCCAGTCTATCTTCCTTCATCCAGAGAGACAAACCCTAAACATAATGATATCAATGTTCCTCACCGCTACGTATGTCTGTGTGTGACTCCTCAGATTCAGCGAGGACGGGATGGAGGTGATGGAGAGGTTGATTTATCTCTTCCGCAAGTTCCACCAGCTGAAGATCAGTAATGAGGAGTATGCCTGCATGAAAGCCATCAACTTCCTCAACCAAGGTAACAATCTGATTTGACAGAGTTCAAGCTTTTATTAACCCTAACAGTACTCCCAACATAAAGCTTTAATACAGGCAGTTCAAAGTGCTTTAACAACTTAAGATTACACATTCAAAGAGAGAACAAGAAACCCCCCTCAGATCAGAGAGAGCTTTCTGGAAACATGCAGCATGGCAACATCATATCACATTTGAACAGTTTGGGAGACAAGGGGGTAAAAGGTATGATAATACAATTCAATAAATAATGACCCCTCAGAAAAATGTAAGTAAGACAAAATGAAAAGATACAGTCAAATATAAAAACCTATAAAATAATAATAAAACGTTGTAATAGTTATAACAAAGGTTAAAGAGGAAATGTAGCGAATAAAAGTGTTAAATAAATAAGAGGTAGAAACCTACACGCTAGAAAAGCTGACCTCACCTTTTTATCCGCAGATATCCGAGGACTGTCCAACACCTCGCAGCTGGAGCAGCTCAACAAGCGCTACTGGTACGTGTGTCAGGACTACACGGAGTACAAGTACCCGCACCAGCCCAAGCGCTTCCCAGAGATCATGATGTGTCTCCCGGAGATCCGCTGCATCGCAGGTGAGGCTCCTGAGAGCTGGATAGATCTTCAGTGCTTCTATAGTCCTTAACTCTAATATGGTGGACTGGAAGACCTTAACTCTAATATGGTGGACTGGAAGACCTTAACTCTAATATGGTGGACTGGAAGACCTTAACTCTAATATGGTGGACTGGAAGACCTTAACTCTAATATGGTGGACTGGAAGACCTTAACTCTAATATGGTGGACTGGAAGACCTTAACTCTAATATGGTGGACTGGAAGACCTTAACTCTAATATGGTGGACTGGAAGACCTTAACTCTAATATGGTGGACTGGAAGACCTTAACTCTAATGGCGCGTTTCCACTACACGGCCTCACTCGGCCCCGCTCGGTATGGCTGGGCCTCGTTAGGACTGGCTCACTTTATGGCGCATTTCCATTACAGTTTAGGAACTGGGGTAGTATCTATAGTAACGCAGTGTAGGCGGAGCCGTGACGTGATCTTCAGAGGACCCCAGAAAAACAACACAGCCGTTAGCTGTTAGCACTCAGAGCTCACAGCTCCTCATATATGTTCAGAAACTAGACAAAAGTTAAACAAGTACAAACCACAGACTGCCTGTGTCATGGTGAATACAGTCGCTGCTTTATTTATGTCTGTATAGGTCGGAGCATATACTGCGTTAGCTTAGCCAATCTCCATTTAGAAAACACGCATTTTAAAAGGTTTTTCGCCTGCCGTCTGTCTGCAGACTTGACAAAGCATTAATTCATGGTTTTTACTAACTGGTATCAGTATGTTGTTACTTCGGCATCATTTTGAAACGTGTATTACAATTAAATCACGGTCAAATATGTCCATCTTGTTGTAGTTGTAGCCCCCTTGCCAGCGACGCTCTCTCTAGTTTAGCATACTCAGCCCGACTCAGCCTCGTTGTCTCTGGCCCTGGACCCACGATTTTATGAGGCCAGAAAAACTGTGAATTAGGACCCGCTAGCCGGTACTAGGCCAAGTGGAAACGCAACCAAAAACGGGCCGCTGACGTCACAGCCCTCTTAAACCGTGCTCCGCGCTGTAGTGGAAACGCGCCATAATATGGTGGACTGGAAGTCCTCAAAGCGCCACCTAGAGGCCAAATAGTCATTTGAATGATCTGGTACATCTGAATATTACCTGGCCAATCACAGCACATCATTAGGGGCAGAGCAGCCCGTTATCTAGCATGAGTAGTGGGAGATAACCTGAGAGAATCAGAATGACCTTCTGCACACTTTTTTATGTATTATTATTTTCTTATTAAGGTATTATATGAAGTGACTATCAGAATGTTCATGCACAATAATCAATAACTAACCTTTTGCGATTGTTCTGTGTTGTTCTTGCATCTGTTGAAAATGTTTATGAACTTAACAGAACATTCCAAATGTATATTTTTATATAGATGCAATTGTACAAAACTCTGGCAATACATTGTCATTATGGTCATGCTTATAAAGCTAATTACATTGAGAACCCTGGGCCAGTGTAAGCTCCAAACCGTTTTGTTTTTAAAAAGAGAAAACCGAAAACACATTGAAATGAAAAGCAGGATGAAAAAAAGCACCAGGCTGTAGCTCTGTGTTATGGAACTGTCAGCTGTAATGACCCTGCTCACCCATCACTGCCAAAGGACAGCAGCAGAAGCATAGTGCAGATAATACACTTACATATTACAAAGTCAATAAATGGCTAAACTAGCACATGTTTTTTGCCGATTGTAAATAAATTGAGCGAAAAGAGATACAGCTTAAATTGCACAAGGGTATATTGCACAGTGACCCCCCCCACCACACGGTTTGGAGCTTATACTGGCACAGGGGTCTCCCACGTCCTCACTTCAAAACCTCATCCATTCTGTGTCCCTGCATCTGAGGGAGTGTTAGCTCACAGGCTGAACATGTGTTGGCTTTGGGACGTATTCAAACGTACCTGGTCATTCAAAGCATGCACTTTACTAAATGTTCATATCTTTAAATTGGTGAAAACAGTATGCCGTCTCTGCTCTGTGGTCCGTGAGGCTGACCCTCTGTGGTCCGTGAGGCTGACCCTCTGTGGCCCGTGAGGCTGACCCTCTGTGGCCCGTGAGGCTGACCCTCTGTGGCCCGTGAGGCTGACCCTCTGTGGCCCGTGAGGCTGACCCTCTGTGGCCCGTGAGGCTGACCCTCTGTTGTTTGCAGGGAAGCTGGTGAACGTCCCCCTGGAGCAGCTCCCCCTCCTGTTCAAAGCAGTCTTGCACTCCTGCAAATCCACCCTGAGCAGCTAGAGGAGCACCCCCCCCACCCTGCGGGACCGCCTCCTCCGGAAACTAGACCCCTGACCCTCCGAGGCGAGGGACTGGTCTCCCCTCTTGTGAATGTGACAAGCAGCTAGTTTGTTTTTTGTAACTTTTTTCTTTCTATATTTATTACTCGACAGAGCTGAATGTATGCTGATTTACACTGTGCACATGCTTCTGTACAAAACAAATGCTCGTAGATGCATTGGTCTTTGGAGTTTACAAGTGTGTATCCAGTTTGCTCAATGTGTCAGTGTTGCTATTGTTAGAGCTAGACTTTAAAAGAGTTTATTTTATTCAGACGGGGGCGGATAGACATATGTGACGAGTGTTTGAGAATACCTCAGGGAAATGTTGTTGCTATGTTCAGGTACCTTTTCTTTCTGTTAAATGAAGAGTTCCCTGGTCAAAAACCGATTCCCCCAATCAGATACTGAGTGTCCACGGGAGCTGCATAATCAAAGATTGCACCAGTGTTTAGCTTCACTGAAAATGCAAAAGTTGAGCTTCTGCATGGACTCAGTGGTCCTGCTCGATGGGAGGCGGGAGTCAGTTGAACATTCCACGGGTTAAGGTGACAGTTGGATCTGCGGGATCTTTATTGGAAAAAGGAGCATACGGGTATTTTTTACAATCATAGACTGGGGATGTAAGGCTTTATTGTGGGGAAGGGGAGTGTAGTTAGGTTTGCTGTTTTTAGTTGTATTGTTTTCCTTTTTGACCAAAGTGTTATGCAATGCTTTCCCCCCACTGATGGGTTGGGGCTAATAGCTCCACAAAAAAGATTTCTTATCAATGAAGGATCAGGATAAGAAATGAATCAATCTGTGTCAGAGGGAGACCCCCTGCTGGGCAGACGAGTGTGTTGCCGGATTTCATTCTAAATGCTGCTAAACATGCACACATTCTTGTGCACACACATATGCATAGAGCAGATGTGATTGTATTTCCCTCTGATTCTTTCAGACGGCTTGTTTTCCGTCTGCTCCCTTCAGTGCCAGGAACTTGATGCATTGTAGCCTCGACTAACTATTTAGGGTTCTCTGTTGGGTTAAAGGGGAAGTTTGTGAAATCTTGGATTTGACTAATTATTCAGAACAAAGCAAAGGTCAGAGAGCCAATGCTTGGTGTTTTGAACAGGTAGAGATCTTCATGGGTCAAATAAGTCAACCTGACCTACTAGAACCAAAATGGAACTAACAACAGACACTTGGCGTAGAATGCTAGCTTCTGTTAGCTCATCCAGCTTCAAACCCAGATTAAAAACCACTGGTCCGTTCAAAAGTCTCATTGGGCAGTTTTAGAGGAACTTGGACTGTTTTCGGGTCTTGTCAGGTCCAATCAAACTTTTGCACAGACCCAAGACCAGAATCAGTTAAAGTTGGACCGGATCCAGATCCAAGAAGCCCTAGAACATGTGGAGCTGAGCTTCAGGTCCGATTGTTTATTGGCTAAGGTTGGCCAAAAGACCAATAACCCACATTTCTTAATGAACTGTCTAATCAAAGTTTGCAGATTATCAGTTTAAAGGATGCAACTTCTGGCAGTGTCTCACTGGGGTCGAGGTTCAGAGTTGAAGTGACTTTCCTCTGGCTCTGTGACAGATATGCACATCGTTTAAGCCATATAGGAAATGGTCTTTTATTTTTGAAGTATGAGATGATCATTTCAAGCCGCCTGAGGCGTCTTCTTGACTCCTCGGGTTCTTTGCCATTTCATGACGTACGAACAATTTGAAATGCATCTTTGCATCTCTCTTTTTTTGCACACGACGGTGGGGTTCGGAGACCTTGACCTTTGACCCTGACCCATGCCCACCATGCCATGCCATGTTCCTCTCTCAGGTCCCTGCAGACCTGAATCTAAACAGGGTAAAGTTAGTGTTATGTATTGCATTCTGGAGTTCCTCAGTGACCATGCTGATGTACTTGTAGTATTAGTAGATGTAGGTTCCAGGACATTGTAGGTCCTCAGTAGAAAAGTGTTCCCCCCCCCCCTTCATTCAGTGGATGCAGTTTGAAGATTAGACCTGCAGGGGGAGTTTTCCTCTGGGTGTGGGTGATGGAGGGAGAGGTCCCTCCTGCAGCGCTGCATCTTCATCCTGTCAGCCCCTTCTCATCTTTTCATTTTGATACAGTGTCATGTTCCTTTTTAGTTATGATGTTAATGTTTTGGATTTTTGTTGTTTTTCACATATTCATTGTCTTTTGTGTGGACAGGGCAGTGAGGACAGCCCTTGTCATTTTCTAAACTTTGAATGAATGCTTACGTTTTTTTGGACATGATTTCTAGTAACATTCCTTTGTCCACCGTATTTTATGAAAAAGTGATATACAGGCCATGTGAGCCATGTCTCACATGGACTTGACCTCTTATGTATTTTGAATCAACGCAAAAGTGATGCTTTGGAGCCATCTGTGGTTCCAAACTTGAATGAATTACACTAATGTTCTACCACCAGGATTCTAAGAGCAGCTAAGACGGGTGTGGACAATATTTTCTCTCACTATTTAGTCAAATGTGCATCATGCATCACACAGGCTTCTGAGGTTAAAGGGTCAGTTCACCTAAATGACACGAAGCATTCAATATGTTTCCACCTGTAGTTCAGGTTTACTTTGACCTGCCATCATCTCTACAAATGGATGGTGCATGGAATTGAGCTTGTTTTGGGCTGGAAGCAGAAACTGGCAGACCAACACCTCCAAATCGCCAGGTTACACTGCCGCTAAGTGAGAAGGTATTTGAGTGTCCATGTCTTTTGTTGAACTGAACCTAAAAACCACATAATCTCAGGGATATGTTCTTTATGTAAAAAAAAAGGTCTGTGCAATGCGATGTATCTTCAAAACAGAACCGGCTCCCCCAGACATCCTCCTCCACTGTTGGGAAAACGGCTTCAGTTTAGTTTCAAAAGTTGAAATAAATATCAGGTGTTGGTGTCAGACTGTGAGAGCTGTCTCTGCTGCCACGTTGCACGGACGTCATCAGTCCACCTACTGTGGCTTCACTCTGTAGCAGGGTGGTCAACAACAAAGTCACTTGATCTCAAAGTAACTCTAGGAATGCTGACCATCAGAGTGCTGAGATCTGGCAGTGGAAGAGGATATGAAGGGGGGTCTTTCTTTAATGTAGCAGCAAATATCAAACTGCTCAACACAAATACCTTACTGCCACAGCTGTGACTTCCTACCTGTCATATTTTGAAACACGTGCTGAAGAAGTGTTCTTTTTTATTTTCTGTATTTTCTTTTTTGCAGTCAAGGGAAATGTCATTTGCAATTTATGTACTGAAACTACCTCTTTATTTGTCATCATGTTGCTTACTTTCAAATAGATGCATTTGTTGTCTTATTTATTGGTTTCATTGCACCAATGTTCTATTATTACTGTCTCTTTTTTCCACAGTGACCTCTCAGATTCATGAAACGCTCTGATACCCGTTTTCTTAATCTTTATTTTTTTTAAATGTGTAAACATGTTGCCTCATAACCCTCTCTACCTCAGACTCGCCTGCTGTCAGCAGCTTTCTCTTCTCTGACCTCTGGCTGTCTCTCATCCTCTACCTCTCCTCTCTTTTTTCATTCATTTCATGTCAAATTAGCGTCATCTTTATTTCACTGATGAAAGAATGACAATGTCAGTGTTCTGATGAAGCATGGCATAATGCATTCTTGTTGCAGTAACCAGTGCTTTATTTAGTGTGTTAAGGCCTTGTTACCCTGTGATTGGCTGTTTGCTGTGTCCACTATACTCCCCACATCACGACGTCACAGTGTTATTCCTCTGTGCTCCATGATGGTTCATTGGTAAGAAAGACATGGAGTGCTAGCTGTTTGATATCAGACTCTGTCAATGCAGCGAGTGCTGGATCATCCATCGTGTTTACACGCCTCGCTCGCTGCGGCACGGGACTACAGATAACCGTCTTATCTCTGGGGTTGGACATGGATGGCTTTTGAACAAATGCAGCCAGCCTAAATGACTGATGTGTAACGTCATGACACCCAACTATTGTAATCATCTTCCCAACATTCTGGCTCATATTTGCATTTTTGAAGGAGCACGTTAAAGGCATACTTCAACCCTAAGATGACAGTCTGTCAATGAGCCGCCCCCTGTTACCTTGCATTCATGAAGAAAGTGTCTGGCATGCCTCCACAGGGAAGGACAAAGCCAGCCTTGATGAATGAAAGTAAATAGGGTAAGAGCTGAATTCAACAACAGCCAACAAACAAGTACATTATTTAGGGGTTGACGTTTTCCTTTAATCAATGTATTCCGCTGCTGTGGTCAGGGAGAACCCATCATCCAGCTGTCCTATAACTGGCCAGTTCGGCAAAGCCACATGTCCAGCCCCCCCCCACGTCAGCACTGTCAGAAACCTGAGCAGAGGAGCTCTGCAGCACTCGGTTACAGAAAGATCTTGTCATTGTTGAATGTTTCCATACGAAGTCATGACATTAATAATGTTCAGCAACAAGCATTTAGTTGCTGCACATTATCAGAGCTCTTACTATGACCATGTGCTCCAAAGCTCCTCTGTTCAGACCCTGCTGTCAGGTCTGAGCCCCCTGCACACGAGGAGAGAGGCTGGGAGAAGTCAAGAACAGTCGTGACATATCTCAGGGAAGAAAGAGATGTACACACCGTCATCACCTGTGAACAGACAATTGAAATGCTTTTCTCTTCAGAAATCTCTTGTCTGCTATTGTTACTTTAACTACCTGTGAAGAATGTGATCCATTACGTGTTAAAAGCATGTTTAGAATGTGTTAGAACTTGAAACCAAATAAATGTGAACGTTATGCAAATGTACTCGGACTGTCCTCCATTTTTCTGTCCATCTTTGACTTTGATACGCAGAGAGAAGCCGATGATGAGCAGGTGTGATGAATGTTTATCGGTTCCTTACAGGCAGTGCTTAAGAGCTTCACGTTGTGCAGTCCGGAGAGTCTGTCCCTGACCCGCTGCTCAGCAAACACAATGAGTTATTCATGGGAAGATAATCTCATTCAAATAGACAAAAAGTGTGTTTCCACCTGTGAGGCAGTGCTCAGTTTTAAACATGCCAAATGAACTCCTGTACTAGCAACAACAAGAAGCTGCAGTTCAGTAACACATATATTACACTACTTTTGTCCAAAACTACTTGCAATTAAAACCATAAAGATTCAAACTTCTAACAATAAGGATGTGCAGATATATTCACAGTAGCATTCCCTGATATAAACATACTTTCCATTCAACCATCCCATCTTTGACTTTATCTGAATTTACTTGACATTTATCTTTTGCACAAATGCTGCCAGCCTAAATGACTGATATGTAACGTCATGACACCCAACTATTGTAATCATCTTCCCAACATTCTGGCTCATATTTGATCTTTTGCAACTTTGCATTTCATTGTGTATGTTGTAAAATAAATATGAAAATGCAAAGTCCATACAGTATACCATATTGACCAACATGAAACAGTTGACTGGTCAATTTGTCCACAGATAACTTGTGCTGCTTTTTTAATACTTACATTTTTATCGAAAACATTTGTATTTAAGCTGGCAATAGTTAATATTTGTGCATAGTCAAGTCCCATCAAAATACCCAAATGAACTATACATGTATCCATGTCCTCAGTGTGTGTTCGAAGCCCTACTGCTCCATAACTGAACCAAAAACCATTACATTCACATGGGTGAGAATGAGTATTCCATCTTCAGATGGCAGCAACGTGTGGAAGATAATGTCACAAAACAGTCAAATAAGGCTGTATATAGCAAGGTGTTGAAATGAATGAGGCGGTGCATCAGACAGCTTTCACTCAGTCCAGGATCAAGGCTAGGATGTATTCACGCTTCCTTCACACACCGACAGCTTAATGAGAACATCACTGCCTTTGCTTTCAGCTTAGAATATTCATTTAAACTGACTCTAATGATAAGGTTCATTTACATTTCTTCACCAGCAACACAGGGACTGCTCACAGCATGCAACATATAGCATATCATTAAATCAAACGGTTCTGGAAACGGGTGAAATGAGCTGCTGGGCTCCTATTTGACAGATAGATGACATTCAGGTAATTGTGAGTTACTTGAGAAGGTCCATACAACTTTCATATGAAGTATCTCTGTGTCCCTGAAATAATCAGAACCAACCCTTCAGTAAATTGTGGTCTATGCCAAACTGTCCAAAAAACGATGACATTCACATGTGTGTTCCTACACATCCTTAAGTGCAACTCAAATATTCAAATGCACAGATGGCAGCAACAGGTGGAAGAAGTCCCTGAGTCCATGAAATAATCTGAACCAAACCTTTAGTAAATTGTGGTGTATGCGTGTGTCGCTGAAATGAGTGATCTTTAGTGCTAAACAAAGCTACCTGTCAGCAAACACATATAATACCATCCTTCTCATGTGACTTTGATTAAACACCCATATTGTTCAAAGTGTTAAACGATTCCTTTAATATAATGCTTAAATCAGCTCGGTGCAGTGCTAAAATTAAACATCTGTCCAAGCCGAAACACACACACACATTTGCCGGGAAACACAGATGATGTTGTCAGTGAGTGATGGGGGGGGGGGGGGGGGGCTGCTGATTGCATCATGAGTGTGGAGCAGGCCGGAGGTCCAGGAGGCATCACTTCATCTCCTCAAGGCTGACGGAGGAGACTTTGACAGGCCGTCCTAACCCTTCCACCCCCTGAAAAGGCCACCAATCAGAAGAGAGCCCGTCAAGGCTGCGGATCCCCCTGGGCACAACAACACCACTGAGGGCTGGGGTGGGAGTGGGGGCTCGGAGGATGGATTTGGTACATGATTATATAAAAGGGCAGGACCTGCAATGAGTATCAGTGTGAAGCGTGTTTATTTTCCTGGTGTGTTGGTGTTTCAGGTCTCACCTTGGCACAAAACAGACGCTGCCCTTCACATATGCCAACCCCTGAGATTGTGTTATCTGCTCCTAAAGTCCCACATCCTGTCTCTAAGTCTCTACACGGGGAGAAGACTGGAGCTGGACTTTGATCACAATCATGGATGTGGTGTAAACACAAATCAATGAGGTGATCTGAAAACATGAGATTAGATCACAGTTCACCCATTTGACTTGTTTTAGCCAGATCTCAGCAGTTATCTGTAATGGTGGGAACACTTTTATTGCAATCAATAGAAATAATATCCAAAGATAAGACAATAAAACAACATCTCACTCTTTACTTGTTCAGTACAGAAGGGTTGGTCGGTTGCCCTATGCTTTAAACTATGATGCTTTATGGAGCCAAAAAAAAGTTCCCAGTCAAAATAAACAGGTTTTAGGTTTACTTACGCAATCCAACAACTTGTTGGGGATCTAAGCAAGACAACTACTTTGTCACATTGTGGTAGTGGTTAGAATAAATACACAAGGTACGAAAATACATTTCATAATTAGTAGTTATGAAACAAAAGTAGGTTAACGTCAGTGGTGAACTGTCGGGGCCTTCCAGGTATTCAGAGAATACCCTGAAACACTCAGATAAAACAAACAAAAAATCGATTTAATTATATAAATAAAATGAATAAATGAGAATCGTATCTGTGTTGTTGATCTGTAATATTACAGTGTTACGTTGATTTGTTTGTATTTCTCGGTCCATGCACTACGCATTTGAGTGGTTTTGTGTATACATTTTGTATACACGTTAACCAGTGGCAAACAGCGGTCTCCTGGGTCCTGTGTTTGTTTGACCTCCTCACCTCCATCAGATCCACCTCCGTCAGTTGCTCTGACCGTCTAATAGTGACTCAGGGTTTAGATTTGATGGTAAAGCACTCACGCTAAAGGATGTCTAGATACTGACCACATGACTGTTAGTATAAGAAGTGAGACCGGGCTTGTCTTGTGAAGGCCAAGCTCTCTGGCAGCACAGATCCTGGATGGACATTTTTCAAAAAATAGCAAAAGTATTAATGTTAAACTTTCTGCATTGTGAGAAAGTAAAACAGGACCACATTTTCTTTTAACAAAGTTTTTACTATCATGTTTTGAGTTCGTAGCATACGGAGGAGATGTATTGGTTGTTTCAGCGAATGACCTTGTGTCAGTGAAGGAAATGTTTTACGTCACTTATCTCACCAACGGAACACTTCTGACATCAAATCTGTGTACTGTCTAAAAACACAAAGAGCTGATTCAGTCAGTTTATGGAATATGTTGTACTGCATTATATAAATACACCACAGTGTGTCTGTGGACAGCTCATATCAAGTTAGAAAATATGTAATACCTTTATGTTTAACTCTGGTTTAGCTGATATGTAACGTTGAAGGACTGAAGCTGTAAATCAGGGGGTCCATATTCAATTGGCATGCAGCTAATTCTAAAAGTACAACTGAATATGGCCCACACCTGAAACTTCTTATATTGTACTCCTTATATATGTAAACATATGTTAGTATTCATGTATTAATAAGCCCACTTTTCAAATAAATTCAGTCAATGAAAAAAACAAATCTTAGTTGATAAAATCAAGCCCAATAACTTATTTCCATAACAACTTAACAATATACCCTTTATATTTCGCCTTACATTTTTGGTAACTAATTAAATGAAACCCTTTATATGTAAAGCTGTGACGTAGGCTGTTTTTTTCCTTTAAGAATATTCTGTTATCAAGAATATTTGACTTACATTTGATTGATTTTGCGAACTTATGACTTACTTCTCACCTCTAGTGAGGGGCCCAGCCCTTCAGATATTTTTCTGTATGTGGACCTCAGTGAAAAATGTTTGGACAGCCCTGCTGTAAATCAGGTTTGAACCATGCATGCAGTTATTATTCTGCAAATATAGCCTGACAAAGTTTTATATCGGAATCTATGTGCATAACAAATATTTGTTGACACATTTGTATCATTAGTTGTGGGTCAAATCAACACTTTGGGATGTGTTTGCACAAGCATAGCCATCATAAGAAGCATCAAACTACTGTATAGCGTCAAACACACCAAAGCATAATACACATATAAAGGCACAAAACCAAACCAAAAACAAGGCCAGTAACAGAAGAAAACCTTCCGACCACATTACACACTGTTTAGAAGCATTTCATGAATACACCAGGGCCAACACTGTTAGGATGATTATTCATTAAGACGAGAGGAAAGTCAGAAAAGTCTACTGTCATGTCTTTTTTTTCCAAATGTAGATTTTGTTGTATGTGTTATAACTGCAAATCAGAAGCTTTGATTAAATGTCATTCGTCCAAAAAACATGATTTCAATTTTCTAAATATTTGTTCTGGTTGTGTTCTATATCTATCAGGAGATGTCATTTGGGGAGAACATCATTGAGCACATGTATGAGAGGCATCCGAGAAGAATGCCTGAAAGATGACTTTGAAAAAATGGAATCTTTGTACAATGTTGAACAAGCATCACCTGGTCACTCAAAGAGAGATAGACCAACAATGAGAGACTCCAAATGATCACAAAGAAACATTTAAACAACCACAAAAAGACACAAAATGACAAAAAAAACATCACAGTCAAAGAAAATACAAATAAACCAAACCAGTTACAGTTAGTCGAAATGAATACAAGCAGATATAAAACAACAACAACAAAGACTAAACAGCTATAATGCTATGTCTTGCTCCTATGGGAGAGGTGTGTGTGCCTTTGTCTCTTACATATCACTTCATGCCTCTTCATATTCTTTCTTTGCATTATCTGTAGATGGTATTCTAGATTTCGAAGAGCATTGCAAATGACAGAAATGTGATTTATTTACCTCATAGCCCAAACAAAGAAACTGAAACACAGGAAGTTCAGCTGTGGCAAACTGTGGGATTTCATGGATTGATATTTAAAAAGGCAGTTGTTGGAGTACAAGTTTATTTCAGATACACAGTAGGCCTATGTAAATCACTCATTTGTCTTCAGTCATAGATTCTTCCACTTGAGAAATGTATTATCTGAAACTGAGGGAAAAAAGTATTATTATACATTGAGGATTTGCTGAAATAGACTGACCCCAGATTCAAATGGTGCTAAACATCCTCTCACAACACTACTCAGCAGGGTAGTGTGAGTGTACTGAGAAGACCCAGCTCCCCCTTCATCTCAGTTGTACACACTTTGGTTGGGGCCTACTGTATTTACGTCATTCAGACGCATGTCAAGGCTAGAACTGGCTGTGCAGCTCTGCCTAAACCCTGCCTCTTTGGCTTCTCCTGGCTGGAGTTAGCAGAGTGTGTGCTCCACCACTCCCCTGAAGCGTGCCTCCACCAGGTGTGGTCCTCCTCCCCCTGCGCCAACCCCCCTCTCCCTCTCATCTTGTTCCCCTTGACCCTGATCCGCTGCGACCTAGACGCTGATAACTGGAGAACAGCATCGCCATTCCTCACCCCTCGCCAACTGACACACTTCCAGAGGGGGATAACCTTGTTCCTCACATTTCTCTAAAGCCTCTGCAGCCGTTTCCTCGGCGCTCCTGAAAGCTCCCTCTGTGTCCTGATGTCTCCTTCCACTCTAAGTTACTGACAAATTCATGATACAGCCATACAAAAGCATAACCATTTCAGTTGAAATAACTTTATATAAAATATTTTACATTTGCTCTATGAAAAGTCTCCATCTGCTTGTTGACCAAGGGTTTCTTCTCTCACGTCTCACAGCGATGCAGGCATCGGGGCTTTCACTGTGCTATGGCTGTGTTATGGTGTCCACAGAAATCACCCCTGTAACATGACTGTGAATGTATTCAAAGACTACATCAAAACTGGGCAGCACCCACCCTATACCTTAACAGACAAGGAAACAGACTTCCTTCACTCGGATTTAGTTCACCTTTTTTCGCTGTGTTTTGTAAATATATCAAAAACGGTCTTTCTCACCTTAGTGTTCTGCTTGTTCTCCAGTCTCATGTATGTGTTTTTTAGAGGCTTCTTTTATGAAAGCTTATTACCAGCAGCAGGCCTGCTGTGGCCTTGAAAATGAATAGGACATCTGGTGTCCAAATAATAAAATCTTTCCGCACCATGCTCATAATGCAATAAATTAATGTTCAACAAAGTGATAAGAGCAGCAATTATCTGGTCAGAAATAGAGATTTGAAAAACAAAAGGAGTCCGTTTTATTTCAAATTTTCAGTTGTTATGAAATGTATGCAAACACGTTTAAGATCTCTCTCCAAATTCTGAAAGGGGAGTGTCATTCAAGGACTGTTTGAAGGGGGGTGAGATGAGTGTTTGGCATGGATTATGGCAAGACTGTAGAACTCTGCAGAACATTTATATCCACAGAAGAGAGGAAGAGTGCACAAATTGTGTTGTTTGTTTTGAAACAAAGAAAGTGAGCAGGAATTTAAGATCTGGATAAAAAAGGTCTTCTGACCCAGAGGTCTCAGGAGCAACATCATTTCATGTGAATCCCTTATATCCTTCATTGAATCTCTGTTTGAAGAGGAGCTCTGATCAGGAACAAATATGTATGTTTTTTATGATCCCTTTCGATGAGCCCAAATGATTAGGTGGCGCATTAAGAAAGCTGACACTTTCCCCCAGGGCCAGGCCATCATTGTTGGTAGGAATAACTTGACTTGGGTGTTGAGTCACATAGAGAGTAGGGAGGTCAGAAAGCAGTATGACATTTTAATTTAATTTGAATTTGTATGCAATTTGTTTACAATATGGGAACCCCAGGCCCCTCCAATCCGCATTTTGAAGTGTCATTGACTTACTGAACTCCAAATTGATCCTGAAGGCACACACAATAATATGAATATGTGTGTGATTGGGTAAATATTTTGCATTCTCATTTCAGCCTCATTTTGTCTCATGTGCTTTTTGAATGTTGATTATTCAAGCATTTGATTAAATAACTTGTTAGCCTACTTTCTATTTTTAAAACCACTATGTTTAATTCTGCTTCCGCTCCCTTGGCTACGACACTTTTGCTTAAGAAAGGCATGATTTAGTAATGAAACACTGAGCACTGAGCGGAAATAAGGAAAAGTTTCACATGTGAATTCTTCCAAATCAAGTGGGTCCGTCACTCGCGGCTGCCCACTGTGATGGATTACTACACAGGAGATATATTTAAGAGCGGGCAAGGTTGCAACTGAGTTCAGCCAACAGTTTCCTATTGTTAACCGAATACAAAAGGCAAGTTCAGTGAGGAATACTGTCAACAATAGGCTGTTCAAACTCAGGAACCTTGTCAAGGGCAAGAAGAAGTGGTAATGTGTTACGTACCCGAACCCCCCCCGAATCCACACTGTATAGCTCCACAAGTGCCCTGCGTTTCACATACGACAGCGTCCATGCCAAGATGATGTTTTTGTGCTGTTATTGATTTGGCATTCAGTGTCCTGATAATGAATTTCTCAATACTGAAAAATGCCACGTTATTTGCTACCAATTTATAAAAGAATGCTTATTTTTAGCTGCCAGCTGTGCCATATGTGCAACATATGTGCCAGTAGTTGAGTATGGCTGGAGATGCTGAACTCCATACAAAATGCCAATATCATTCAACTTAAATTAAGAAGTTTTTTAAATCAACATTTAAATATTGATTTAATGAAGTCCAAATACACACTGTACTGTACAACCAGTAGCTAGCTAATGTAAGTAGCAGTGCTAGCCACGCTGACAGCAGACTGAGCTATCAGCCGTTCTAATAGCCCTAACAATGGCACCAGTGCTGAAAGAGCTAACAGTTAAAAACACATCATTTTTCCTATATTGTCGGATATATATAATAATATAGTTCTATTCATCATTTGTAGTAAGACTAGTTTGGGGCTTGTCGGATATATGTTCAGAACCACCGAAGAGGAGAGTTTTTCAGTCCCTTTAAGTACAATTTTAGGGAGGTAGTCTAGGTCTCCTACTTTTGAGTGGGAAATATTGTACCCCGTATACTCACCTTATTTATCCGATAGCTTTAGTGAAGAGTTACCTTCTAGAAACATATAAGACATTTGATTATCCTCTAGATCAATGTTCAACAACTGGCAGATCTTTTAGACTGTACCTCCAAAAAGATATATAAAATACATAGACTACCGTTAACACAACTAATTAATTAAAAGAAGACTGGTCTGTTAACTGTTGCAAAGATCAAACACAACACTGGTATGTGACTTAAAGTTAGCTAGCATGGCGGAGGCTCCACGAAAGCATGTAACATTTTTAATCCAAAATGGAAAGAGGAATTATGTTTACCTTGGTAAGGACACATGTGTATCTAAGTTGTGTCATCACAAACAAACATAGTTGATAAGAGGAAATCTAGAGCAGGACCACAACACCAACAACCACAAAAACAAGCTACCGCTAAAGAATGCTATCCGTGCTAGGAAAGTTGAGATCCGGCTTATCACAAAACCTGCTGACAGTCAAATGAGAGTGATTTAGGGGACTCTTCTCCCCGTATGTGCACTAAGAGTGAGTGCCTACTTTCGATTCACTTACAACATCCAACTGGAATTTACACAGACGAAAACAATCAAATGAAAGTACAGGTGTTGCCTTACTGACAGAAACCCCACAGACGGCTGACTGGAGCCAGACTTCAGAGCCCTCACAGACAGCATTCAGTCACAAACATCACACTGACTTTTGCCTTCTGATTGCATTGTGAAAAGTGATGATAATATTGAACACACTGCACTTAGCATAACTGCACTGACTAAGAATGTTGTAAGCAAACATAAGAGTTCAAATGGTGTAACACAGCACAGTTAACTTTATATGGTCTGATAATTGCACAATATGTCGATTTATATATTTTCTTCACTTGTTATGTGCAAAACTGCAGGCGCACGTTGAGAGTTGTAAATTAAATATATTACTTGAGTCACATACGTAGATTTATTTCGTTTTATTATATGATTGCCAGCAACAGGGTGCCATATGCCGTGACATTTTCCAAAAATTCTTATGTGGCAGAAATAGATCAATCCCTTTTGCGCAGTACATGAGTCAGATGACGCTCCAAACGCCCACTTTTATGAGAATTTGGAAAAAGTCCTCAGTTAACAAAGACAGTTGCTAACCACCTTTGTGGTACTTGTTATCTCGTATTAGGGGTAGTAAAGAAACCCTGTTTCTGTTGAACTTGCTTCCTAGTATACCCGGCAGGAGTCACAGAGGATCTAACCTGTCTAACGGCAGCAACAGAAATGTTGATGATCCCACAGGAAGTGGGCAATCACCTAGGATCAATGGCCAGAAACTGGGGTTTGTGCCTCAATTCAAGCTAACCATCTCAGGTTAGAGACTACATCAAGTCTCTAACCTGAGATGAAAAACAAAGCCTCTATTCTTGAGGCGATGTCTCAAGAATAGAGAACACCAGAAAACACCTACATTCTCACCACCTGTACCAACTTACTCACCAAGTCCAACTCACTGACTCCTCTCTGAAGGCCCTGAGAAGGTTCACTGCCCTGCTGAGTTGTTCTAGTTCAAAGTACACATTTCCGAGGAGAAAAAGGGAGCTATGAGAGGCCTTTGCTGTGCTGTCCCCAGAGTTGAAAAAAGAGCATTGCCAACAAAAAGATTAGCTTTCTATTAAACCCACCTGCTGCACCACCATCTCAGAGTCAGGGAGAGGACTGTGGGCGGTCAGGCTGAATAAGTGCTCAGGGTGCTCTCATTTAGGGGGAGGACCTTTACAAAGCTCCTAAAAGACACAGGTGGAGACACTCTCAGATCTTTACAGATCACTTTTGGTCAAGCTTTATTAAATACTATCCATCTAGGTATTTATAGGTGCAAAAAGATACTGTTGTTACAGGATGGCTGTAAAAAAGGCTGTCTGTTGGCCTTGATTACCAAAGGATTGCCCGGAGTCAAGAGGAAATAGAGCAGTGGTTGACGATGTGTGCGTCCTTAACAGTCCTGACAGAGTAAGCTGGTGCTTTCCATGAAATTAGTTAGCATACGTTGCTAGGCTCCTGCTAGCTAAATTGCATGTAGCTGTTGATTAGATAGTTATTGCCCAGTTGGCAGTTGCCCTTGTTCCATGTGAAGCTTAATTCTCAATTCAAGAGAAATTGTAATTGTTTTTTAACAAACACACCTGGAGTGACGTTTGGAACCAGCAAGACAGCACAAGCTTAGGATAGTTCTTTCTACTTTTTCTACCGACCATTATACCGGCTTTCTGGCACCTGGGCAATTTACTTTGTTTGTCCTGTTAAAGGTAGGGTAGGTAATTCACTTCAGAAACACTTTTTGTTATATTCCATGGAATGCTCTTAACATCCCGATAGCAATGAATACATTAAATGCTTTGACAATAAATACATTACACAATTTCATCTGTGGAAGCCGTGGCGCTGTAAAAGGCACGACCAATCATCTGCCCCGGCCCGGGGGAAATAATTGGATGGCCTACCTGCCTGTGAGCCTTCCATCTCGTGCACAAACTTATCTCGTGCCCCCATTGGTCATGTGCACGTTCGTGTGTGTTGGAGGAGGGGCTCTGTAAGGAAGTCTGAAGGAAGGGGCAGATTTTTTTCCGCTGCGTACTTTCTAATTCTAGCGCACTCGAGCTGGTTTCTCCATTCTTACCTACTCTACCTTTAATAAGTTGTACTTACTTCTGTCTTTACATGGTGTGTATATGTTTGAACATTGTCTGATCTCTCTTGTAAGACACCAGTGTTAGTCAGTGGTTAAAGTATACCAGCAGGGGGCATTAGTCAATAAGACAAGTGAACAACTATGACTTATTATCCTCCTCAATCATCCATCACTCAGTGAATTGCTAGGACAGGTCAGTTCATAGACTGAATGAATTTTCTTGTGAAGCTGTGTGTTATATATATCAGAGATAGATAAGGTATTTTTTTTTCTGACCTTGTAGGATGATACTGAGGAAAACCCCTGCCATGTCTGCTTTTTCACCATGCCATTGTAGTCATTATATTTAATTTCCCTTTTCTAAGTGGTTTGTTGTGGTTGCGCTGCGGTTTAGTCAAGGACAGAATTGAGGATGCTGAATGCTGTTTTAGTACAACATCTCACTATTCCTCCTTCTTATTATGGAACATGATGCCCTGTCACTCTCATTCGTTAACACAGCTCTTTACTGTAGTATGGATTAACAAACTAGTTATACAAGTTTGAAATATATTTAGTAAACAAATCTTTGTTGAAGATTTCATTAGTAGGCCCCATTACGGGATCAGTGGTATTTGATAATGTTCTCAATTACATTAAGTGCTCATTTCAAAGATTGATTGTATGAAAAATGTATTGGGACAAAATCATAAGTTACTCTTTCATCAAAAGAACAGAAGGTCAGATTCATAATACAAGATTTGAAGACAAAAAACTGATTTCATGCAAGCTTTGTTCAAAATGGGTAATAGCACTGTGACCAAAACAATTCTGCCACATAACTTATTTTTGTAGAGCTGATAATCAGCCTTGGGGGTCAGATACTGTATGATGTACAGTATGCCTGGCAGAGGAGAAAGCCTCAGGATCATGCTGAATGGACAGCAGGTCAAACAGGACGGCACTACACTTAGTATTATATTTACGTTTCATTTTTAAGATTTTAATAACAAACATTTCGATAAAATAAACAATATGTATACAGCTGTGTTTTTGCAGCATCAGAAAAATACGTCCTTGAAAAAGTGGAGTTTCTGATCTTCTTTTTCCTTTACCTTAATTTGTTCTTTTTCTGACATGTGTGGTAGGCAGGTTTTATAAATGGCTACAACATTGTCTAAATATGAACATTATGGGCATTTGGGACTGTGACTGAGCTTTTATATATTGGAACTGCTGAGTAATGCATTCATTTTTTATTTTAGGGTCCATTCTATTGTGATGACGGTGATTGGAAAAAACGGAACTTTAACGCATACTGGTACTGTAGTATTTTTGTATTATTGGACCAATGAATTAAGACTCTACTGTATATTGCATGTATATACATGTTTTTTCCACCATCGCTTTTTACTCTACATGTCAACACTTTCACTCTACATGTCAACACTTTCACTCACATAAGCCCACATCAAAATCTCAGGCTTCCATGCTCACCAGAACTTTATTAAAAATGTGTCATTTTCAACTCAACATTTTTTGGACGTGACTTATAGGTTTTATCATTTTTTTTCGTACCAGGCTCTGGCCATCAGAGGCCAACTCAGTGCACATTTTGAAACGACAGCAAAAAAAAAGAAAGACACATCTTTTTAGATTCACTTTTATTAGCGACAACCCACTTTTAGGTAGCCTTTTAATCTTTATTATTTATTTATATTATGCTGCATATGTGCTAAATCAGAAGATCGTTATTGTCATCAGACATTTCTTTGGCATCTCTCATTTACACATTTTATCACATTTAAATATGCAAAACTACAAACATGTGGATATAGGTGTGTTCATAAATAGTTGCTAAAAGTAACCAAAAATGCTAACAAAATAGCCATAAATATTTGTGAATGTTTTTAACGTCTGGCCTGATGGGAAATTCTTGTTCTCTGTACATTTACAGTATACAAGATGAAACCACTTTGGAGCCTCAGATGGCCTTTTGGGAAACAGCATTTTCTGTTTGTATAACTTAAACAGATTTCACTTCTGGTCAAATTCTTCACAGCATTTTCCAGTAGTTTTCATCCAGTGTGCAGAAGGCTGTCTATTGGTAATGATTACTGAGGTGGGGGGAGGGGGGGGGGGGGGGGGCTTTATCATAAATGTTCGAACCACCAGTGTTACTCGTGCTTGTTATCAATTATCCATAAACATTGAAATAAAATGCTGCTCATCAGCAGCAATGTCTCAGACTGTCACTGTACACCTGTTCTCAGTTGTGAAGGTAGGTAGAAATGCAACATAACATCAAATAGTATTAAACATGTCCAGAACAGAGCACCTATTGTTTTCCATAATTTGTACTAGAACTGTGCATCGCACCGGGCTCAGACTGGCCTATGGAGTGAGGATTGCCAACCATGGGATCATGCCATCTAGAACCAAGATTCTAGCCCCCTGGGACCAAAACAGGGAATGGTGCGCTCCCCTCCTCCCACAGAAGCTTCCAAGAGCCGGTAGGAGAGGACAGGAGAACTTCTGGTCCTACCGTCCATCAGCCTGACCCACATGAAGTGGCCGGTGCCGGCGTCACACATTAGGTCCAAATATTCTGCACCGCCTTAAAATGAAAAGGCATGCTGTAGCATACTTACGAACAGATGACAATCATGGCAAGATCTACCTGGTGATTGACATCGGAAAAATCCAGTGTAGCACCTAAAAGTCTCTTTGAGCAGCTGCACTAAACTTGACTTTAATTACATGTATTATCTCAACAAATTTCACATTACTGTATCAGGTTAGTTGAAAGCAATAATATTGAACCTATTATTTTTTATTTAAACTTAATATTATTGCTTTCAACTAACCTAACACAGTTAGGTGCATTCTGTTGAAATATTACATTTGATTAAAGTCAACGTTTCAGTTTTGTAAGTGTACAGGTAAACAACTAGCTCACTATGAAGATCAGCAAGCTCACCTTGCACCGAGACTGATCCCCTTCTCAGGTGGTTTATCTGATCAGTGAGCTCCTCAGCAGAAGAGGAGATACCCTCGGATCTGGGATGAGCCTCACTTCTGGTCAAGCTTCATGAGACACTATCTACCGACTTGGCAAGCCCACTAGAAATGGCATGCCATCAGACCACCTTACAGAGGATAAAGTCAAAGTCATGCTGGTAGACCCCGATGTTAAAGTCACGCTGATCAGGTGAGAGGTCAGGGAACACACGATGCAGACTGTAATTTAAAAAGATCTACACCAGGCCTGTGGCTGGCTCGGTTGTCCTCACAGACATTCTCGACAACGGGCCACGCTTCTAACATACCCCACAGATGCCCCTTTCACACCGGCGCTTTTCCAGCTCCTGCTCGGAGCTAGAGCCTGAAAAGCGCCGGTTTTTCCTGTTCACACCGCAGCGGCGCCGCGTCATAGCTCCGGAATGCGGTTCACTTCCAGCTCCAAAAAATTGTCGGTCTAGAGGCAAGAGCTTCGGAGCTATGACGCTGCGTCGCTTACGTCTCTCTTACGTCGAGGCGTGCAGGAAACCTTACTTTGACCATCCGTTCGCTGTTATTGATCATTGTGGAGAGCAGGCAGACGTTTTGTTTGTTATTATAGCAGCTATCGGATGGAATCAATACATGGGCTGCACAGGTTGTCATGTCCGACTATCACAAGTAGAATCATAATGAAAAATACGCCGGTAAAATGTGCCTGTAGAAAACTGCTTAGCAAGTAGTCAGTTTAGCTTCGGTTGCTATGCTAACATCACCCATGTTATACCAGAGAAACTTTCATAACAGCGTTGTGATGATTGTGATGAGCGTTGTGATGATTGAAAAAGTAGTATTTCAACAGTTGAGTAACTTCTTGCATTTAAATAACTGTTTGGATGTGTTCCAGTCAGGATTTCGTCCAAACCACAGCACTGAGACTGCTCTTGTAAAGGTCTTCAATGACATCCACTTAAACACAGACAGTGGCAGAACTTCAGTGTTAGTATTATTAGATCTCAGTGCTGCATTTGACACTGTTGACCACAACATATTACTAGACCGACTAGAAAACTGGGTGGGACTTTCGGCAACAGTTCTAAATTGGTTTGAGTCCTACTTAAAGGACAGAAAAAACTTTATTTCTATAGGTAAATACACATCTGAGTTGACAAATATGACATGTGGGGTACCTCAAGGCTCCATCTTGGGGCCTCTTCTCTTTAACATCTACATGCTACCACTGGCTCAGATAATGAAAAACAACAAAATAAGTTACCATAGCTATGCGGATGACACACAAATTTACGTAACAATTTCACCAGGAGATTATGCTCCAATTCAAACACTGAGTAAGTGCATTGAACAAATCAATGACTGGATGTGTCAGAACTTTCTCCAATTAAACAAAGATAAAACTGAGGTAATGGTTTTTGGAGCCAAGGCAGAACGTATAAAAGTTAGCGCTGAGCTTCAGTCTGCAATGTTCAAAACAACAGATAGAGCCAGAAATCTAGGTGTAGTCATGGACTCTGACCTGAGTTTCAACAGTCACATTAAAACAGTTACTAAATCAGCCTACTATCACCTAAAGAACATATCTAGGATTAAAGGACTAATGTCACAGCAGGATTTGGAAAAACTTGTCCATGCTTTTATCTTCAGTAGACTCGACTACTGCAATGGTGTCTTTACAGGCCTCACTAAAAAATCTATTAGAAAGCTGCAGCTAATTCAGAACGCCGCTGCTCGAGTCCTCACTAACACTAAGAAAGTGGATCACATCACTCCTGTTCTGAAGTCTTTACACTGGCTTCCTGTGTGTCAAAGAATAGATTTCAAAATATTGTTGCTGGTTTATAAAGCTTTGAATGGTTTAGGCCCAAAATACATGTCTGACCTACTGCTAAATTATGAACCATCCAGAACCCTCAGGTCTTCAGGGACTGGTCAGCTTTCTGTCCCCAGAGTCAGAACTAAACATGGTAAAGCAGCATTCAGTTATTATGCTCCGAATATCTGGAACAAACTCCCAGAAACCTGCAGGTCCGCTGCAACTCTTACTACTTTTAAATCCAGGCTGAAGACTTTTCTTTTTGCCGCTGCTTTTAATTGAACTATTCACATCTTAAACTGCACTGTAACTTTTAACTTTTATCCATGTATTTTTTCTTTTAATGTTTATTTTATTATCTTTCCTTTTTAATGACTGATTTTAAATGCCATTTTTAAAATGTCTTCCATTTTTGTAAAGCACTTTGAATTACCTTGTGTTGAAAGGTGCTATATAAATAAACTTGCCTTGCCTTGCCTTGCCTTGCCAAACAGCGTCAATTCAGACTGACACACATTCACTTAAGGGGAACTGGGGATATGTATCAGCTGCTTGTGTGACAGTCAGACAGTGAATACTTTAGAGCCGTGTGAGCTAACCCGGAGCTAACGGGACAATAAACTCCCGTGGAAGAGCAGCCAGCACTGCAGCGGTCGGTAAATGCAGCTGAAACACATTAATAAACAATGAACCACGGCACTCTGGAGAAAAGTATAAGGTTGGAGAAGTCGTTATTTAATTTAATCTGGCTTCGTATGATTAAAAGCAACACGATCATCGACCCGACGCAGTCCCCCCTCCCCGTTGTTGTTGTGAGCTCCGTTGGGGAGAAAATCAGCGATGTAAACTGTAACGTCATGACGCAGCAGCGGCAGCTGGGCGGTGTGAACAGAGCGGGAGCTGAAAAGGGAAACCGGAGCTGAACCAGAAAAGCTCTAGCTAGGAGCTAGAAAGGGAAAAGCGCTGGTGTGAAAGCCGTGAGAGAGGGTAACTAGGTGCAAATAGCTATTTCTACTTCGGGCGGCTGTACCAAAGCCTGTCTATCGGCTATGATTACCAGAGTGTGCTGGACACTTAGAGCCGGGGGGAGGTGGACACCTAGAGTTGAGGGTGAGTGAAAAGAGTAGGGCGGCTGTGCAATTAATCGTATTTTAATATCGATTACAATTTTTGCTTGCAGCGATTACGAAAAACAACGTAATCGAAATAAAACGATTATTTTGCTGCGTGCGCTTTCGCCCCTCCCTAAAAGCCCTCTCAGCCAGGTTGTGAGTGACAATAGTTGTGTGAGTTCAGCACGAGCGAAGATGGCAGAACAAGAGCAACTCGTGAACAAGAAAGGTAAAATTAATTCTGCTCTTTGGAAATACTTTGGGTTTAAGGAGTCCGACGTGGAACAAAAAGAAGTACAGTGCAGCAGGGGCGGACTGGCCATCTGTGTGTTCTGGAGAATCACAGACGGCCGGCTCGGCCCGCTTCTTTTAAACGTCATAATTTCAGTTGCACTGACAGGCGACAGAGGTCCACAGTTTCCCCGCAGAGAGGCTCCCCCCGCCCCCCTGTTGACAGTTCACGAGCGTGCCCCCTCGACTTCATCCACCACATCACAGTCATCAATTAAGGACGCGCTTTACAGTGCAACAGCCTACTCAACCAGCTCACAAAGACACAAAGATATAACAGATGCCATCACATTCTACATAGTTAAAGACATGTGCCCAGTTAGCACGGTTAGCAACCAGGGGTTTAAGCAACTGGTTAACACTATGGACAACTGGTTAACACTATGGACAACTGGTTAACACTATGGACAACTGGTTAACACATTGGACAACTGGTTAACACATTGGACAACTGGTTAACACATTGGACAACTGGTTAACACATTGGACAACTGGTTAACACTATGGACAACTGGTTAACACTATGGACAACTGGTTAACACATTGGACAACTGGTTAACACATTGGACAACTGGTTAACACTATGGACAACTGGTTAACACTATGGACAACTGGTTAACACTATGGACAACTGGTTAACACTATGGACAACTGGTTAACACTATGGACAACTGGTTAACACTATGGACAACTGGTTAACACTATGGACAACTGGTTAGCACATTGGACAACTGGTTAACACTATGGACAACTGGTTAACACTATGGACAACTGGTTAACACATTGGACAACTGGTTAACACATTGGACAACTGGTTAACACTATGGACAACTGGTTAACACATTGGACAACTGGTTAACACTATGGACAACTGGTTAACACTATGGACAACTGGTTAACACTATGGACAACTGGTTAACACTATGGACAACTGGTTAACACTATGGACAACTGGTTAACACATTGGACAACTGGTTAACACTATGGACAACTGGTTAACACATTGGACAACTGGTTAACACTATGGACAACTGGTTAACACTATGGACAACTGGTTAACACTATGGACAACTGGTTAACACTATGGACAACTGGTTAACACTATGGACAACTGGTTAACACATTGGACAACTGGTTAACACATTGGACAACTGGTTAACACTATGGACAACTGGTTAGCACATTGGACAACTGGTTAACACTATGGACAACTGGTTAACACTATGGACAACTGGTTAACACATTGGACAACTGGTTAACACTATGGACAACTGGTTAACACTATGGACAACTGGTTAACACTATGGACAACTGGTTAACACATTGGACAACTGGTTAACACTATGGACAACTGGTTAACACTGGACAACTGGTTAACACTATGGACAACTGGTTAACACTATGGACAACTGGTTAACACTGGACAACTGGTTAACACTATGGACAACTGGTTAACACTATGGACAACTGGTTAGCACATTGGACAACTGGTTAACACATTGGACAACTGGTTAGCACATTGGACAACTGGTTAGCACTATGGACAACTGGTTAGCACTATGGACAACTGGTTAACACATTGGACAACTGGTTAGCACATTGGACAACTGGTTAGCACATTGGACAACTGGTTAACACATTGGACAAGCGTTACACGATGCCATCTCGGCATCATTTCACCAGATCTGCACTGCCTGCCCTATATGACAAATGCCGTGGGGAAGTTAAAAAATATGTGGCTTCAGCTGAATACTTTGCAGTTGAATTATACTTAAAGTTCGGGGTAATCAACTGTTAAAAATATACTGTTCAAATTATTATTATTTTTTTTTTTAAAGTTCAATAAACAGATGTTTTCGAAGTCAATGAATAATCGTATTTAATAATCGTGATATCAATATTGACCAAAATAATCGTGATTAAGATTTTTGCCATAATCGAGCAGCCCTAGAAATGAGTGAAGGGTGTAAGAGAGGAGAAACTACTCTGTGTGTGTCCTTGAGACCTGTAAGTCATATCATGCATGCAATCAGTCATTTTATACTTATTGTTGTATTACTTGATATTTCTTCAACCTTTTAGCTGGTGATTTAACTAAACTAGTGAATATGTTTGCTAGACTCTACACCTTGTTGTATTATTGGGTGCATTGTTAACATGCAAAGAAGTTACACTGCATTAATGTATTTGTATTTATTAACATGGAGGGAAAATGCATACTAACTAACATGAGCACTTGAGTCCATCATGTAAATGTGCCCAATTACTATCCAGCAGACCGCCAAGCTGATGGCATGAAGAATGCATGCAACAATATATAGGCACGTAAGCACAGACAGAAACACAGGAGCACAATGACAGCACCTATGACAGCTCATATGCACAACTAAAAGCCCTTATATACAAACTTATTAACATACAACAGACACAAAAGTACACACATAAGCACAGATAAAAGCTAACAAGCACAGACAATAAGTAAAACAATGATATGACCCTTTCTCCACTATGTTCCTTAGTTCTGTGGGAACAGTGCTCCACAGGAAAAGGCTGACTGCTCATAGGCACTTGTTCTATAAGGTATTTTACAATCCCCTCTGGTAGTAGCTCTGGTTGATGAGTTTTGGTTTTGTTTGATGAATTCATTAAGCGTAGGGAGGGCCAGACCATGAAACTGCCTTTAATCCTCCTGTCGTGTTAGTTTGTCCCCCCCTTCTTCTTCCTTATGGTCTGTTTTAACTACTTTAACACAAAATAAATGAATCATCACCAAATTGTATTTCACACTCTTTTAACAATATCTCAAACTACTCGTTAATGAATACCTGCAGTGAAAAGACACTGAACATGTATTCCAAAATGAGCATGGTTCTTGGTTTGGGTGTGTTCTGATGGGTGAACATAATCTAGGGATACCCATTCAATTTCTATGGTGGCCATTTTAGACCAGGAACACCATAGGTGTTACAAAGTTGACTAAACACTCAAAATGCAATGAAAGTGGGGATCAGCAATGTTATATGTTCAAAGGCCATGTGGAGGATATCATAGAGCTTTGAGGCAATCAAATGTAAAACCCAATATTTATGATTGATCAAAGTAGTAAACTGGTCCCGAACACTATAGGTTAAACAGCAGAAGAGGCAGCTGTAGAAGTAGCACGCCCAAGTGACATCCATGTATGCGATCATTTTGTGTACTGTTGATCAAGCTAACTAAAGTATAGAAAGAGGGTTGTGTCCATGTTTTAAAAATGTTAAGCAGCTGGCCTCTTTCTTTCGTCCCGCACTTTGAAACTCTCCCACCTCTCAGCCCAAATGGCTGTCCTTTATTCTAGTCCTCACTAAACACCCAGTGATTGAAGCACGATCTTCTTTTATCCACAAACATTCAGCCACTCCAGCAGAACATGGTTGTGGTGTGGGGGTACAAAATGAACAAAATATAAATGATGAAGTCAAAACACGACCCAGGCCTAAGCCCTTCCCCTTTATTTATTTTACAAATAGATCTGGGCGACAGAGACAGAGCGTGTCTGATGCTGGGCTCCGCTGACCTGTAGCCACAGCACACTTGGAAAACAAAATGGTGCCAGAGACAAACAGCAGATAGACCATCATTCTCTGCCCGGTGACAGAGGGCCCCGCTCAGCAGGGGCCTCCCCATCCAGGCAGCCGGGCTTGTTTTCTGGGCTGCGCTCCCTGATAGTCCGATGAGCCAATAGAGGCTAATCGAGGACCTGGCAGTGACTCTGGGGGGTCAGAGGTCAAACAGACTGATTGACAGAACCTCGCTGTATGCACATTCTGCTGACTAAACAATCTGATGGAGAGGGCATTTTTTTCAGAGGGTTCAATGTGTGACAGGATAATTAAATACATTCTTCATTTATTAACACTGATTCCAACAATGGAAACAATTATTAAATGTGGACTCGATTGATTGGAAACATGATTATTGGTCATGATGCCAAATGTCACTAACTGGACATATAACATGAGATACAAACAAGGTGAAAAAATGATACTTTCAATTATATACATTCTACATATTCAGTTTATATTTCCTTTTTTCCTTCTTTGTATTGAAAATGATGAACAGCATTTCCCCTTTTTATGAATAAAGATCCATCTTATTGTAAATCATTCCGCTTTGTAATGTATGTTCTTTCTTCTTCAGGCCTGTGTCACACAACTAACTGCTGGCAGAAAGCACGCCAGGGTCCGTCTCACCGTACAACGTCTTTGACTTCAATGGCTTTATACATCCTGAGCTTCTTTGTTAAGCTATTTTTAAGATGATATTATGGTGCATATATCTCTCATGGAAAGTTCATCAAATGATCACCAACTTTATATCAAATCAATCAATCCATACTTTTAGGGCACTTTTTTTATTGCATAGGTAGAAACATGACAAGAAATGATTGATATAAACCTGAAAAAACGTTTCATCATAAAATGGAATGGAATAAATGTTCAGAAGGACTCATATTGAACGTAGAGCAAAGGCAATTTAAGTCTGTAGTTCGAACAATGAACAATGAGCTAAAACAACTTTCAGCAACATTACAGGAAATATCATAATACTTTGATTCCCCCAATAAAGATTGTATAGTTAAGGTCAGATTTGATGAATGAACTCCTTAAAAGAGGGGCCTTCACTTCACACTTTCCCTCTGCGGACCTGTTGAGCCGTTCCCACAGCACTCCTCAATCTGCTCACAATATGATCACAGGATGTAACCTCTGTGTGAATGTAATACTTCACAGGTTAGTTCCGAAAGTTTAAGGGTTCATTAAGTAAGATGTGTTTAAGACGTTTTAAGGTTACATTATTATGTTATCTATCCAATAATCCCGCTCTTTAAAACTGTGCAGGGGTGTAGGACCCTCAGCTGGGTTGTGTTTCCACACAATGACGGTCAGCAGCCCACTGCTTCCTGTCTCAGCTAACAATAGACACTTTGACTTTCCTTAGCGCTTAGCAAGCAGAATGTCCTGTCAAAGTCAATGAATATTAATGCCAATGTCTTTCATTCTGCTGATACATGTATGCTGGGACTGATGTGTGCAATCAACTAGCAGATAAATATAGAAATGTACAGCCTATTGTTTCCATAGCCATTATGAAATATTCTTATGAGCAGAACATATATCTGTGTCTCAATGATTTCCAGTGATCGACTGTGGCTAAGTACAATTACAAGTACTGTTCAACTTTTATTGTGCATTTACTTTATACTTCGGCTCCACTGCATTTAAAAAATATTCCTTTTATACTCAACTCCACTGTATTTATCTGAGAGATGAGGTTACTTTGCAGATTCATATTAAATACAAAATATACTCCACTAATAAATGATGATGTATTATTAGTAGATGAAACGACACAGTAGTATATACAGTAATGACCCTTACCTACTGCAACAATGCACTGCTGAACGAATGAATGCCTCAACAATAGATATGGACATGGACATACATATTATTCTGAAATGGGCCCTCCTGCATGATAAGTCATTTTACTTTGTGTTTTACTATTGTCGGCGCTAATTATTTTTTACTTTTCCAAAAGAATACTTTTACTATGATACCCCCAAAAAGTCCAATGAGTAATGAGCATATTATTTAAAAAATACCACCACTAATCCTAATACAAATATATAATAATTATTATCCTCCTGAGACCCAGAAAGAAAAAGGTTTCAAATGTCCTTTTTTCTTTTGATCACACAAGTCTTTAGGGTGGTATTAACATAATGACTAACACAAACAAAAAAAATATATTTTAATTTTTGTTTTATTGTGTGTCCTCTGTAGAGGACATTGGGTGTTAGTTATGCAAAGCATAGTATAAACAACATTAACATACAAGTACATTTAGACAACATTAGAGCACAACAACTCAATGCTACAAATACTGAGCCCTCATTTGTAGTACTCCATCCTTTTTTGAAATGCAGAGATACATCTGACACTTGAGGCACTTGATGTATGTTTTCCCACTGCATCCGTCTGCCATGAACCCTACAGAAACCTACGTGTTAGTTTTGGCCCATAGTGGACTCCATTTGTGTAAAATGGGGGAAATCAAAAGTTAGCAAATCCCCATGTCCTCCTCAGAGGACATTCATAAAAAACATTTAGTTTTAGGTCAAATAAGTATTACACTGCTCTGAAAACTCACTACACTAACTCCTAAGATGTTCCCTTACTATAATTAATTAAAAATATTGAACTCACAACACTGGTAATTAAAATATTATAAACTTACCATTTCTCTTTCTACAAATAGTGCTTGTGTTGATGGACGCCATTTTGAAATACAATGAAATTATCTTTTTCAAAGCCACACCCCCACATATGTCATATGTTTTAAAAGCCCAGGATGTCCTCTGTGGAGTACAATTGGACTTAATGCTGTGGCATGTATAACCTCAAAGTATATGGACCAAAAACCAATGTGCACCACAGAGGACAAAAATGAATGGGTGGGTCTCTGGAGGATTTATACAACCGTTATGATGATTATTGTCGTTACTATTACTATTATTATTAGTGTTATTATTATTATTATTGTTGTTGTTATTATTATTATTATTATTGTTATTATTGTTGTTGTTGTTTTTATCATTATTATTATTATTATTGTTGTTGTTTTTATTATTGTTATTATTATAAGTAGTAGTAGCATCCGTATTTATAGTTGTAGAACTAGTAGTAGTAGTACACGTATTTATATTATTATTTATATTATTAGTATCATTATTTTAATAAAGCTGCATATGCATCATGGCAGAACTTGACACTGTATCCGGTCCGGAGGATTCACCTCTAGTGAAGCTCATATTGAGTTAGGCTGAGTTTCAGAGGCGTGTACACATTCAGGAACATTTTAGAATGTCTCTAATCATAGAGGCTCCTCTGCGTCTCCTCCATCTACAGCGAGCATCCGTCACGTGACTCCACGTCCACCAATGGCGTCGCGGCAGTGTAACTTTAGTGATAAGAGAAGCGCAGTAAAGAGCGAGTGGACGGAAGGAGTTCACTGTGAGATCTCCATGGTCCTCCTCACACACTCAGCCTAACAGCGGCCCTTCTGGCTCCAGCAGCACACACATTCTGAGCATCCGGACTATCTGTGTGTTCATCGGTCTCAGGAGCAGCCTGCACTCCTCCAGCAGGTCTCAGATCAGATCCTCCCTGCCCGGCTGCTGTCTGCTCTCATGTTGGGAGACAAGGCTCACGGTAAGGCTGTCTACTGATCTGCACTCACAGCGTTCAAATACTATAGATACATATTGTATTTGTTTTTGACAGTCAATTAACCAATTGAAATCCAATATATTTAGGTAAGTGTTTAAATCCTGGGCTAAATGTGGCCTGAACAAATATATTAAAACTTAGGGGCATCACGACTTCGATAAATGGCTGCTTATTTTTAGGAAGAACTGTCTTAAAACGAAATGACAGCCGTTTTAAATAGCCACGTTTCAGCCCCATTAAAAAAATGTTAAAGCCGAACCAAACAATCAGTGAGAACAGCTGTTTAAAATAACACAAATAATTAAAAAAGTATAACACAAAGGTAAAATGTTACTGATACAAAAGCAATAACATAAACAAAAGACAATAATAACTAGTAGCCTATAGTCGCATTAATTGAACTTGAAAATTAATAAATAGGATATTGCTTTAAGAATGCTAGTTAAAACTAAATAAATCAATAATAATACTCTTTCAAGAGTTTAAGTCCGGGCTGTTCCTGGTACCGCGCGATACCGCTCGAAGCGCGCGTGCCCCTTGGACTGCATGACGGGGCGCGAGACGGCCTCTCAGCTGCCGCTTTTCACTCACCTCCACCCGTTTATTCAGGTAAATTCACATCTTTATGTTACTGTCCTGTGCAGTTGGCAGCAGTAAAATATTTAAAACAATACTTTTTTATATAATCATTCACACCGCGCACTGAGGCTGTGCACGCGCCGTCCAGCTGCTTTATCATTATATTAAAATCCTATTTATCACCGTGTCGGCTCAAATGCTGAGTGAGGGATTCACGTGTTACACTTTTACCTCATGTGGCAGCTACAACTTCAACAGAGTCATTCAAAGACATCCGTGCAGGTTCAAATCCTCCAGTTACACTTTGGCCATATTTGATCCTACTCTGGAGAATAAATCCAACCGAAAGAAAATGCTTGCATGGAGCAGTTCTGCCGATGAAGTAATAGTCTGCATTTATTATTGTTCGATTGGTGGTTATTAGTGGATATATACATCTATTTATTTAACACTTGTTTCAGTTCATGGACTATGGCAAATGTTATGCTTCATCATTCCGTAGGTCTTTATACATTTATTATTAATATATTTACATATGTTAATAGTTTACAATATCGTAGTGTATTTACGATGAATGCGCAAACTTAAACAGACGGTCTAATGATTAAATAAAGTGGGAACACTTCCTACATCAATATGTAGCCTATTCGTTTTTAGTTTAATTAATATATTGATAGCCTAGGTTTTGAGTAACGTGTTGACTTATTGGTTTCTATTCAGGATTGTAATTAGGCCTTATTACAAAAACAAAACAATTATTATAACAAAACATACAAACATACACATAGGCTATATTGCATTTCTTATTTTTGTAATTAAAGTCTAAATACTATAATTTCGATCAAATAGGCACATAAATAAATTAATTGTATTTTGCGTTTAAGTTCTAGGGAATTTTGAAAAAATATATCAGTTTAAGTTTATTTAAAAATATATTTTTATTTTCGTATTGGTTTCGTATATTTTTTGTCAGAATAATTTGCATTAAATGTCAAAATACGACAGCAACAACACGGAAGGGTAAATGAGACATAAATCACAAAGAAATAAAACCAAGCTTCGGAGAGGAAGACGAAAAGAGACGGCGGGTTATTCGTTATTGCGTAATTAAACAACATGTGACACCCTTGAAACACGATCAGATGAAATACCACCCCATAACTCACATTTGGAATACCATTTATTCATTTTCGACATTTTCCTACCGACATAAAATCCTGCATGCTGTATTAGCATGTTTCACTCATTGTGGCGCGTTGCATTTGGTGTGTGTGTGTGTGTGTGTGTGTGTGTGTGTGTGTGTGTGTGTGTGTGTGTGTGTGTGTGTGTGTGTGTTTAGGTGTCACTTTGAAGGTTATGGAGTACACATATGATGATGACCTGGAGGAGCTGTGTCCTGTGTGTGGAGACAAAGTGTCCGGGTACCACTACGGCCTGCTCACCTGCGAGAGCTGCAAGGTAACAGAAACACTGAGGTGAATGATAATATCATCACTTTCATCATGGGCCATATAAAACATGATCACAGCAAACTGTTTACAGTTCATCTCTAAATATAATGGAATTAAAAATAATGTATCTTTGTTTTAAATGTTACTTAAAATATGAATGTGAATTAGAAAAATGCAACATGGATTGCTTTTACGCAAACCATGCCTTTATGGAGCGTATATTATCAGCCGTGACGTGTAGGCTTTCTGAAATGATGAACACGTGTTGGTCAATGTCTCCCCCCCCCCCCCCGCTCCTCTCAGGGCTTCTTCAAGAGGACAGTGCAGAACAACAAGAGGTACACATGCGCGGAGAACCAGGAGTGTAAAATCGACAAAACCCAGAGGAAGAGGTGTCCCTTCTGCCGCTTCCAGAAGTGCCTCAACGTCGGGATGCGGCTAGAAGGTACACATGGACACCACCCGATATTCAGATACACCATGACTATCATAATAATAGTAATAATAGTAATAATAATAATAATAATAATAATAATAATAATAATAATAATAATAATAATAATAATAATAATAATAATAATAATAATAATAATAATAATAGTAATAATAGTAATAATAATACTGTCACTATATCAATGTATTACAATGCTTTTATTTAGAGGAATAATAGGCTTTATATTTATTTCCATGTCTTCTTCACTGTGTTTTAGTTACAACAATAATTCCAATAATGTAAACCTTTTTAACATTATAATTATATTCAGTTTTATGTTAGATTACTGTTGTAAAAACCTTTTAAATATTTCCTGATTTGTGGACTCTCATATTATTTTCTCTACTCATGGGATGGGATTAATTCCCAGACAGCAGTGCAGGAAAGCACCTGCTTCCGCAGCAGAAAAAGGACACATTCTTAACTTGCTGATAAAGCCCCAGAGACTCCCCTGTTTTAAATCAAAAGCTCTATTTAGACTACAGGGAGGAGCAGAGCTGCAGATTCTGCTCAGCCCTATACATGGAAGTATGAATGAGCAACATGTTTTTATTTACTCTGCAGCGACAGCACAGACATTTTGGTCAAATTCTAGGTGTTTACTCTGCTGTAGAAACATTCAGAAGTGTTTCATCTGTAAATCTGTTCTTCACCTTTTGTGTGACAGCGGTGCGCGCAGACCGCATGCGTGGGGGCAGGAATAAATTTGGCCCCATGTACAAGAGAGACAGGGCCTTGAAGCAGCAGAAGAAAGCTTTGATACGATCCAGCGGCTTCAAGCTGGAGAGCGCCGCTCCTCCGCCGGCTTCTCCGCTGCAGAGCGACTACGGCTTCACCGGCACCCTGCACAGCCTGCCCACCATCTCCAAGAGCCTGCTGCCCTCCACCCCGAGCTCCATCACCCCCACAGACTACGAGAACAACCTCTATGGACCCCCGTCCCTGGGCATGGCCATGCAGTCCCACCTGCCCCTCACCACTCAGTACCAGTACACAGCCTTCCCTGGCAGGGCGATTAAAGCCGAGTGTCCCGACTACACCAGCTCCCCTGAGTCTCTGACAGGATACCCCTACCCAGACATGTACCCCTCGGCCTCGCCTCAGCCCCCCAGCCTGCCTCCGCTGGTGCTGGAGCTACTGCGCTGTGACCCAGACGAGCTGGTGGTGCAGAACAAGATCGTGACCCACCTGCAGCAGGAGCAGAGCGGCCGGGCCCGGCTGGACAAGCCCAGCACCTTCAGCCTCATGTGCCGCATGGCCGACCAGACTCTGTTCTCCATAGTGGAGTGGGCCCGGAGCTGCATCTTCTTCAAGGAGCTCAGGGTGAGTCAAGCCCTCACCCTCACACAGACACACACTCCAGCTGCTGGGGGCTAGTGTCTACAGCTGCACTCCACCATTTATTTCATATTACACACACTGAAAAAAGTGAAACATTTACTTGTATTAAATGTATCATGTCAACAGATTTCACATTAGGTAAGATCAGAGCAATAATATCAAGTTTAAATCAAATATATTAAGGTTCAACTTAATACTATTGCTTTCAACTAACCTCATACAGTGATGTGAAATGAGTTGCCATAATAGATTGAGTTCAAATCAGTGCATCATATGCACTGATTTTGGAAAAGATAGAAGGACCAAGTTGCAAATGATGAAGTGTTGGCTCTGCACTGATTCTACTCCTCGCTCATTTACGGCAAACATGTCCATTTGTTTGGTTCCTTTTGTTCTTTCCTCTCACTTTCTTTGTATCACTCTTTCTCCTGCTCACCTTAGATATCATGGCCCTCATTACAATCAAACAAATGTGTGCAATGTTTGAATAAATCAACTGGTTTGGGAGTGTAAGGATCAGAATGATGACAGTGTGATTCCTCTTATGATTGCTCTGATTAGTGAGGATAATCATATCACAATTATCATAATGTCTGTCCATTTGTTTTAGGGATTTATCAATCAAAACTGAAAAGTGAACTTCAGAAAGACTGAACCCAGAGAGCTGTCAGAATGAAGCTTTCTAGCACACCTTTAGAGCAGCGGCACTCTCCAGACGTGGAGAATCAGAAACAACATGCTGAATAGAAAAACTAGTTCTCGTCGGCCTTTATTGTAGTAATTCCCCCGCTCATAGATTGCCTCAAATTGTATAAATATATGAAATTCACCAACATTGTGAAGATAGTCAAACCCTTAACTAATGCATTTAAAACAACTTTATTTCTGAAGGTCATTCAAAGTTCTTTTAAAGGGCTGCCTGCCATTGTGGATGTCCCAAAGAAGTCTTCACATTAATAATGACTTCCTTTATTCCTGTTATCTTTTGTTACCTTTCTCTCTGACAACATAACAAGGTAAAAGCAGCAGAACGACAACAACATGGTTACATAACGTTAGCTTTGCTCACAAAGAGGTTGTTCTGTGTTTAAGATGAGGTGCATCTTCTAGGTGTGTAGTGCACATCACAGAGCAGAGCATTCAAGTTGATTTCAATACATAAGATTGACTCGCTGACTACTTTAGAATAAACCTCCTTGAGGTCATTCTTGTATATTTAGCATTGAGTGTTTTTACATGATGCCTCTTTATACTCTTACTCCACTACATTTTGTAGACAAATGTTGTACTTTTGATTCCATTACATGTATTTGACATAGTTACTTAGTAGACTGAGGTTGTTATTAGACAATATAAACCAACACACGTCATATAATGAGAGGTTAGATACCCCATTAGCGTATACATTAAGGCAAATCATCTCAGCTGTTACCACGTGCAACATCCAAATGATCAACACAGAAATGCACCAATTATGTTTATAAAATAATAAAAAGGTATTTGGTGTTAAAAAGGACTATTTTGCGATATGAGTTTTACTATGGAAGTATTTTGAAGTGCTAATACTTTTTTACTTTTACTTACAATTTTGAATGTAGGACCTTGACTTGTAACTGAGTATTTGTACACTGTAGTATTGCTACTTCCACCCAAGTAAATCATCTGAGTACTCTCCTTGAAACTCCCCCAGTTGATTACTGACAATGAGGTCATTGTTTTTCATATCAAAGAAATGTCTGAAATGGTATGTTTGAATAATGCAAATCAAAGCTTCATCCAATGCTAACTTGAATGAAACAAAAGAAACAAATAGGCAAAGTAAAACACCTGCCTGTGTGTTTGGGATGTTTTCATGATATGGAATCAAACTAACAATCACAACTGACCATTTGTAAATATATATTGAGTTGCATTTATATAGCACCTTGTAGCATTCCAACCACTCTTAGCCACTGGAATGGCAGTGCTGCCACACTGATCTTGTGAATAATGGACGATCCACCCTTCCTCCTAGGCCACTGCCGACACACAGTGTGCAAACAAACATATTTAGTGTCTCGCAAGCTCTGCAAAAAGATTTAGCTGCACTAAGAGAAGAAAAAGATAAATGAAGCTTCACGATCTTACAAGATTGCATCATGCACACTGTGTGATCTTTCTGCAACAGGAGATGCCAGCGTAGTCTGGATGTAATGAGCTGCACACAGTTACAGTGCTGAGGGGGCCTGTGTTCCCTCAGTCCCCCACAGTAGCTGTCCTCACAGACACATATGGTTTAATGAGGGGACATGCATCAGTGTCCCGCTCCTCCGCAGCCAGCGTCTGTCTGTGAGCCGTCCCACACACACATGTACACACTTCTCATGACTCAGTCACTCAGCCAGATTGATGTCCCACGCTGGGGGAATCGAGACAGTTGTTTAGGTGCTGGCTGGGGGTGCAGGGGTGGGGTTATAATTATTATATGACAAATCAGATCAGCCGGTTTCACAACAATGAAGAAAATATGACCTCATTCTGTGAGTCATCATATAATGTGCTGACGAACAAACATCTGTCCACAAGCCATGGTCAGACAGAATCAACAGATGAAATGTTTAACTAAAGGTTGGTTCTGGCCTTGGTGAGATGTGAGATTCCTCTCTGACTTCTGATCACTTTATAACTCAGGTCCATACCAGAAAACATATTTAAGCATATGTATGTGTATGTACATATGTATGTATTGTTCGGGGGGGGGAACTGAAACGTTGTCTTTAATTAAATCTATTATGTCAACACATTTCACATTTATTTAAAATTAAAGGTGGGGTATGTAATTTATTTCAGAAACACTTTTTGTTATATTCCATGGAATGCTCTTAACATCCCGATAGCAATGAATATCTGAAGTGCTTTGACAAAAAATCCATAACAAAATGTCATCTGTGGAAGCCGTAGTACTGTAAAAAGCACGACCAATCATTTTAGCCGGCCCGGCTAAAATGACTGGATGGCCTACCTGCCTGTCAGCCTTCCATCTGTGCACAAACTTATCTCGTGCCCTCATTGGTCATGTGTGCGTTCGTGTGTGTTGGAGGAGGGGCTCTATAAGGAAGTGGCAGATTTTTTACGGTTGTGTATTTTCAAATTCTAGCGATCTCGAGCTGGTTTCTCAAACTTACCTACTCTACCTTTTAGTATTATTTATTTCCACTAACCTAATACAGTTATGTGAAATCTGTTGACAAAATACATTTCATTAAAGTCAACATTTCAGTTGTTCAGAGTGCTCAGGTCTGTTCCCTTCCTGCTTCACACACATTCACTGGTGGTCCCTGGGACTGCCTCAGGCTTACGTTTAGCTAACATGTTAGGCAGAATCTGAGCATGATCACTTGTCAATGTTTGAAATGCCTGCCGCATGTAAAGCTTCCTCTGTGTTCTGTTTGGATTCTGTGCTTCCACCAAACAGCAGCAACAGATCCAAGCGTCTTTGTCTAGCTGCCACAGGATTTGTAAATGATGTGTGAAGTGGCACTACATTATGGCATTACATTTAGTCATATGAAAAGGTACCCCCAATTACAAAATAAATCAAGACAAAAAAAGATTGGAAACATCGGTGCATCATGGCATTTTGTGTTCCTATATAATAAATGATAGTCTTATCATAATCTGAATTTGCAACACATTTGACATTGAATCTGCTCTCAGTGTCCAAATACCAAACCTAAAATATGAAAATGAACGAAGGTGATGACTGAATTCTTAGTTCCCGAGAACTAGCAGCTGAAGCATTTGCTGTCACTGTAACCTCCCTCGTCTCAGAAACAAAGAGCACATTGTGCTTGTAACTTCTCCAACAACAAGGTATCTCTACACTCCCTGTGCAGACTGCTGTCATGCTGCCAGGCATTTATTTTTCATTTGAGAAACGTAAATGCTTTTAGAAATAGCTATAATGACTATTTCATGCATATCAGAGCCTCACACTGTCTAACCTGTTTGATGACCGGAAGCTATACCACAAACATCTGAGTCTTTGCTCACACACATTAAAGTACATTAAATGTATTATTATTATTATTATTATTATTATTATTATTATTATTATTATTATTATTATTATTATTATTATTATTATTATTATTATTATTATTATTATTATTATTATTATTATTATTATCTAACAGATTTCACATAACTGTATTAGGTCAGCTGAAAGCAATTATATGAAGTTGAACCTTGTCTTTTTTATTGAAACTTCATATTATTGCTTTCAACAAATGTAATAAAAGTCAAAGTTAAATGTTTGTATGTGCAGTCTCAGTGCCCCCCCTTAATACATTCATTCTCATACATGTAGGCCACACATATCTGAATCCACAGCTAAAGGCATGCGTCTGAGTGGTGTGTAGATGGTCTGTTGCACTATGGTATCCACCCATCGTACACTGAGTCTATTATAATGTCTATGGGTGTCATATGAACACGTAAGATGACGTTGTTCTTTTCTGTTGACTACACTGTTTTTTTAATGATGGTAAGGAAAGTCATTTTAAACTAGGACCATCACCATTCCCTTGCTTCGAGTGCCATGCCTTCACATAACCCTCAAAAACATTTGATAATGATGTAGTTGCTACAGGAAACGTGTCGCAACGACGGATGATGTCAGGAAAATGACTGTGAGACATGCAGAGAGATTAAAGATAAGATACGATATAATAATAATGCTGTTAGTTAACATATATGATTTCTAACAGACGTGGCTGTAAACACATAATGTGTACAAAGTATTGATTCAGCCAACCTATATTAATGTAACTACGACTAATTTTTTTAATTTTTTTATTTAACCTTTATTTAACCAGATAAAAACATTGAGATAAAATCTCATTTTCAATGATACATTTTTATTGAATCGTTTATTTAGCAGGGACAATGCACAGTGATGAACACTTAAAACATTCAAATGTATCAAGCGTAACAGTGCCAGATTTAGCTTTGAGCTAATCTCCATCCGCAGTCCCTCACATAACACATTTAAGAAATTGACATTTTACAAACATAGCAAAAACAAAATACATGATATGCAAAAAGTGCAAAAGAGAGCAGCATACACAAGTATTTACCACATGGCAGCACAATGTAGCAGCAACAACATGTAAAGTGCAAGAGAAGATACAAGAGCTACCTAAAGTGCAAGAGGAGATGCCCCTGTGTTAAAGTGCATTTAGCGGTGATTACACGTCTGTTTGTTTCTCAACCATTCTTTGAGTTGACCTTTGAAGCTATTGAGAGTGGGACAATCCCGTATCTCAGTAGGGAGGCTATTCCACAAAGAGCTGCCTTTAACGGAGAGGACATTTTGTCCAAAAGTGGTCCGTCTGCGGTGGACCTCACAGTCTCCTCTGGTTTCTGACCTAGTGCAGCGTCCAGTGTGTTTTCTGTGGATGAATTCCCCTAAGGGAGGGGGGGGGGGGCAGTCCATGTAAACATTTATAAATAAAACACATACTTTTAAAAGACTTAAAATTGTCAAAACTCAAGAAATTGTGTTTCTCAAGGATGGTATAGTGGTGGTATGAATAAGGCTTTCTGTCAAACACCTTGATAGCTCTCTCTCACAGCTGTTCTATAGGTTTCAGGTTTGTGGCACAAGCAAACGACCAGTTTGTAAAACAGTATTCAATGTGGGATAGAATCATACAGTGGAGGTATGACTTTGCAGCATTGACAGTTAAGAAAGGTCTAATTTGTTTAACATTTTGCAAGTTGAATTTAATGGTATTGGATACTTTCTTAATATGTTTCTTAAAAGTCAAGTTCGAGTCCAGTATGACTCCAAGAGACTAGTTCTAGTTCTGCTCCGTTTAAAAACACATTGGATCCTTCGATTTTGACTGGTCGTTTACTGAACATCATGCATACTGTTTTTTTCATTTAACTGTAAGCAAATGTTGTTCAGCCAGTGTTGAACCTTGTCCAATGCATTTGAGAGACAGGATGAGATCATTTCAGTGTTTTTCCCGTGTATAAAGATGACCGCATATCGGCATGCATTTGCACATTCATTTACAGTACACATTTGAAATAGCTGATTTAGTTCTGATAGACATACCAAAGTGTGCATAAAATATATAAAATGTAGGTTAATATTTCTTCCCAAGTAGGAACACCATATTACAGAATAAAGTGATATTTATTTTAATAATGAATACCCTTATAGGAAAACACTGTATGGTAGAATTTGCTGCGAAAGATACACAGACACATACGTCCTGTTTCTTTTTTGTAGTGTACAGTTTTTCTCACATAACAACTGTGCAGCCTCGTTTGGTTCACATGTGGTGTATTTCTGCGGACAGTCAGTCCATGTGCAGTGGACAGAAAACATGGACAGTGAAGCTAAGCTGTGCATATTTGGCAGAGAAAACCGCTCACAGAGCGGTTTCCCTGGGCTGGATAATTACATTCCATGCAGGCGATAACGCTGAAATGTCTTCTCCTCTGCTCCGCTCTCGCCACGCACAGATACATTGTTGCTAAATTGTGAGCAGAATTGAAGCCATTGATTTGTGCAGCTCCCCAGAGGTGGGCTTTGTCGTGCCTTGTGTTTGACCTTCTATTCACCTGTTGAACATGGAATGGAGGCTGTTGCAGAGGAAGTGCACACAATGAACATCATAAATGTTCAGCTACTAAAGGCAGTATACACCTCATTTAAAAGTCATGTGTCATAGCAGGTTTGAAATGTTATGTTATTGATCGTAAATAAACATACACTATTTAAAATTGAAGGAACTTGAAAATGAATGATCATCTTTTTAGATATAAAAGTTAGTTTTACCTGTGTGCTTATTGAATCCTTCCCAGTGTCATTCTTACATTGTATTATTTAAGCAGCTGATATGAAACCACAATGGTCTTAAAATGGAGTACTAGACCAAGACCAGCCAAGTCCAGAGAAAATATAGTCATGGTAAAAAATGTAATAAGTTGGAATATGCTAAAGGAAAATTTAGCGAAGTTTATAACTGTCTCATAATATTTAATCATTTGTAGGCACGTGTCCAAAACACTGAACTCAGGCCTGCTGTCTTTAGCTGTTGAAGCTAGTGGATTGTGACTGTCAGTAACAGGAACAGCAAAACAGCCTTAATGTGCCAGGAAGAATAGCATATGGTCATGCTAGTGCTAATGGAGGTCCTAATAAAGAAACACGTTAGCGGTCAATGTCTATATTATACTCTCCCACCGTGAGCACAATAAGAAAGTGTCATCAAGTACTGTAGTGAGGGAAGTCTTTTCATTATTATATAAGAAGCTCTATTTTTTATATTTTTAACTTCACACATGTGATAAAAAGGGTTTAGATTTCTGACCTCAGGTTTAAAGGTTTCTCTCTTTGTAAGGAAACAAAGGTCTATAAAACAAAATTACCACATGAATTAGTCTACACAAATATATAAATGTATTTTGACTAAGAAATTATTATTCGAGGGGGGCCCTGCATTTTTAAAGGTCAACACTTTCCTAAAGCTATTCCTGTCAACATAGTCATGAACATAAGCAATGGAAAGAAAGGGATGAAAACAACAGCGTAAGCCTTTAAAAGAAAATGACCAACGCTTTTCTCAACTGTACTCTGTGCCTTCATCCTGCTGACAGGACTACCATGCACACATTTTATTTCCTGTCACAATCTCACAGATTTTGGCTTCATGGCTGTGAGATCAAATGTGGCTCTCCCGAGTAAAACACGACACTTGACAGGTATATAACCTAAAACCTCAGCCTAACCTAGTTCCACGCTCTGACATGGACAGACATAAATCTCCTCTGTGTTCTCAGGGGTTCAGAGGGATTTCTGGCTGCAGCTGAGTGTCCAGCTCCTCTTGGAGAGGAAGCACAGGAGGTCACCAAGACCTCTTGCTTCCTTAACCCCTTCCTTTATCACTGTACACCCCCCCACTGAACCAGTTCAGATGTGTCCAACAAGATTGGAGCGTCTCCTCTGCGACTGATATATAGTTTCATTCAGACGGACAGTAATTCTGTCAGCTCGGTGTCAGATGGATGTGTGTCTGGGCCTATTAGCAGCTGCGGCTGCAGAATTACTCTCCGTCGTGTCCTTCACTTTACAGACAATATTGCAACAGGAGGGGGGGGGGCTTAATCTGAAAACACAACCATTCCCCAGAGCAGAGCAGATGTGACTGGGAGAGGTGTGTGTGTGTGTGTGTGTGTGTGTGTGTGTGTGTGTGTGTGTGTGTGTGTGTGTGTGTGTGTGTGTGTGTGTGTGTGTGTGTGTGTGTGTGTGTGTGTGTGTGTGTGTGTGTGTGTGTGTGTGTGTGTGTGTGTGTGTGTGTGTGTGTGTGTGTGTGTGTGTGTGTGGTGTGTGTGGTGTGTGTGTGTGTGTGTGGGGGGGGGGGTAGAGGTGAGCAGGTTGAAGCAGTCTCAGACAATGCACGTAATTACACAACACCGGGGACACACACACACACACACACACACACACACACACACACACGCACACACACACACACACACACACGCACACACACACACACACACACACGCACACACACACACAAACGCACACGCACACGCACACGCACACGCACACGCACAAACACACACACTAACATCAACACACATCTTTCCTTCATTTCTCTTCTCTCCATTTATGCACTCCCAATTTATTCACTTTATCTTTTTTTCTCCCCTATTTTCAGCTTTCAAAGAATATTGGTCAGGATTATTAAAACAGCAACAGTGTGTATGTACATGGTGAACTTCAGGCTTTAACATTATTCGACACGGTGAACCATCAGATCCTCCTTCGCACTCTCCAAGAACTTGGAGTTTCAGGCTCTGCACTTTCCCTCCTCACCTCATACCTCAAAGACCGTACCTACAGGGTAACTTGGAGAGGGTCCGAGTCCGACCCTTGTCAATTATCTACAGGGGTCCCTCAGGGCTCTGTCCTCGGTCCCCTCCTCTTCTCTCTGTGTACAAACTTGCTCGGATCAGTCATTAGCTTGCATGGTTTTTCATACCACTGCTACGCTGACGACACCCAATTCATTCTGTCCTTTCCCCGTTCAGAGACCCAGGTCGTCGCACGCATCTCTGCTTGTCTAGCAGACATCTCTCAGTGGATGTCTGCTCACCACCTCAAGCTCAACCTTGACAAGACTGAATTGCTTTTTCTTCTGGGAAAAGAGTGTCCCACTCTTGACCTAACAATCAACATCGGCCCCTCTACTGTTTCCCCGACTCGGACTGCAAGGAATCTGGGTGTGACCCTAGATAACAAACTGTCCTTCACTGCAAACATCACTGTAACAACCCGCTGCTGCAGATACACTCTTTACAACATCAGGAGGATACGTCCCCTCCTGACCCAGAAAGCAACGCAGGTTCTGGTCCAGGCTCTCGTCATCTCATGCCTAGACTACTGCAACTCCCTCCTGGCTGGTCTACCTGCATGTGCCATCCGACCTCTGCAGCTCATCCAGAATGCAGCGGCTCGTCTGGTCTTCAACCTTCCTAAATGTTCCCACACCACGCCGCTCCTCCGCTCCCTTCACTGGCTTCCAGTAACTGCTAGAATCCACTTCAAGACAATGATACTTGCGTACCATGCTGTGAATGGTTCCGGCCCTTCCTACATCCAGGACATGGTTAAACCATACACCCCAGCACGTGCACTCTGCTCTGCATCAGCCAAACGGCTCGCTGCACCCTCACTGCGAGGGGGACCCAAGTTCCCATCAGCAAAAACACGTTGGTTTGCTATCCTGGCTCCAAAATGGTGGAATGAGCTCCCCATTGACATCAGGACAGCAGAAAGCTTACACATCTTCCGGCGCAGACTGAAAACTCATCTCTTTCGACTCCACTTCGAGCGATAGAATGACTAACAAAGCACTTATATACTAATAAAGGACTGGCTTATCTAAAGCTAGTTGAGTAGCACTTGAAATGTTTTGGCTCTATGAAACCTGATGTACTTATATGATTCTGTTTCCTTCAAGTTTGTATCTTCTTGGTCGAATGCACTTATTGTAAGTCGCTTTGGATAAAAGCGTCAGCTAAATGAAATGTAATGTAATGTAATGTACCGTCCCTCTGTCTCTGTGTTTATCTCTGTGTCTTTCTCTGTGTTTCCTGTAGGTGGGAGATCAAATGAAGCTGCTCCATAACTGCTGGTCTGAACTTCTGGTCCTCGATCACATTTTCAGACAAGTGCAACATGGACAGGAAGACAGCATCCTGCTGGTGACCGGCCAGGAGGTAACAACCCCCTGACACACACACCTTCCTCTCAGCACACCTATATCAGTATACCTGCCCTGCACTGCATTCAACATGTGGTCACTCTGGCTCTCCTCCAGTCTCTGGACTGCAGGCCCAGTGTGTCATTGTTTCAACCAGCTTTAACACCAGATGAATGAAGGACCTTTTTCGTGTGACAATTTACAGTCACATGTAAGGCTTGAAGGTTGATAGTAGTGCTGACATATTTATAGTTGAGCCATGGATGGTAGTTTCTTTGAGCCTTAAAACAAAAAAAATTGTGGTTATTGTTAATGCCATATCAAATGTATACATAAGGCGCATTCACACCGCAGTACTTTTCCCACAAAGGTTCATGAGAACTTAGTTCATGAGAACTCACGGTGTATACTGCCACCCGGAGTCCCCGGCCGGAAGCCCCCGGAGTTGGGGACTGGCTTCAGTAGAAGCTGCTGGGACTCCCAGCAGCTTCTACTGAAGCCTTCCGAGTAAATCGCCAGAACGCCGACACCTCCTCATCTCCACCGCTCCCATGTTTTCTTTTGTGTTGCCATAAGTTAGTCTCTCTGCGTTTCTGCGCTGGGCGAATGCTAATGCTAATAATGCTAATGCGAGGATAATAAAATGGCGGCTTCACAAAACCTTTTGGGAGTTTTACGGGGCGTGGTTTGCAATCCGCCCAGCCAATCAGAAATAGGAACCTTTTTCTCCCACGGAAGTCCCTGCTTTCTAGCAGGGACGGAAAAGGGGGTAAAAAGGTTCTGATGAACTAATTTTAGTTCCGGCTCTTTTTGGTGTGAACGCGACATTTCGGAACTATATCGGAACTAAAGTGGGAAAAGTACTGCGGTGTGAACGCGGCTATAGACTGTTTCCTCCAAAAAGGTGTGTGTTCTCTCAGATGAAAGGTACATTGTTTTCCGAGTAGCCCTGTAAGGCATGGTGACCCACCGCACCTCATTGGAAGCAACTGTGGAATGCATTAAAGCAGTTTAAATTAAGAATAGATTTTCATTCATTTGTGCACAAAATCAAGTGTAAGTGTTCCGTGCTTCTGTGGTCCACAAGCAGCCTGTGCTCCTCTGACAAAGCTCTGTCAGCAGGTCAGCCTTCATCTGGAGCCGCCTGCATACGGCCAGACAGTCAAATGGGTGAAATGAGGAGACATTTAATCCTGACATTTATTCAATAATGTTATCAAAGATTTGATGTAACATTACATAGGATAATAATAACAATCTTTTTTTCATAACCTTATTGACACTTTAAGGAGCAGGCCACGTCTTTCAGTTTTTGTGTTTCTATATACATCTAAAATGTATATATATATATATATATATACATTTTAGATGAATGTGTTTCAGGTTTGAATGATTTACCAGCAAACATTATATTAAAAAGGTTAATACAGTCGATATTCATTTATATCAACACATTTGACACACTGCACAGTATTATTGGTATAAATATACGGTAGTTTTTCTGTTCTTACTGTGTGTTAAGGGTACAGTACTGGTATGTGTACGTGCTTGACATTGGAATACATACTTTAGGCTGGTAGGATTTCAGACTTCTTATTATATGGACGACTGTGACACAGGGGTGAATTAAGCATCCCATAAGAGGGTCAGCGGCTCCATCCCCGCCCCCTGCTCAACTTGTCAAAGAGTCCTTGGGCAAGATCCTGAATCCCAAATTGCTCCTTTAGGCTTGTCTACGGTATTGAAGCGCATCTACATAAATAACATGTACTTTTTGAAATATTTGGAAGCAGTTTTCTAATGAAAAAGTTCAAGGGAGTAGAGGTCCTCCATGGAGGGCAGCTCCGTCCTGTTGTGGAGGCTGAGGGCGACCTGTTACTCTGTGGGTAAACTGCAGGGGGTCCAGAGAGTCAGGGAGGGAGGGGGTGATAAATGTTTTGACTAACTGCTCAAAGCACTTCATGATGATGGAGGTGAGCCACTGGGCGGTAGTCGTTGAGGCAGGTGGGTTTAGACTTTTTGGGGACAGGAACGATACTGACATCACTATGTTACATTCACACTTCTATTCACACAACAAATTGTACGTGAAAGGGCTAAGGGGGGGGGGACATCTCTATGTCGGTGTCCAGTGACAACAGAGCCGGCCAGCCAACCAATCAGAGCAGACTGGGCTCTGGTTTCAGACAGAGGGTGAAAAGAGGTGCTGCAGGGCTTCACCGGCTGCGCCTCATGACTCTAACCAGTTCTCTGTTTTCAGGTGGAGCTGTCGTTCGTCCTGTCCCAGGCGGAGGCCACGCTGTCGGGGCTGGTGCAGCGGGGGCAGGAGCTGGCGGCCCGGCTGAGGGCCCTGCAGCTGGACCGCAGAGAGACCGCCTGCATGAAGTTCCTGCTCCTCTTCAACCCCAGTGAGTCCGCCTCAAGGTCCTGCTTCATGCTGTGATCAGTGTGCAGATGCTTTGGCCAGAGAAAAGTGTCAAATGAAAAAAATTATAATAATGAATTCTATTCACTCATAATCAGAAAATACAGGTTTATCCCTGCTCAAGGCTCGGCACAGGTTTGACAGGGTAAAACAGAGCAGCCTTCGTATTCCATATACAGTATAAGAGTCTCTTATTATACTTTAGTATTAGTACGAGTAAATGAATTTCTTTGAACGACAACTTGCCTTTGGATTGTGTGTTTCTGGAAGAATGCCGTGTTTTATTGTGAAAATCAATCATCTTGCAGGGTTGCAGGGCCATACTGATGCAGTGCTTTGGCGGAATTTCAATAGCAACATTGACATTTTAATGAAAACATTTCACAATTGCAGATTATCTGCAATACCTACCTACGTATATCTGTAAGGTTACAGACATCCACATTGGCCTTTTTCCCTCCAATAAATTCACTTAATTAAATTTCTAGGGTTGACAAAAGCCAACATTAACAAAGACATCCTCCTCCATTGTCCACTAATGGCATTCAAAAGAAGCGTAATGGATGGGTCTATCATTCGATGGCAGAGCCGACATTCATGTTGCGGCTTGTGCAGATGGAGAGAGCGTAGACGTGCCTCCCCAGATTCTCAGAAGTGTTTGCTGTTTAGCGCTGGCAAGCGGGGAACAAAGAGCTTTTCAATGGGGAGAGCACTTGTCATAGACAGAAAATATTTGCTGTGTTTGCCTGCGGCTTCTCTGCTCGCACTCTCGCACTCCCTCATCTTCAGAGTCAGGTTTGTCGGGGGTAATTTAATTGCCCTTAAGCAGTTTGAAAAGATGATTCAGAACATTTAATTACTGTGTGAATGGATTCTCCAAGATGTGCTCAGCTGATGCTGAATGGTCCACAGAAGGGCTTGGCTATTGTCTCTCTCTCTCTCTCTCTCTCTCTCTCTCTCTCTCTCTCTCTCTCTCTCTCTCTCTCTCACACACGCACACGCACACGCACACACACACACACACACACACACACACACACACACACACACACACACACACACACACACACACACACACGCCATGCACTCAACTTAATCCATACTCAAAGTGTAGATAAATAAAACTAAGCAGCTCTCCTTTATATCATAAGTGAATGGTTCATATTCAACATTTATATTGCATTAATGTTCTTTCTCATATCATACTATTGACTTATATAACTTTACATTTTAAACTCAATATTGTCTTGGAGCAGCTGTACAGTACGAACCATTTATAAACATTTTCCATCACCACATGTACATGTTAAGTCATTTGTTAAAGAATCAGGAAGCTAATGAGGAATATTCTCGAACAGCTTCTTACTGTCCTTTTCCTCATGGACATCGAAAAGAATCAAAAAATGACTTAAAAATTAGAATACAAAAAATCTAAATAAAGATAAACATTCAAAATCAAAAACAGTAACTTCAAATTCTCAGTAAAAAGGACCTATATTCAGAGGAGTATCTACACATTGTACAATATATAGAATACAATTGAATACTCTCTAATATACCATTCTACTGAACATAACAACATAGTGTACTATACAATAAAACAATGTGTACAGTAGCTTGAAATACAAGTAAAATATATCTGAGGTAGTGTAAGTATTGTTCATGCTACTTACCACTGCAATCAACCAGCTACCGCACATTATTCTACAATGTTACACTTATTTTATAAATACTGATTAGTTACTTCTTTTCCCTGAATGTGTACTTCTGTCCATTTTTTGAACAATTATTTGATTGTAAATGCTTCGGCATGCCGTTTGATCTAATCGTGTTTTTTGGGAGTTTTTCTTCCTCTCTATCTATACTGCTGTAACAATGTACATTTCCTTCTGTGGGATGAATAACGGAATTCCAATTCTGATACTGAACAAATGAATGAAACCAACTTAGTAGCAAATATATATTCCCCCTCCCAAACCTGTTCATAGCAGATAAAAAGCCTTTATTGTCATTTTACAAAATATACAACAAGACTTTTGGAGTGCAACCCTGTCAAAGTGCACAGTGACCAAAACAGACAAATAATGAAAAAAAGGCCAGTAGGGCAAACACATGTCAATAAGGGGGTAATAAATCATTAAGAGCAGTGGCGTGAAAAGCTATACAGTGCATTCAATGATGCATGTTGTCCTGTGTGTGCAGATGTCAAGCTGCTGGAGGACCAGGCCTTCGTGGAGGGGGTGCAGGAGCAGGTGAACGGGGCTCTGCTGGAGTACACCCTGTCCACCTACCCTCAGTTCCAGGAGAAGTTCAGCCAGCTGGTGGTGCGTCTGCCAGAGCTGCGTGGCCTCAGCACGCAGGCGGAGGACTACCTGTGCTACATGCACCTGAGCGGAGAGGTGCCCTGCAACAACCTGCTCATCGAGATGCTGCACGCCAAGAGAGCCTGTGTGTGAGGGACACACACGTTCCTCCGTCATGTGTTGTTTGTGTAGGTGAGAGTGTGTGTGTGGGAGGGAAAGTGTGTGTGAGAGGAAACAATCAGATGAAGATAGACAGGCTATGTTGGGCCATCTTTGTGAGGCCTTTTGTTTGAGCTGGAGAGGAGAAAATGTTCTTTGGTGTTTGGAATTATAAAGCTCCATCCATACTCAAGGTCGTTTGAATATTTTGAATGTTAACGTTTCATATCCTGCAGAGCTACATTCATGTGACCTTTATAAACTGGATTTTCTACCCTGTTTTCAAAAATCTAAAATTAGAACTGCCTTTAAAGTTATATTCAATGACCAAATATCACATCCAGCATCAGAACACAGATTTTCTACGTTCCACAGAGCTGCCCAGCAAATATTCAGACTCAATCAAATAATGTTAAACACTCATGTAGACATATTGTCCAGATATCTGTCTATCATTCTAAAACATCCACATCTTCATATCATTGTGATATCAATATGAACTGTTGGGTCCCATATGTGTATATAGGATGTCTATAGGGTCATCTGGTGCGAGGGCTGCTCTGATGTGCACTTTTCCAACATATTTTCTATCTTCTTTTCAGAAATTTGAATTTAGCATTAATTGATTTTGATCCAAATGTCAGATCCAACTTTATGGAAGATTATAAAGTGCACTCTTCCTAGATAATCATTATATATTTTGTAGATGAAAACACTGTGGTGTTCTCAGATTACTGATCATATCTCTACCCTTTTTTAACACCAATGTTCAAAAATAAGAGAGCTCTATGGGGTTTAATATAGCTTTATTTTAATCTATTTAGTAATATATTGATATATAGAAGCCAGAAATGTTAAGAAAAACTCATTTTTATTCAGTTATTCATCAAACCCTTACCAGGAAAGATAAAATGACAACAATACAGATAAGGAAGAGGGACACAGGCAGAGAAAGGGTCAAAAGCAAACGAGAAGGAGTTCAAACTGTTCACAGCGAAGTTTTCAGATGAAGGAGAGCAGGGAGTAGGTGACAAAACATAAGCACATACAGTAGGTGACAAAACATAAGCACATACAGTAGGTGACAAAACATAAGCACATACAGTAGGTGGCAAAACATAAGCACATACAGTAGGTGGCAAAACATAAGCACATACAGTAGGAGACAAAACATAAGCACATACATGTGAATGATAATGGAGAGATGAACAAAAACTGCTTTTCCCTTTCTTTGAGCAAAGACTAACAAAAGGAAGCATCTGTCAGCGTGTGACTGAGGAGCAGACAAAGCCAGGGAAAATAATCATCTGGCAACATTTGGTTTCACGTTTCCTTATAAAAATGGTATTATAGGTCACTGCCTCAAGAAACAATGAGTCTTCAAAAAAGGCAGTTGTCATGTTCACACTGACATTTGTGTCACTTTTCAGCACGCAGGTGTAGGTGTGAGACTGAATGGCCATCCTGTTCACCTTTGTCTCCAAATCAACGTTAAACAAAGTGCAGACAGCAGGCATGGAAACAGGGCGGTATGTTAATGTGAAATATTTAAAAAGTAAACCCAAATTGAGCTTGAGCCAGTTTAACTTTCTTAAAATTAAACCAAACTTCCCCCCAAACTTAACAACATGCTTTCAGCAGAGCCATTCATACATGTTTCTTGTCTTAGTTGCCAGAAGCACATTTTGTAAAAGAAAAATGAAATAATGTTAGCAGATACATTTATAAAAAAATCTAACAATGTTGATAAAAGACACAATTCAGGTATTTTTCATGTATTTGCTGCATTTTCATTGTGCTTGAACAAAATGTGAGGTCACACAGAAGCTTGAGAGCAGCACATTTCTGTGACGTGTGTTGATTTCAGTTTCTGTGACTCGACTTATATAACCTGACTCCACGTCAACCGCAATTCTGTGGATATCTTCAGACGTTTGATGCAGGTAGCTAACAGGATGTGTCTCAGTTCTCATGCCCAAAGATCTGATCACTCCATTTTTTCTCCTCAATCTGAAGCAATTAGACGTCAGTGATCAATCACTTTCAAACTGACTGGTTCAGAGTATACTGAAAAACTGAAACGTTAACTGAAATAAAATGTATTATGTCAAGAGGTTCCAAATAGTTGTATTAGGTTAGTTGAAAGCAAGTTGAACCTAATATGTTGTATTTAAACTTAATATTATTGCTTTAAAGCTACCTAATACAGATATGTGTAATTTGTTTAGAAATACATTTATTTAGTGTAGTAGAACCAGGATACAGTATATTATTTGACCAACATATTTGGTTTATTATTAAAGAAATAAACATGTCGGTCTTTAATACAAAAACGCTGTTCTTATCATCATAAGAGTCATGCACTGAAAAACTGAAACATTGACTAAATGTATTATGTCAACAGACTTCATATCACTGTATTAGGTCAGGGAAAGGCAATAATGTTAAGCTTCAATAAAGAATATTAGGTTCAATTTAATATCATTGCTTTCAAATAACCTAATACAGTTATGTGAAATTCGTCGACACAATACATTTAATTAAAGTCAGCGTTTCAGTTTTCAGTGTGGGTCACTAAAACTCTCCCCTGATATCTGACATATTCCTGCACGTTGTATACATTTAAAATATGAGATAACACTGCAGGCCCTATAAGCCCCACACACACTATCAGCAGCCTGAGTTACCAGTGAAACACTATTTGAGATTTCTTGTACTATGTTGAAAACACGTGTGTAACCCTAAAGCCCCTGTCACACTGTCCCGAAAACACCAGATGGACACACGATAAAGGAAATTCGGCTCTGATCGTAACAACATCGGGCCATTCGTGAGGGCATCTTAAGCCATCGTATGACCGCCGGTGGAGTTTCTCAGGCTCCGGCAGCAACTTCGTGAACGGTGGCAAAATCTTTGGCATGCCAAAAAATTGCCGAAGGACCTTTTGAAGGTTCATTTTCGTGTTGAATTCATGTGTCCATTTTGCCCTTCGTAAGGCCAGCGTGAGGGCATCTTGTCAAATCGTGTCATCTTCGTCTTTACTTCGTGTGATCATCGGTGCCAACGGGCATTTTTCGCCTCACGAAGACAATACGAAGGAAACAAGAAGCTGCCCGATTGTCTTAGGAAGGCAACACGACTACGTGAAGCCCTCGCAATGCCGTCGTGTAGCCATCGTATTATAGTACGATGACATCAAGATTGCATTTATTGCACAACAAAATCATGTAAACATATTATGTAAACAACCCAATTTGTGTTCTGTGAAACTGAAAAGGATATTACATTGTTGTTGTTACTTTCGTTGCAGTTGTATGTCTTAAATGTAATTTAGGTTAACTTCCTGTTTTATTTAGATGCTTTTATTTTTACACTGTTGACAGGAAGTTGTTGTTGCTATGGAAACAACATGACGGAGATAAGTAATATCTTCTAATCTACATATAAAGACGGAGAAAGTAAAGAATAAAGTGTATGATTAAATGTTAGCACCCCCCGAAGAGGTACAAGCTCTTACGTTGAGTCTGGATACATTCTAAATCATCAGTAAAGTCTACGACCATATTTTCGTGTGTGGTTCGGGTGCCATCGCGTGGCCTTCTGTAGGCATCGTACTTGCTCCGGCTGTTGCTTGGCTGTTGACCAACTTCGGGGCCATCTTCGTGCGAAATTCACAATTCCATATCCGTGTGTCCATCTGGTGTCAATTCCGGGACAGTGTGACAGGGACTTAACCGAACTGAAAAGTCTCACACTCTTTTTAAAGCACATGCCTCTCAGCGATGATACCTGTTTGAAGACCAAAGACTCGGTCTCAAGATGTTTGTGATATTGTGCAGCTCGACATTTAAAACCATTCCTCGTTGGTCCATCTCCAGGTATCGTAGACAATCACTCCGCCTGCCTTAACTGAATGTCTGCCTGAAAGCATACACACACCTTGGTTTTCCAGTTGAGATAGCTCTGTGTTATCATTATGTACAGTATATTTATGTTGTGAAGTGAATATCTACTGCAAGATGAAGATACATTTCAAACGAAAGAGTTCTACGCTTTACGTTGAGGTCAGATCGCTGCCATGTGGAAGTGATTCTCTTGATATTGCCTTTGTTTTGGCTCTTGTTCACATTTTATTTACCTGTGAGTTGAAAGTCCCGTCTTTAACTGAAGTGTTTTTTTCTCCCAAAAGAGAAAGTGACCAAAACGTTTGTTTCTTTAAATATATTTTATTGTAATAGCACTAAACCAATAAATTCCAGTGAAGTAAGCTCCACGTGTGTCGACTATAATTACACAACATTCATCAGTTGTGCACAAATGATACAGAGCTCATATATACAACATGAATTACAGCTGTCATAGTGTGGCTGTTATTCAGCCTTGTCTGAACTATTAACATCAGAGAGCCATTATTCACATCAGTTTCATTTGAAACATCCAACATCAGTCTTAGAAACACATCTATCATTTAAAAAGAGTGATAGCATTTCATTGTGGAACAAAATAGATTTGTTCCTCCATTGTCCATCTTCAGCATGTCTACATGTAGAACCTGTGGATTAAGTTTGGTGGTGAAAGTGGATGGCCCCAATTTAATTCCAAGTCGGGCCAATTCCGTTTTGCAGCTCTGATATTTGATTGGCTATCTGCTAAATATTGATGCTTATTTTAAAGAAGAAGTAATTGCAGACACCTTAAACAATGTTGATTATCTTCTTATAGATGGGAAAGTCTGCCTTCTGAGCAAAAAATGGAGCCCACCTGTTATTGTGGAAAACCTTAACCTAACATTACAGAGAGTGGTTCTCCATGATAAAATGTCTAACTTCTAGCTCGTCAGAAAAAGGCTTTTATTTGTTGTCGTGTGTTATTCAGAGGGAAATAGAACCTGGTCACGGACAGGATTACCAGACTTGAGGCCACAGGACAGCACCTGTAGATCAGACAGCTAATCTGCCAGCACACACACATGCCACTGAGCAGACAGAGGGCAACACACAGTGTGTTTCCAGTCAGATTATCACCAGTGTTGAACTGTGAAACTGTTACAGTCCTGCTATGTTTTTTCACCTAAAAACATCACTACTGAGCACGAGTGAGATCACAATTTTGACCTTCAGAACAGCCCGTAAGGCTGACTAAGCCCAGCAGAGTCACACACACCTCAGGTGCGCTCTCACACACTCAGCAATGTGTGACAGGCCAGCCTTTCACTCACAGTGCATCCTGCTGTCAGTCAGAGGGAACAATGGAGAAACACATCTGCAGTATCTAATGTTTTAGAGAGTGTTTAAAGTAAGAGACCTGTGCTCCCTGTCTCTTCAGAATATCTGTGGGATGTGTTTCTGCCACAGCTCCACGCTCAGCTGCATGCACAGTCTCATTCAGTACTTTACAGAACCATCCAATCACAACAGGGAGACAGTAAACACAGTGTACAGGGAGGTTAACCAAACGTAGTCGTCCACATCGAAAATGTTTTGAAACTGTTAGACAACACGTCATGAAACAAATTATTTTTTCATATTTGGAGCCACATGTCTGAGTTCTTTGTGCTCAGCTGGATTTACTGCTAGCTGTAGATGTATTTACATGAAACACAAAGCCAGTGAGAAGGAAGCCCAGCGCTAATATTTGTCACACATAAGGGCTGGCTCATTAAGATCATTCTTAGTGTGATCTTAATGAGCCGTGTTGTTTTTGGGAAATTAAAGGGATGGCAATTGTCACTTCAGGAATAATGTTTTAACCTCAAAGAGATCATCAATAACATGTATTATCTAAATTGAGAGGGGCTATATGTTGAGTAAAAATGATCTTGTTGGAGTTTGTTCTTGGAAATGATCTGATTTCCAAGAACAAAACATTTTCTGAGTTTATAAAGTAATATATTTCCGAGAAATGTCTCCACATTCTCCATGACATGTTTTGTAAAGAAACCAAAAGGATTGATTATACAAGGTTAGATCCATCTCATCAGCTTGAGCAGTACTTTTAAAGATTATTCCTTTTATTTGGAGAATTTAATCTCAGAGATGTTCAGATAAATCATTCGCAAAGGTTTGTTTTCTTGGTGATTTACCAATTCATTATCAGAAATCAAAGTATTTTTATATTTGTTCATGAATTAGCTATTTTAAAATAACCTCAGCGAATAACACATATGTGTTATTTGGTTGAGCTGTTGTACTTTGAAGAGATCAGCTCACATGCTGAGATTCAGAAAACTGGTGATAAACATGATCATTCTTAGACAGAGTTGTTGTTCTTAGTGTATGTGTATTGCTTAAATGAGAAAAGTTACGTCACTGCTCTACTGAAGACGTCAGGGAGTTCCTGCAGAGCTGAGGACCCCCTGGCAGACAGTCAGATACCTAACCCAAAATAAGGGAACATGGATCTGATCTGGGAACAGAGCAGTGACAATGTAAGAAGAAGAATTCACTTCTTCATCTTTCCTTCCTTATTTTATTTCACTCTCCTTCTTAGCAGTGTGTGTTTGTGGCGGCAGTGCACATCTTCAGGTGGGAACTGTGTGTGTGTGTGTCCATTCTTTCAGCTTGTATCAGGATCCAGTCCATTTGCAGTTCAACAACCTGCGGTGAAATAAAGTGAAATGTGTTAGCTACAACTCATCTCAAGCTGATGCTTAATGTTTCTGCTTCAGGAGTGTGAGTGTGTTTGCGTACAAAGAGAGGAGGAGAAAGGGGGAGATGAAAGGTGGAGGGAGAGAGAGCAGGTGTTGGAGTGGTTAATGGCCGACGGCGTGAATAGCCGGCCTCGTGCGCTCCTGATTAAGGGAATGAACTTCTGCTTTGTCTCGTCGGTCAACAATGAACACCAAGCAGCACTCCAACACCAACCATCAGGCGCTCCTCCCAGACGGCTCAACATTTAATGAATCTAAAAACTTCCTTTTCCCTACTGCCAGGCAATTTAGAGCCATTGGCAGTGACTTGACCCGCTGGAAACGTGGGGACCATCTGTTGTGTTCGCCTGCTCATTCACAGGAACAAAAGCCTCAGGGGCAGTTTTCACACAGCCTAATGCTGAACACTGCGCAGGTAAACAGAGACCATAGGGGAAATAAAACCTTTTACTCTCTGTCCTCCAGTCAGTTTTACATTGCTTTCATTCAAGTCATTATACTTTCATGCTTTCTACACTACCCAATGCATTTAAAATGAGTTTCATGACAGAAATATTGTATTCTGTTTGTCAGAATTAAGTTGTTTTTTTAAATAATACTCATCAAAAACAGCATCATTCCAAACTGAGCCACAATGACAGAATACTTCTGCTTATAGTACAAATAATTTCAAAAACTGGAATATATAGTTAATTCAGTCAACATAAATAAGGTGGAATTTCCCTTATCTGTCATTTGAATAAATGCATATAAATACTGTAATTGTTGTTCTGAAGGCTGCCCCAGACAGAGCAGTTAGAGCGTAATGCATTCCTAACATGAAGCACCACCAGTCATCATAGAACACAAGCACGCTGCACCTCTGTAATCTTATCTCTAATATTCTTAGTATCACTGGTCTTCTTATTGCCTGTTATTTCTGAGGCGTAATCTGAAAGCCTTATTGACAAAGTGGTACCCTTTCCTTTTTGTAGCATTAATGAACTGTTGTGTAGCAGTGTTTGAACCAACATCCAACTTAAGTTTGTTTTAAATACATACATTTAATATTCCTTAAAACTGTCACAAAATATGTTATTCCAGGGTTAGATTTATGTGAAAGTAACAACAATAGTTTGGATTCATTTAGTTTTATTTGGGCCCCTGCCCCTCTGACACCCTCTGCACGTGCCTGCTTGTGGTACAGGGCTTTATAAAAGACACATATACATCTGATAGGACTGCATGAGCACCACTGCAGGTCTCTCTCTTTAATGACAGCAGTTGGACATCACACTTATTCTACTTCTAACCCTCTGTTTTCTATCTGCGGTTCATACACTTTGTTCACACACTTTGATTCTGACTTGATGCTTTCTGCTTCACTCAACATCCAACATGCCCACTTCAGTTTGTTGTATTTCATTTATGATTGCATTGTCCTTATCTCCTCACTTCATTTGTGATGGATTTGTTTCAGTACACTTGATAGTATCTTCACTATGCACCTGTTCCTGTTAACTGCTGAAGCTGCTACATTGACTTGCCCTGTGTGGTATCAATTTCATCTAATCTTATCAACTAATAGCAACACTTAAATGATCTTAAGATCAAGTGAGGTAGTACCTGATGGCTTGTACCCTGTCAGCTGGACCACCTGTTTGAATGAAAAAAACATACACAATATAAGTTGTATTTGAACAGTGACATGTGACAGCAGTGCAGTGATGATGCATGCATGTTACTCACTTGGTTTCCTGATGCTGGGTTTAAAGAGAAACTCACAAAGCTTTCCTTCCTGAAGCTCTCTGAAACACAATAACAACTTGAAGTTAGCATTTCCCTTTCAGGAGTAACACGATTCAGAACATGTAAGACAAAGAAAATCCATAGAGTAGTAAGTGAGAGTCCACAGCTAGGAGGAATGGAGCAGGTCATGAGGTTGTGCTTTCCAGAAAGAGTTCATCTTCTTTCCAATGAATCATCTTAAAATGTGAGGTAGGATCAACACTGCTACAGCACTTGAGGTTTTGACAATAGGTCCACTGTCTTTTCAGTTCATAAGAACCAGTCCATGCCCTTTATGAGGACTCTAAAACCAGGATTTATTTCACTCAGAAAGAGAGCAAAGAGCAAACAATGATGAGCGCAAATGTAATGCACTAAATGGGAAATGAGGTTGCAAACTACACAGTATTACTAAGCCTAGTTTTAAATGCTGTGAGTACTCAAAGTCATTTTTAGTAAAACCTTTTGAAATGATATAACCGCTTGCTTGATATTATTATTACTGGCTGCTGGCTGGAAACAGATCATAATAATATTAGTGGGAGGAAGTTGTACACACACTGAAAAAACTGAAACGTTGACTTTAATCAAATGTATTACGTCAACAGATTTCACATTACTGTATAAGGTTAGTTGATAGCAATAATATTAAGTTGAACCTATTATATGTTATTTAAACGTAATATTATTGCTTTCAACTAACCTTACAGTAATGTGAAATCTGTTGACATGATACATTTAATGAAAGTCATTCCATTTTTCAGTGCAGCTAGAGTCTATCTCTGCCTGTATAACGCAGACTGAACCCCTCCTTCTGAAATACTTCAGACTTATTCCTGCTGCAGACGGTCTGCGCCTCCCTTCCCTCCTCTTATTGAGCCTTCAACACTAAAATATATTTGACATTAGACAAAAAACGATTTCATTTTGTGGTGCTGTTTTCTTCTCCTCTGGCCTTTTAAAAAATAAATAATGTCAAACACAATTTGAACTAGGTGAACACCAAATATTTCCAGCTTCAGCACATTCCGGGTCATTCAGCCTACCGTTCTTGATGACCAATGACGTGGAGGTGGAACTGGGGGGTCCGGAGGTCTCACTAGTGTCTGGGCTGGAGGGAGTCGGGGGACTGCGGCCCCAGGAGGTGATCGGGGCCCTCTGAGAAGGTAAGAAGCTGGTGGGCTGGGAACAGTTCTGAAATACATCATAAGAAAGAAGTTCTTCAAAGTGATGAAAATCATTAAATAAAGTATGTGTACGTCTACATCACCACTACTGAACCAAACCATGCCCATGCAATTTTAGCCAGCTAAAATGTTATTTTCTGTCCTGTACTGATGGACCTGCAGTGAACAAACTGAAAGGTTGACTTTAATGAAATGTATTATGTCAACACATTTCACATAACTGTATTAGGTTAGTTGAAAGCAATAATCTTTTAAGTTTAAATAAAAAATATTAGGTTCAACGTAATATGATTGCTTCAACGTTTCAGTTTTTCAGTGTGTTCACTGCTGTGTTCCTTTTACTCACTCACCGTGAAAGATAAGGCCTTCCTCTTCTCTTTGATCCTCTTTATGGCATTCCTCACCTAAATGAGAAGCAGTGTTTACACCCAGTGGTTGGTCCAAACGGTGGCAGCCTCACACACCGTACAAACATACATTCTGAGATTCTGCCGCAGTGCTTCAGCAGCAGCTCGGACAATGGACTGAATGCCTCCTTACCTCAGTGTTGTAAACAGCATACACTAAGAAGATGTACAGGCCCTGTGGAGAGGGGAGAGGCACATGTGAGCGCTGGAAGTGGAGAAGAATAAATTCCATTTCCATTCATACAGCTTTTATTGACAATATCTTCAACAAGTCCATTTAGTCCTCCACTCACTCTCAGTCAAACATTGCTGTACGAACAAAAGGAGAACTGTATTGCAAAATAGCTTTCATGCTCTCCATCTGTGTTTTTTACTCCCTTTTGGCATGAGCTTCAGTCAGATTCAGCAGGATGCAGCACTCAACACTCAGCTGAACTACATCCAAATTGGTTCTCTTCCTTGTGTACCAGAAATGTAGTGGGAATACTACAAACATGTGACTTCATCCAACCATAAACGCTCCAATGCAGTGGTTGTAGCCCACCCCTCTTATGACCATGTTGCTTTTAGAGAACTAGTTTCTAGAGAAAGTGTGTTTACAGTCATGTGATACCTTCATACAGAGGGGCAAGATGCGATTATCTTTTAAATACTGGGATAACAGTGCACATTCATAGTGTTGCTTTTCAAACCCTGCTTACTTTCTCAGTGGGCGTAAATGTCAGCTTGTTCCTTTCCGACACTTGCGAAAATTGTTGGCCCTAACTCTCTTTTGGATCTGATTATCTGTGTTGACTGTTTATCTGTTTAGACTTGCCCTTTTCAAAACTAAATCACAAAACAGATGTGGCACCACTATGTTCATGATAAAATTGTTTGTCAGTGCCTTCAACGACATATATGAGCTTTTCAAAAAACGATTTCTTGAGTGATTTCTGATTTGCCACCTCTGTGTTAGGCTCGGTTTGGTTTAGGCGTTGGATGTTTGTCACGGCATGCAGACGGCAATCTGCTGTGTCAAAGTCAGACGCTCCGAACACCACGATTCTGTAACATCCCGCTCACGCCTTTAATTATTCACATGGTCTCTTGTCATGAACACACTAACAAACAATAGGTCATCTCAAATGTCCAAATGAGTGTGTTTAAAGATGTAATGTTAGTGATGTGGAGCCCGAGCACACAGAAAGGGAGATTACGTTATAACCATGTAAACACTGTCAGATATGGGGACTGTTGTTGAGGGACTTTTAGGACACATTTATCTCACTATGACTCCATGATAGTTAATTGCTTTGTTATTCAAAATGCCTTACAGACTACAGGCTATGGTGTCTGATCCAGTGTTTAGTCTTTCTCTGCAATAAACAACTTTTCAAATTCTCTACACTGCTGAAGCTGCTAGAAGAGGCCTTGGTGTATGTTGCTAGAAATATAGAAATGAATGTAAAAAAACAGTAAGACTACTATCATGGAAACAGAAGTGACCCTAGGGCTAGTTTAGAGATTAAAACCTCTACTGGATCTTATTATTTAGCCGTGTTGCTCTGCTTTCCTGGCCTTTAGACCTCTCCGTCATACTTTGCTTTTTATAGATTGTTGAAGCAGCCCAGTAAAATAACTTTTTCTGTAAAGAGAAGACAGCGGGCTGGCCCAGCTTCATCCTCCTACCTACATGAGGAAGAACTCCTACTGTTGTGTTATCTGCCCTCAGCTGAACACTGGCAGTAAATCTGAATTAACTAGCAGCTCTGTGGGGGTCACCCAGGGGCCAGCTCATTGTGATTAATTAAAGACCAGGGAGGGGTGGGTGGGGTAAGACAATACAGGGGGGAGATGAGTGGATGGAGCGTATAATAACAACAGGGACAGTGTGTGGAACCAGACTGAAGCTAGAGAGAGAGGAAGTGAGGGCTGCGTTATCATGGTGGGGGGGGGGGATGGAGGGAGATGTGACCTGCCGTTCAAAGGAATCACTGCCTCCTCCCACACACACACACACACACACACACACACACACACACACACACACACACATACACACACACACACACACACACACACACACACACACACACACACACACACACACACACACACACACACACACACACACACACACAGGTATAATTTCTCTCAAGCAGCTGTAGGTGGGAATGGAGAGAAAGTTAAGACATCATTTAGCTTTCATGATGTTCTCCATTCTCTACTCCACAACATTTCAGAGGGAAATATTGTATTTTGTATTGCACTATATTTAGTAACTTTAGTTACTTCAAATAACCATATTCGAATTATACAAAACATTAACTCAAGATAACACTTATTTCATCCCAAGACAAAATTCTAAAGCTGCCACAAAAAAGAAAAAGAAAATAACTTTAACACATTAATGAATCAATAATGAATTCATCTTGTAGATATTTACTTGTACTTTTGTATGCTAAAATCTTTGTAGTTACATTTGGAATAACAGAATGCTTGAAATAAAATATATTTTTTCACTACTTTCCACCTCTGTTCTATATTTTTTGGAAACACAACTCATGAAGTGGGGTCTGACGTTAGTCCCCGACCTGAAGTTTTTTTATGATTGTACACAGTGGATTCAAAAAGGTAACACTTTACTTCACTTTAAAGTTGGTATGGCGAATTTAGCAAGCTATTTTACATCCATCAGCACCATCATTTATTTATAGTTGTGTGTGTGTCTAACTGATGAATGTTATTCAATTTTGTTTCTCTTTAGATCTGGTTTAGGACTCTACCGACTGCTGAAGGACATATTTTTTTAACAACTAAATGTTCACCAGCTAGTCTCTGAAAGTGTCTGCCTGCTGTTTGCTGAGTAGGTTCTGTACAGCAGCTAGTGTACAGCAGGTAGTGTACAGCAGCTAGTGTACAGCAGGTAGTGTACAGCAGGTAGTATACAGCAGGTAGTGTACAGCAGGTAGTATACAGCAGGTAGTGTACAGCAGGTAGTATACAGCAGGTAGTGTACAGCAGGTAGTATACAGCAGCTAGTATACAGCAGCTAGTATACAGCAGGTAGTGTACAGCAGGTAGTGTACAGCAAGTAGTATACAGCAGGTACTGTACAGCAGGTAGTGTACAGCAGGTAGTGTACAGCAAGTAGTATACAGCAGGTACTGTACAGCAGGTAGTGTACAGCAGGTAGTATACAGCAGGTAGTGTACAGCAGGTAGTGTACAGCAGGTAGTATACAGCAGGTAGTGTACAGCAGGTAGTGTACAGCAGGTAGTGTACAGCAGGTAGTGTACAGCAAGTAGTATACAGCAGGTACTGTACAGCAGGTAGTGTACAGCAGGTAGTATACAGCAGCTAGTATACAGCAGGTAGTGTACAGCAAGTAGTATACAGCAGGTACTGTACAGCAGGTAGTGTACAGCAGGTAGTATACAGCAGCTAGTATACAGCAGGTAGTGTACAGCAGGTAGTGTACAGCAGGTAGTGTACAGCAGGTAGTGTACAGCAGGTAGTATACAGCAACTAGCATACAGCAGGTACTGTACAGCAGGTATTATACAGCAGGTAGTGTACAGCAGGTAGTGTACAGCAGGTAGTATACAGCAGCTAGTATACAGCAGGTAGTGTACAGCAGGTAGTGTACAGCAGGTAGTGTACAGCAGGTAGTGTACAGCAGGTAGTATACAGCAACTAGCATACAGCAGGTACTGTACAGCAGGTATTATACAGCAGGTAGTGTACAGCAGGTAGTATACAGCAACTAGCATACAGCAACTAGCATACAGCAGGTACTGTACAGCAGGTAGTGTACAGCAGGTAGTATACAGCAGCTAGTATACAGCAGGTAGTGTACAGCAGGTAGTATACAACAGGTAGTGTACAGCAGGTAGTGTACAGCAGGTAGTATGCAGCAGGTAGTGTACAGCAGGTAGTATACAGCAGGTAGTGTACAGCAGCTAGCATACAGCAGGTAGTGTACAGCAGGTACTGTACAGCAGGTACTGTACAGCAGGTAGTGTACAGCAGGTAGTGTACAGCAGGTAGTGTACAGCAGCTAGCATACAGCAGGTAGTGTACAGCAGGTACTGTACAGCAGGTACTGTACAGCAGGTAGTGTGCAGCAGCTAGTATACAGCAGGTAGTATACAGCAGGTAGTGTACAGCAGGTAGTGTACAGCAGGTAGTGTACAGCAAGTAGTATACAGCAACTAGCATACAGCAGGTACTGTACAGCAGGTAGTGTACAGCAGGTAGTATACAGCAGCTAGTATACAGCAGGTAGTGTACAGCAGGTAGTATACAACAGGTAGTGTACAGCAGGTAGTGTACAGCAGGTAGTATACAGCAGGTAGTATACAGCAGGTAGTATACAGCAGGTAGTGTGCAGCAGGTAGTGTACAGCAGCTAGCATACAGCAGGTAGTATACAGCAGGTAGTATACAGCAGGTAGTGTACAGCAGGTAGTATACAGCAGGTAGTGTACAGCAGGTAGTATACAGCAGGTAGTGTGCAGCAGGTAGTGTACAGCAGGTAGTATACAGCAGGTAGTGTGCAGCAGGTAGTGTACAGCAGCTAGCATACAGCAGGTAGCGTACAGCAGGTACTGTACAGCAGGTACTGTACAGCAGGTACTGTACAGCAGGTAGTGTACAGCAGGTAGTATACAGCAGGTAGTGTACAGCAGGTAGTGTACAGCAGGTAGTATACAGCAGGTACTGTACAGCAGGTAGTATACAGCAGCTAGTATACAGCAGGTACTGTACAGCAGGTACTGTACAGCAGGTAGTGTACAGCAGGTAGTATACAGCAGGTAGTGTACAGCAGGTAGTATACAGCAGGTAGTATACAGCAGGTAGTATACAGCAGGTGTACATCAGGTGTACAGCAGGTATACAGCAGGTAGTATACAGCAGGTGTACAGCAGGTATACAGCAGGTTTTACAGCATGTAGTATACAGCAGGTAGTATACAGCAGGTGTACAACAGGTAGTATACAGCAGGTGTACAACAGGTATACAGCAGGTTTTACAGCATGTATAGAGCCGGTATAGAGCAGGTAGTATACAGCAAGGAGTGTACAGCAGGTATTATACAGCAGGTAGTGTACAGCAGGTAGTATACAGCAACTAGCATACAGCAACTAGCATACAGCAGGTACTGTACAGCAGGTAGTGTACAGCAGGTAGTATACAGCAGCTAGTATACAGCAGGTAGTGTACAGCAGGTAGTATACAACAGGTAGTGTACAGCAGGTAGTGTACAGCAGGTAGTGTGCAGCAGGTAGTGTACAGCAGGTAGTATACAGCAGGTAGTGTACAGCAGCTAGCATACAGCAGGTAGTGTACAGCAGGTACTGTACAGCAGGTACTGTACAGCAGGTAGTGTGCAGCAGGTAGTGTGCAGCAGCTAGTATACAGCAGGTAGTATACAGCAGGTAGTGTACAGCAGGTAGTGTACAGCAGGTAGTGTACAGCAGGTAGTGTACAGCAAGTAGTATACAGCAACTAGCATACAGCAGGTACTGTACAGCAGGTAGTGTACAGCAGGTAGTATACAGCAGCTAGTATACAGCAGGTAGTGTACAGCAGGTAGTATACAACAGGTAGTGTACAGCAGGTAGTGTACAGCAGGTAGTGTACAGCAGGTAGTATACAGCAGGTAGTATACAGCAGGTAGTATACAGCAGGTAGTGTGCAGCAGGTAGTGTACAGCAGCTAGCATACAGCAGGTAGTATACAGCAGGTAGTATAAAGCAGGTAGTGTACAGCAGGTAGTATACAGCAGGTAGTGTGCAGCAGGTAGTGTACAGCAGGTAGTATACAGCAGGTAGTGTGCAGCAGGTAGTGTACAGCAGCTAGCATACAGCAGGTAGTGTACAGCAGGTACTGTACAGCAGGTACTGTACAGCAGGTAGTGTACAGCAGGTAGTATACAGCAGGTAGTGTACAGCAGGTAGTGTACAGCAGGTAGTATACAGCAGGTAGTGTACAGCAGGTAGTATACAGCAGCTAGTATACAGCAGGTACTGTACAGCAGGTACTGTACAGCAGGTAGTGTACAGCAGGTAGTATACAGCAGGTAGTGTACAGCAGGTAGTATACAGCAGCTAGTATACAGCAGGTAGTGTACAGCAGGTAGTATACAGCAGGTAGTATACAGCAGGTAGTATACAGCAGGTGTACATCAGGTGTACAGCAGGTATACAGCAGGTAGTATACAGCAGGTGTACAGCAGGTATACAGCAGGTTTTACAGCATGTAGTATACAGCAGGTAGTATACAGCAGGTGTACAACAGGTAGTATACAGCAGGTGTACAACAGGTATACAGCAGGTTTTACAGCATGTATAGAGCTGGTAGTATACAGCAAGGAGTGTACAGCAGGTATCTGGAGCTGCCTGCTGGTCCTGAACACCACACTGTGAATGGGGAAGTGTGTGTGATTACCTGGAGGGCATTGAGAGCGATGAAGACGTAGGCCACCACTACGGACAGGTGGACCAGAACTCCACACAGCCAGGTCAGACCCAGCACCGGCAGCAGGATGAGGACGGGACGGGTCACAGCCCTTCACACACACACACGCACGCATGCATGCAAACACACACACACACACACACACACACACACACACACACACACACACACACACACACACACACACACACACAGTACACAAACATGAATCAGAAATGCCCTTACAGTACAGTAGTGCCTGAATTACACTCAATGCGTTCCAATACAGACGCATGAAAATATGATCTAACAGACCACTGAAACAAGCTCTGTTGTGTCTCCTTTTGATTCCTAAATACTCTATATACCTTCTCTTTGTCAAACATTTTACAAAACGTGAGTATACTGTGCGCCAACAGAAGGAGCCAGAAAAGTAAAGTTTTCAAGGTTCGATTATTTCCTCAAACATCTCTGCACTATAGATTTTCCCGCCTACCACACTCATTCACTACTGTTCCATTGCAATCCTTTCAGTTATCCTGGTACTTATACAGCCAATAACCATTTATTGGGGCAAGGCAGAAAAGGTGGCCTTTGTTCAAACCACTATTGTTGTCACGCCGCTGCACCTGGGCAGAGAGATTGAGTTTTCAGACCGCACTGTGTCTGCAAGGACAAAGCCTGCACTCACTTCCCTCTCCTGCCTTTTATTTTTGAATGTTGTTCGCTCTAATCCCCTGAATACATGTAACACTCTAGAGCTGGCACAGACATCTACTTTCAGTGTGTTTGTGACGGAATGGAGAGAGATGGCGGGGGGCGGGGGGGACGGAGTGGTGTTATGGCATTTCCATTAGACATAGACAAAAAAAAAAGTAAAATGCCACTAATACATACTGCACACAGTGCAATGTGAATGGAGTGTTTAATGTGAATTGAGCCTTTAAGTCATATTCACATGCCTTTCCAAAGATGCTAGACATGTTTCTTGCATACATAGCTATACTGCAGCAGAATTAAATAGTTGTATTACATGCATGTAACCATAGCAACATAGACCTGGCACAATGAAAAGTGAAATTGTGTTGCTGCTCAGCCTCTCACTGGAAGTGACACATTATGTATTCAAATTTGCAGCAGAGTGTGCACAGAGCTGTGTTAATCCAGTACATGTTGATGCATTACCAGCAGTGTTGGGCAAGTTACTTCCAAAATGTAATACATTACATAATGACTTATTACTGTCTTTTTTAAGTAATAAGTTACATTACAATATTACTGTCTCTGAAATGTAATGAGTTACACTACTTTTATATTACTTTTGAGTTACTTTCACCAAAATAACCGCAAAATAAATGCTAAAATGTAGTTTAGTGCAGCAACTGTGTAGGCCCTTAAGGCTACTAACAACTTTTATTACAAGGCTTAGTTGAATACTCAATTCTGATTGGTCAATTCCGTTGCTAAGGAGGATCAAGAAAGAGAAAGTAAAAGAGGGTAAAAGACGTCAGATAAATGAACAGAAGAAGACAGACAAGAAGTAAACACTAACAGGAACACGGTATGGGCTCTGCAGTGGTTAAGGACTTGTTAGTGGTGTCACTACCCGATCGGTCCACCTGCCCGATCTGTAATGCGGAGCTGTAATAATGGATATATTGCACATGTTTGCTGTAATTCATCATTTGTAAAATATTATACTACATGGGCTATATGATTAAATCTTGTACCGTAAATGTTGTATTAAATAAAGTTAATATTACCGACGTAGATTAACGTCCCTGTAGCTTCTTATTGCACTAAGAAGCTTATTGCACTGTATATATATATACATATGTATATGTATATATATATATGTATATATATATATATATGTATATGTATATATATATGTATATATATATATATATGTATATGTATATACATATGTATATATATATACAGTGCAATAAGCTTCTTAGTGCAATAAGAAGCTACAGGGACGTTAATCTACGTCGGTAATATTAACTTTATTTAATACAACATTTACGGTACAAGATTTAATCATATAGCCCATGTAGTATAATATTTTACAAATGATGAATTACAGCAAACATGTGCAATATATCCATTATTACAGCTCCGTGGGCTGGCAGTAAGGCGATATGGGTCCGTTCTTATTGTGCATCCATGGGTAAAGATAAACGCATGTAGTGCTGAACACGTCACATGAACGTGCCGGGCGGCGCGGTCCCGTGGGTTAGATGCGCGTTCATAATGCAGAGGGAAATAACTCACAGAATAACGTTATTAGCACATTTTTACAACTTGAGGACCGAATGTTTTTAATAAGGGCTATACAAGTGTTCATACTGGGTAGTTGATTTAGTTTAAAAAATATTATCCAACGATTTACAGACCACTCTTTCCCCATGTAAGTCAATGGGAAAAAGTGTTTCCGGGCCTGGCAACCAAAAGGAAGTGTAGTACCGCCGTTTGGCCAGCACGAATATTTTCATCTGAGTCCGGCGCACTTCCTGGGGGCTTGGTCCAAACGGCCGTACTGCGATTTCCGTATCAGTCCGTGACGTCACCCGGCCCAAAACAACTTTTTCCCATTGACTAACATGGGGAAAGAGACGTCTGTAAATCGGTGGATAATTTGTTTTTAACTAAATAAACTACTATTTTATAGCCCTTATTAGAATCATTCGGTCCTTAAAGTTGTAAAATGCACTAAAAGCCGAATCTCGATTTATTTTCTCTCTCCATTAATTCTAGTGAGCTGAGAGTGGGAGCTCGGGGGGCGGGGCTTAAGGGGCGCATGCTCTGTGACTGCACATACAGGTTCTTCTGCTCTGACAGCCAGGCTTGACGGGTAATCTGTGACGTTTCGCTCTCTCAAAAGTTGGGCCATTTTGTCTTCCTGCGCCAATGAGCAGCTCTCATAGGAAAGAACGAGCTGTATCCAGTTCTTATTATACATCCATGCGTGGAACGGAGTTTTTTTCTTTTCTTAGCGGAAGAAATAAGATAATTTTAAGTCAATAAAATAATTTCAATTAATATTGGGAGTCGATTCCTTAGTTTGTTTAGTATCTGGCCATGTAATAAGCGGGATAATGTGCAGCGACTTGGTCATTATGGGGAAAAGAACACCCTTCAGGCTCATCAAGATCAGCCTGACTGATTACGTAAACACCAGGTTTACTAATCTACCGGCACAATTTTTCTCTGGTGTCGGAATGTCTTGCGATGTTAGTGAATTCTTAAAAAACAAAACACCATTTCATTTTGGGTTAAAATGAGTTGTAACTGCATTACTGAGAATTGTAACGGGTAGTATATTACCCAAATTTCATTAGTAATGCGTTACATTACTTTGTTACAGCAAAAAGTAATACATTACTGTAACTCCATTACTTTTGTAACGCGTTACACCCAACACTGATTACCATGAACACACACTGTAGTATATTTTGACTCAATCCCACACACACCGTCCTGTTGCCAATATACTAAACACATGTAGATTAGTACGCCGCTGAAAATAGTCCTCAAAACTAAATTGTTTCTCTCCTTGGTGCAACGTTTGACAAAAAAAAGAGGAAACTAGCTGTTTTAGGAAATTGCTGAGACTTTTCTAATTAGGGGATGATTAAGTGTGACACATTTTGAAAGATTTCTGACTAACAGGGAAGTATTGTTTAAGGTTGAGAACCAGATCGGATGGGTTGTTGGAAAATAAAGAGAGGCAGATTAAAACATACATGGTTGGTTTGAATGTTTACAGGAGTGTTTGACAATAAGGACGGCATGGCCTTATCCTTTACTGTGATTAGAAAGCATTATAGTCACAATATTTCTGTAAGATGTGGTGAAATACCAAAACATGGAACTGATCAGAAATATTTTTTCAAGGTTCTATAACAAAGATGAAGGATGTACATTTAGCCTTCAAACTTCCCTCAGTAAGGAGGACTGTAACGTTTAAGTTACAACAATAACTCCGCTGTTTGCTCACACATGTTTACACACTGTTCATGTTGTGCAGGGCAGGAAATGGCCCGATGATATAACATGAAAGTAGAATTATGAAATAACAGAATGCTATATGGCTGCATGCAGTAGAGACAGAACCCAAACACACACACACACACACACACACACACACACACACACACACACACACACACACACACACACACACACACACACACACACACACAACACACACACACACACACACACACACACACACACACAGTTGTGTTGGGACCAGGTGTTAAGCTGATAAGCCCTCACAACTCCCACAGCTGACTCCTGGTCTCCAAATCTCTCACACTGTCTCTATTGACTGTGGCTGGCTCCAGCAAAATGGAAACAGCTAGTCTGTGTGTGTGTGTGTGTGTGTGTGTGTGTGTGTGTGTGTGTGTGTGTGTGTGTGTGTGTGAGAGAGAGGCTGAGAGTGTGAGAGAGTGGGCGCTCGAGAGAAAAACGGAGAGTGCACAAAAAGCAGGAGGAGAGAGAGTGGCAGAGAGAGGTAGAGAACCCATTGTATCTCACCAGGTGAGGTCAAAGGTCTGCATCTTTGATGCCGAGCTTGGACTGAGCATCTTAGCACGACGACGAGCGCTGGAAACGGTCACCATGACAACCCGACACAGCACAACTGCATTGACCTGCAGGCAGAGGAAAGCAGCATCAACATGGCGCCCAGCTCAGAGTAGGCCTGCACATCCACTTAGCCTCCACCTCACATGAGGAGGAGGGCACCATGACCCTCCTACTCAGGAGGCAGGAAATCACACTAATCACATTTTTCACTGCTCCTGACCTTCTGAGATAGGAAAAGGGAATATAAAGAAAATATATAGAACGGGGATAAAGAAGCTCCATCTTCATGTTGAGAGATGGAGGCCCAATTCCAATCCACCCCCTACACCCTACCCCTACACCCTACCCCTCCGTTTGCGCGTTCGCGCGGAGGGTCCGCCACATTAAGTGCTGTTCCAAACCAACAAGTGTGGAGGGGGAATGGGTTATCAAGCCCTCAAACAGCGAGTCTGCATCGGTGCTGACTTGAGACCGGACTCAACGCTGTGTGTCCCCGAAAGGAAACACGCTGTTTACAAGTAGTTCCAGGCTTCCAGCAAACATCCACTGATAAACTGCGATGTTAACAACCTCATGATAACCTCATATTTTTTTAACTTAGGATCGTACCTGTGTTTAGTCTAGAAAAAGGTAAATGTGTGCATTTTATTATAAAGTTGTGTATATTTACAGACTGTTGCAAAAACTAAGAAGCTTAGGTTTCAGGTTTAAAACTAAAAGAGCTTTACAAAAAAGCTTTACAAAAAAGTAACACAATTAAAGAAAGTTTTATTTTAGTTATTAATTTTAATGTTTTGTCTAAGAGATGCTGATTTGAAACCGTTGTTACATACAGTTACGGCATTTCCTGTTTCCGCCGGAGAGAGGGGAGTTTGTCCCAAAGCTTGCCGCTGTATTTACTCCCTCCATCTGACAGGAGGGAGGCTCGTTGAGCTGCGAGTGTCACTCCGCCACGGAGGGGTAGGGTGTAGGGCGTGGTTTGGAATTGGGCCAGAGTATTTTCTGCAGCCCTCTAGAGCTCTAGTCCTGAGTGAGAGTGGGCTGAGCAGAGCGCAGGTCTGTTAGTAGCTCCCAGAGTCCCCAAAACTAGATCAGGACTCCCAAGCTCCCTTTCTCTGGAACCAACTTCCTGTTTGTGCAACATAAATCAACTCTGTTTTGAGGATTTGATTTGAATACCCATAAAGATTTACAAAGTAACCAAGAAATGGAGGTTTGGAGTTCAGTGAGGCAGGTTTAAAATACACACACACACACACACACACACACACACACACACACACACACACACCACACACACACACACACACACACACACACACACACACACACACACACACACACACACACACACACACACACAACACACACACACACACACACACACACACACACACACACACACACACACACACACACACACACACACACACACACACACACACTGATTACATACCGCCAAGACAAATATAACCGGTCCCACGAAGGCCCAGATGGTGTCAGTCTTCACGTTGAGCCAGCAGTGGTCCTCTGCCTTGTACTCATCCACTGATACGGCCAGTGTGACACCAACTATGAGAACAGGTAGTCCTGAAAAACAATTCAATAAAATAAAAAGAACCCTGGTAGTGTTGTGACAACACAAGAGTCAGCATGTTTGAATACATATTTATGGAGCAGACTGTTTAATCTGTTAGCTTCTCTTCTCTATTTAGTCTAAAGCAGAACGTGGAGCGCTGAGAGGAACACCTTAATATTGTTAGTGAATTTATTCACACAATGTTCTCAGCAACATCACCAATCACAGATGGATTTCGGAACATTACCAGTAACAGCTGCAGAATGTTTGAACTGGGTTAAGGTTCACTACATGCACCCCAAGTGCAGTGATGATATAAGTTAACCATGAATTCATCATTGCATTGGACAAACCAGTATTGAAGCTCCATTAGCAACTCCTGTGGGCTGCAACGTTTATTACACCCCCAACACAAGAGCTACGAGACCCTAAGAGTGTGAATAGAGGACAGGTCATTGACACGTCCGGCATGGATCCCCGTCCATTATCAGATCGTACAAGGTTCGGTCCTGAGGAGGGTGCATGCGTTTAATGTTTTCAAAATAAAAATCATCTTCTGGGGAGTTTTTATGGCATCAGCAAGTTAGATTTGAATGGTGCAATTTGTAATCTTATGGAAATACTGCAAGAAATGTCATGGGCTCACACACAGGGGGTTCCTCCTCTAGGGGCGGATGATTGGATGGGAGATAACAGACTGATAATACTACACTGAGGCTAACAGAAAAAAAGTCACTTCCAGAAACCCCCCTCAGTAAAGCCAAAGAGGAGAACATTGAAAAAAGAGAAATAAGAATTCTGGGAAATGTGGTCTAACTTTACAGTAGCTTTAGCTTTAGCTACTTTAGCAGTAAGAATCTGGTGATGTGAGGTACACATACAGTTTGTTACAAGTCATGTCCGTGATATATTATACTGTATTATTGGCAGCGACGTGCAGTCAGTGGAGGCAGGGGAGGCAGAGCCTCACCTGTCATACTCCAATGTAACGGAAAAACAACTAAAGAAAAACGAAATAGTAATAATAATAAAATGTCTCCACTGATCTGTGTTGTAAGTGTGATTTATGTATGATTCTAATCGCTTTTTATAGTCAAAATCAGCAAATTTGCCGAGCTCCGCTACGGGAGCGATGACAAGTGAGGCAGGGGCGTGCTCTGCCTCTCGTAAGCCCACAGTAACTTGCTGGAGCGCGGGCACTAATGTAGCGCGGGCACTTATTTTGTGAGCGCGCTCAAGCCATTTACTGTGGGCTGAGTTGAGGCACAGATGAGCTCTGCCTCACCTCAGAATGCGTCACCCCACAGAAACTGGCTGGAAAGCGGGCCCTAAGCGCATGCCTGTTACCATCTCACTGTAGGTCACAAATGTAATGTATGTAGATCCCTTTATTACATTTATCCTCGCCATCCATAGTCTCTAAATAACTTATTTCACGTATATATGATATTTAGGCTTGCTGCTCTCAACGGCAATGAAAATGCACCAGGGGAGGCAGCCATAACCTCTGCCGCACTGAAGGGGGCGCACGTGAGCCCACAGGTTCTTGTTGCTACTGTAATTCTACGCAGAGACGGTAGACGTAACAACAAACTAGACTTTTGAAACTACAGGAAGATAAGGAGGACTTTTACAAAAAAGTAATAGAGATTGTTGTCCAGAAGGATAGCATGGACTTCATCTTCAAGTCAAGGTAAGACCACATTTGTAATGAAAATGGGATCTTACTAAGAAAGAACAATCCAATATTTAGATTTTGGGTATCCTTTTGTTGAACGGTCTGTTTAAAATGAATCGAAGCATCAGACTAAAAAAGCTTTTGAAAATAACCGAATATTTCGATTAAGGTCAAAATATAATATTTGTAAATCTGACTCAGTGCCTCACCAGCCATGAACCTCACTGCACGTCACTGATTATTGGATATACAGTATATACAAAGAAATGTGCAATGTCATTTGGACTAATATTGTATCGAAACTGCAGTTCATGTTTTGAAAGTGTTTTAGTTTTTGACTCTCATCACAGAGATGTGATTATTAGATCAACATGATCAAAGTCATGGAAAACATTGCAGCACAGTTTATTTATTTGCAGCACAATTTCAATCTTCTCAGAGAAACTGAAATACCTGAAATGAACTGACAACTTCCATTACTGGGGCGTATAGCTTACAATATAATAACAATCTTTCAATTTGGGATAAACCAAAATATTTGGGGAGATGTGTCTATTGATATAATAGGAATAAAACGGATTGGATCATCATAAACACCCTGGTCAACATATTCTATGGTCTTGGAATCACATGACTATATGGAAACAAACTCGATCCTAGTAACCCTGACAACCAAATGAAACACTAACACAGACTGTGGACTTTAACAAAGTAATTGGTAATTTCATTATATTATAGTTGTATTATATAGTACTGTTTTATTGAACCAATTCACAACTCAATTGTGATAATGGCTTTGAAAATTGAATGAATCCATGCAACATAATATGTGTATGCATTGCATCCCTGTCTACAGGAAACTAATGGTCCTAATTCAAACTCCATCTAGACCAGTCACTGAAGAGCGATGAGATTTACCCCAGCCAATGATGTAGTAGAGCTTCATCCTGCGGTCTTCACTGATGTTTACCGACACCACTTTGCTCCAGAGCAGCAGACCTTCCACCAGCATCCAGGAGAAGGAGGCCATGAAGAAGAGGTGGAGCAGGGCGGTGACCATGAAGCACGCTGCCTGCAGGATCACACAAACACACACCTGAGGCTGGGACAGAGTCTGAACCACACCTCTCAGAGGGACGGGATGGTGCTCTTTTCTTGAGTTAGAACTTCATCAGTACACTGTAAAAACTGAAATGTTGATTTGAATGACATGTTTCAACGTTTGTCAATTGTCAAAGTTTCAGTCTTTCAGTGTAGTGAAGCAAAAATGTTCAATTGTGTCCTGAAAGTGAGTGTCCAAAACACATAAAGGTCATCGGTTGATTTCAAACAATTTTGGTTTTGAGACTGAGTTGGAAAAAAAGAGATGTGGGTTTCAAATCAAAAGTCTTGAACTGACACTATTATTTCTTATGTACGACTACAGTGACAGACAGAATAACCACGATTGTATTGAGGATGTGAATCAGATGATCCAACGTGGAATTTGTAAAAGTGAATACACTAAACACTTTTGGAAACAAGTTATTTTTAAATTATTATGAAGAATGGCCCAATTTCCAAATAAAATATACTGTATATATATTTTAGGTTATAATTATTGAAGCATTAATGTGTTTATGTGTATATACTAATTTAGTGTGAAATGGAAATAATTACGTAAAGTAGAAGTGACGCCAGATTACTTAATCAGTATACCTAGTTCAGTTCCACCACTGGTTTCAAAGCATTATTGATGAAAACAGATGAGATCTTTGACCGAAAAAGAGAGTGAGAGAGTGAACCAACAGTTAGTGTGAATATAACCCTGCACTCATGTATGTGAGTTCACCATACTGCCAGTTAAGTATCATAAATGTTTAGCTTACTGTGAAAATAGGTCATAAAATCATAGATGGAGTCTCACCTCATTGGCAGACGCCCAGTCACTGCACATCAGCAGCAGCTCAGCCACGCTCAGAGCCACTATCAGGTTCTTATGGACGGTGGTACGGTCTGATTTAGGGACACTGCACACGCACACGCACATGCACACGCACACGCACACACACACACACACACACACACACGATTGTTTCAGTGTGGTGCTGTTTTGTTTCCCTTCCATTTATTGATGTGAATCTGGGTTTTATGAAATGCTTTTCACCCTCTGCGCTTTACAGAGTGCACTCTGTGGTAGTGACTCACCCCACAGCGATGAAGAGGATGAAGGTGAAGAGGAGGCCACACAGAGACACTCCACAGCCAATGAACGTCAGCACCTGCAGAGCTTTTTCATTCTCCGGGCTCCTCTGGAACACACACACACACACGCACACACACACACACACACGCACACACACACACACACACACATGCGCACACACACACACGCACACACACCACACACACACACACACACACACACACACACACACCAACACACAACACACACACACACACACACACACACACACACACACACTCACACCACACACACAGAACATGAGCTATAGATATTTATAACACACACAGTGGTAATTGGACGGAGCAGTGTTACCTGGGCTTCATAAACCTGCAACAGCAATGCAAAGTTGGTGGTGTGGTTGCAGTAGCACACGGTGTATCCATAATGTTTGGACACGACATCACAGCCTTTGGTATTCCACCACCCACCGGCTTCAGGACTAGTTAGACACAAACACAACATACTTACATAGGTGTCTTTGAACACACAGAAATCCGAATCATGTTCATTAGTACTTACTTGAGATCAAAATCCCAGAAGGCACACACTGGATCATACACAGTACCAGTGGGATTCTGTAATAAACATAGTATATAATGTATATGATATTTAATAAGGAAAAGTGATGGGTGATATTTGAGAGTTTTGGCTCACCTGAACTCTGTGCTGGAGCTGGAAGTGAACGGCTGTGCTGAGCGGCTGGTCGTCTCCCAGCACTGTGGTGGATATGACCGAGGAGCCCAGCACGGTGCCCAAATACCTGTTACACACACACATTCACACAATATAACAAAAGACACAAAGGGCAAGCTAGTCCCTATCAAATAAATAGAAGTATAATATTTTAATTGCATTAATAAATAAGCAATTAATTTGGTTTTCAAAGCTTATCAAACAAATAGTACTGTGACTTATACATATAATATACCTGTTATTACTTTAATTTCTTTGACACAAGTGGTCAATACAATTATTATTGCAGCATAAATGTTATGCTAGCTCATTAGCATGACTTACTGGCACAGTATTGGAATGAAGCTATTGTCAAGCTATTGTCAAGCTATTGTAATATCTGTGTATCTGAGAAGACAAATAGCTAAGGAGGTGGACTAAACTCTAAAAGAGTCAGTTTAGTCCTGTCACACATAGTGTTCTGTTTAACAACCAAAATGTGTAGCTTTAATCCGGATTTAAATGTAATACATGTAAGAAAAGTACATGTAAAGAAAGCCAAAAGCATTGATTCCCGCCTCCACTCGAGTATGTGTTACCTCTGGCTGCCGTCAGTGACCGTAGGAACCATGGTGATGTTCTCCTCACGATTGAATAGCGGCCGCAGAGAGCCGTACCACGTGTTGACCAACGTGAGCTTATGGAAGCCTGAACATTGAACACAACAGCAAGAGGAGGCTTTCATCAGCTTGCTAAAGACAGCCAAATAAAACATTACTGAGAGAAATGTAGTTGATTTAGGATTACTAATTGTTCACCATGAATGGTTGTTTCAGAAAAAGCTGCTCTGCGCCTCCATCTACACTTCACAGCAAGACCTTGGGAGTGTAAGTAGCTGAATGCACGCTACACATTCGCAGTTTGTCGTTCACTTTCAAGACTGAAATGTGTTTTCTCTCTTTGCAAACACTCAACGCTGTGATGGATAAGTATGAATAAGTGACTACTTTAAATTCAAGTGGAGGAAGATGATTGGTTCTTGCAGAATTTTCCTACCGTTGTTATGGAGATCCTGTATTTTCTGATTTGGAACTGAAATACAGTCCAGGTTGGTGAGTCTCTCTGTCTCGGGCCCACAGAAGCTGGACCCTCTGGACTCTGAGGACCCTCTGGACCCCCCCTGCAGCCACTGCTGCTGCACCTCCAGCTCTGAAAATAAGGATAACACTTGATGGTTTCAGAGTAAAATATTATATTTAATGCATGCATTAAGGGAAATAATATTTAAAAGAAGATGCTTTTTAATGTAGATATTTTACACCTGTTTCTAATCTTCGCAGACCTTTGAAGTAATCAAAATATAAAAACTAATTTAGATTATTAATCTGAGCTGAAACGTGTTACCATGGCAACATATTTATCTTGGGTTTTAAGATCTTAATACTTCAATCTCAGGAATCTACTTCAGATTTTCTAAATAGTCTTTGAAGGTAGGGTCGGTAATTTTGGAGAAAACCAGCTCGAGTGCGCTAGAATTTGAAAATACACAGCCGGAAAAAATCTGCCACTTCCTCACAGAGCTCCTCCTCCAACACACACGAACGCGCACATGACCAATGAGGGCACGAGATAAATTTGTGCACAGATGGAAGGCTGACAGGCAGGTAGGCCATCCAATTATTTTAGCCGGGCCGGCTCAGATGATTGGTCGTACTTTTTACAGTACTACGGCTTCCACAGATTATATTTTTTTATGGATTTTTTGTCAAAGCATTTAAGATATTCATTGCTATTGGGATGTTAAGAGCATTCCATGGAATATAACAAAAAGTGTATCTCGAGCCGGTTTCTCAAACTTACCTACCCCACCTTTAAGTACAATAACAAGATAAGAAAAATGTGACACCAAAAGAGAAAAATCGAAGTTTTAGAAGTTCCATCATGAACAAAGCTGCACAATGCAAGTGCTGTGGTATGCCCGATTTCATTAATGTGCACGCACGCACGCACGCACGCACGCACACACGCACGCACGCACACACGCACACACACACACTTATCATCACTGATAGACCATACGGCCAGATCTACAAAAGTTAAACCCATGCTGTATTCAACTGTTTTGCTTTAAAGCCCAGATCTTAACTTGGATACTGATATCGAACAACACCTGGAAAATAAGTGTATATCCAAAAACAAATCCCAATGTACTCTATATACAATATATTTTTCATTTGGTTAACTCTAACTCTAACCCTAACCCTAGCAATACCAATCAGTATCTTTTTTAAGGTCAACGGTTCTTCTGGCAGCTTCAGTGCAGCTGGAGCCTCTTCATGAGGGTCCAAGACCAGGATCGAAATCAGCCCAAATGGGTGATCCCGTTCTATCAAAATGTCCATGCTAGATTTGTTTAATCTTTTAGTATGTACGGTGTGTGTGTGTGTGTGTGTGTGTGTGTGTGTGTGTGTGTGTGTGTGTGTGTGTGTGTGTGTGTGTGTGTGTGTGTGTGTGTGTGTGTGTGTAGGTGTGTAGGTGTGTGTGTGTGTGTGTGTGTGTGTGTGTGTGTGTGTGTGTGTGTGTGTGTGTGTGTGTGTGTGTGTGTGTGTGTGTGTGTGTGTGTGTGTTTGTGTTGGTGACTCACTGATGTTGGGTCTGAGAATGGTCATGTGATCAGTCTCTGCCATTAAGCTGGCACTCAGGCTGGTCACCATCTGGTCAATGGTGTTGACCACATCCATGGGTCCGTTCACCACCTGAAACACACGGAGCAGCTGCACCTCAGCAGAACTTACCCACTCTGCCCTGCTTGTAAAAGCTGAAGAGGTACATTTCAAAATGACTACTTAAATGCCACACAATGAGAAAATGCTTTCAGCATCTTTTTCTGCGGAATGCCAGCGTCTACACACAGTTTGGCTGAAGAGGGCACACACAGTTCAATGGATTGGCCTATAATGATGGGAGCAATTGTGGAATTTGCCATTGTCTGTTTTGAAACCCCCTCCTTCTGAATTCAATATGCCCGTCCAAGAGCTGAGCCTTGGAGACAGAGGTGGGAGCCGAGCGGAGGTTTGTGGATGTGTACGGCCACAGTGTTTCAGAGTGCTGCTCATTCACTGAGGCTGCCTGAGGTGGCCTTGGAGCTCTGAGAGGCCGGGGGGGAAGGGAGCTATCTGTCTATCTATCTGTCTATCTATCTGTCTGTCTGTCTGTCTGTCTGTCTGTCTGTCTGTCTGTCTGTCTGTCTGTCTATCTATCTATCTATCTATCTATCTATCTATCTATCTATCTATCTATCTATCTATCTATCTATCTATCTATCTATCTATCTATCTACATTCTGTTATTGCCTGTAGAATATACTATTTCACATTTAATATGTACTGTTATTCCCTATTTTTCAGAGAGAAATCGTCAAAATTAGATTTAGTTTATTGATCTATGATATGTTATGTTAAATGAATTGGTGTAAAGTTACTACGTACATTTACTCAAGTACTGTATTAAGTACAATTTGAGGTAATATTTTTGCTTATTTTTACTTCTGCTTCAGTACAATTCAGAGGTAAATCTTGTACTCTACTACATGTATTTAATACCTTTAGTTAGTTTGCACAATTTGATTAATGTGGTGAAATATAATCAACACTAAACACAAACATATGATTTATATTATTCTGATTTGGGCCGATCTGCTTACTTTTGGTACTTTTAGTATATTTTGATGCTAGTACTTTTACTTGAGTAACGTTTTGATCGCAGGACTTTTACTTGTAACAGAGTATTCCTACAATCTGGTACTTCTACTTTTACTTAAGTACTAGATCTGAGTACTTCTCCCCCCTCCGGTGTGAATACAATATACAAACTGCACAGATTTGTAAACTCACGCGTCAGGGCTAAAGGGTTTATGTGCTACCTCTTTGATGGCCTGCCACTTGAGGGCGTTGTCTGCGCTGATGATGCTGTCCGCCACGCTGATGAAGTGCTGGCTGAGCTCCTGGATGGAGGTCTCCTTGGTGGGGGGCTGTGTGGGGACGTCAGCAGCCAGAGACAGCAGCTGGATGAGGGACACCATGTCCGCCGGCTGCAGTCCCTCCTGCTGCGTGTCCTGCAGGGCCTGCACAGAGACCTCCAGTAGGGCGGACACCTGAGACAGGCTGCCCCGCCCCGACGGCTGCTGCCCCAGCACTGCCTGGGGGGGGGGGGGGGGACAGAAGGATGTCTGTTTTTGTGTTCATCATACATCAACTCCAAAACCTGTGTATTTATTTCATTTTGGATTATGAACATTAGAGTGTTCCATCTCTTATTAATGGATAGTATTGGGTGTATTTGATAACATGTTGGTTGTATCATTTTTCATTTCTGTTTGGGAGCCGTTAACTTGTAACTGTCGACTGTCATGAGACGTTTGTCGTGTTTTATCTGGCGAGACAGCTGGGGTTTAAGGCACATTTCATCATATAAAACCTGGCCCTTTAAACAGTTGTACAGGGAATCAGGAGTCATCAGAGGGGCAGCATATCATTTTGGGATTTGTGCTATTAAAGGTGGGGTATGTCATTTTGGAGAAACCAGCTCGAGTGCGCTAGAATTTGAAAATACACAACCGGAAAAAATCTGCCTCTTCCTTCAGACTTCCTTATAGAGCCCCTCCTCCAACACACACGAACGCGCACATGACCAATGAGGGCACGAGATAAAGTTTGTGCACAGATGGAAGGCTGACAGGCAGGTAGGCCATCCAGTTATTTTAGCCGGGCCGACTAAAATGATTGGTCGTGCTTTTTACAGCGCTACGGCTTCCACAGATTACATGTTTTTTATGGATTTTTTGTCAAAGCATTTAATATATTCATTGCTATCGGGATGTTAAGAGCATTCCATGGAATATAACAAAAATTGTTTCTGAAATAAATGACATACCCCACCTTTAAGTGTTATATGCAATCAACAGTCTGTTTTACATTATTACACATTGTTAAAGTTAATCATTTATCAGTATTTTTATCACAAAAGCATTGTCATTTTTAGTCATAAAGCAAAACAAACCCCCTATTGTTTTTAAATAGAAGCCAAAATGTAGCTTCTAATCAACATTTTGGTATCAGCATAAACTTATAAAATGCTAAAAACCCATTCAACTCTGTCAGATTAACTTAAACTTTTAAATAAAGCAGAATGATGTGTGCCAAAACAATCTATGGCTCTTTGTTAGGTGAGGTTAACAGATAAATAATGGTTTGACAGCAAAGATCCTTGGAAGATGGAACATTTAAAGCAGTGAAATCTTTAAAGAAGTGGAGGAGAGTTTTTGTGGATGAAGATGTAGCGTTGTGTACCTGGCTGTGGTTGGACAGCTTCATCAGCTGGTTCATGAAGGCTGTGGGCTGCGAGGTCTGAGAGTCACTGATCTGCTTCATCTTCAGGAAGCGCTCTGTGCCCAACACAACGAAACGTTAGGATGAAATGATGGCAGGATGCTCGGCTGCTCAGAGAACTCTTCAGCTGGAAGAGTTCCACCCTGAGTCTCTGAACATCCTGAAAAAACATAAAACTCCCAACTGAGCATGTCTCTGACCCCGCCTCTTCATGTGTACAGTACTATTATCTCATCAGTCAATCTAGTGGATATGTATTAATTGCTTCACATCACGTACGCAAACATCATCTTACAGTACATCCAACATTTTCAGAGTTGACTTTATTTCCCTTCAAGTGTTCCTGTGCATGGGCTGTTATGGGCAGACTTTTTAACATTTAATTACAAGGGCTGAATGCTAGCCATTGAGTTAGGTAAACACTTAAAAACTTTTTTGACATGTTACTATTGCATTTGTACATGTGGTCAAAAGTCAAAGTAGTCGAAACTGCTTTAGAAATATCTGAAATGTCATAAAAGATATCAGAAATTCCTTCTTAGTAAGAAAAAAGGTTCAGTCGAAATGTAATGGATAGGTTTCAGATATCAATAATAGCATTTCCAATATGTAGCCCAAATGACCCATTCATTTCAAATATGTAAGTCATAGATGATTTGTACAATTTTGACAAGATAATAAATCTCCTTTTTTGATATATAAATTCAATTTTGACTAATAAAAGGAATTGTAAATTTCTTGAGATATAAGTGCTTCATATGTTTGCTAGTTACAATCGTATTCTAGATAACTGTTTTTAAATTATAACTGGTGACAAATTCAAGCTGACATATCAGTTACATTTAACATTTCTTTATGATATCTGTAATGAGGGATGAATTCTACAATGAAAACTGCAAATAATAACAGTGGAATTGTTTCCACTAGTGAGAATTGCATTTTTTATATCATTGTTCTTTCTACAAGTCATAATATATTATGGACATGATTTGGAACTACAACATCTTTCAAATGGAATTACTGTACTTGAGCATTACATAGTTGTCATTAAATCTTCCATCAGATATACAAAATAAACATTTCAACTGGCAGAAAATCTTTTGGTCATATCAAGAATGAACATGTTTACAAGTATGAAATAATTGTTAGATATTAACTAGATGTTAACTAGAATCGCTACTATTTGGAAAATATGAATATGTTGACTTCTTGGAATTCTAACTACTCAAAAAGCTATTTTGATATCTACAATTGCTGTTGGTATAAGGATAGATTTGAAAACGTCTGCCATTGTGTTACAGAAGGATTATAAAAAAGCAAACATGTCACCTCAAGGCGTCAAGTCAGCTGACTACGCCTGTTTCTTTAAGTGCTGAGCAATAACTGAAGGGGTGTCTAGAGGACGAAGATTTAAGAGACTTCATTTAAAAAGTGAGGGGGAGAACGTGTTAAGGAGACTTTAGAGCATAATACATTTTACAGTTGAGTGTGAGAGTTACAGTTAAGATAGCAAAGAAGTCTTTCAGAAGATTCATTGTATTATTTTTTTCATTGTTTTTCTTTAGAAACACGGACTGGAATACATAAAATATTAAACAACTGAACAAATTAAATGTTTTTGAGTTTGGTCAACACTCCCTGTGGGAATAAGGTTGCATTTTGGGTAGTGGTGGTGTCAGTATTTCTGATACGCAACGAGTCAACTGTTCTGCATGGGTACAGTCCATACTGTTTGCATGCCTTGTCTTTAAGGTTTGCAGGAAACAAATGTATTTACTGCTGTAATAACGTATGGAGATGCTGAGGTAAGTAAAGTACATGGCTGCAGGGTTTGTCAAATCAATCACCTAATACAGGCTCCACATATAGTGATTACCTTTAAGTCAATATTCACCATTACTAACATTAATAAAATAAATTAGAAGTCAAATCCTGATATGTTCTGGTGTGTCTCCGCTCACCTCTGCTGCTCCGGCAGATGAATGGCAGTGGATCAGAGCAGTCTGTCAGGCCGAGGAGGGGGGGCTGATCTGAGCCGCCCTGCAGGGTCCTGCAGCCCTGCAGCTCCATCTGCTGGTGGACTGCTGCTAGCACGGTGACACACATTACATTACATTACATTACATTACATATCATTTATCCGACACTTTTATCCAAAGCAACTTACAATAAGTGCAAAAACCATAAAGAATCAAACTCTGAACAACAAGGAAAGTGTACGCACAAGAACACAAGAGTCAGCTCTATTATATGTTAATGTCATCAATGGTGAAAAGTATCAACAATGAGATCAAATGAGATAATGAGATACAAATTAGATTTGAATAAACATTGTGATTTGAAATTAACTTTAAAAACAACTTTAAGCTTGAGTTGTAATCGTACAAAAAAAAACCCTGACTGCATGGATCTTAAGAGAGTAATATAAACTGTGACAGTGGGGGGGTTATTGTTCACTCCTGCACGGAACTCTTTCCCTGCACTGCCCCTCACTGCTGGAGCTGTGGGAGTCCCCCCCATTCAGCGCCTCTCTGCCCCTCTGACTCACCTCACTGCCCTTCATCCTGCGGCTCATTCTAACACTCTCTAGCCCAGGCCTCTTTAGGGAGGAATCTATCAAGAATGACTTGAAAAGTAAGAGACAGGCAAATAATAAGAACTAGATAAGAAATGCTATGAAGGCCGCCGGATAGCTCAGTGGTTAGAGTTCACATCCCATATATGGTCACTGCTGCTGGTAAGCCGGATCGAACCTTGAGCCAGCTGAATAACTCATGGAATGTCCTTCCATCCGTCTCCTTTTCAACAGAACTCCAATAAAGGCCCTCTGGCCCAAAATTACCTTTATATATAAAAAAGAAATGCTATGAACATATACTGCTGCAAGAATACATAACTACATATAATTAAAGCAAGAACATAATACACACATTTTGATATTAGAGAGGACATATTATGTTCATGTTCAGGTGTATATCAGTATGTAGTGTCTCTACTGTGACATGTCTCCATGCTTTAATGTTCAAAAAGCTCTTTATTTTTCTCACTCTGCCTGTGCTGCAGCACCTCTTTTCACCCTCTGTCTGAAACCAGAGCCCAGTCTGCTCTGATTGGTTAGCTGGCCGGCTCTGTTGTGATTGGTCAACCACTTAGAGATGTCCCGCCCCTTAGCCTTTTCACGTACAATGTGTTGGAGAGTTATTGATCATGAAAGTGTTCTCAAAGCTGGTAAAGGTGCAGCTAGTTTGAATGACTTTGTATACTGCAGGGTAGCTTGTGGATTTACTCCAGGTGGAACTAAAGTCTGATTTAACACTTGATTATATTTCACATCATTCATCCACATCTGTAAAGTAACTAAAGGTATTAAATACATGTACACTATTTACCTCTGAACTGTAGTATGGTAGAACAAAGTAGCAAAGTAGCATGAAATGGAAATACTCAAGCAAAGTACAAGTACCTTATAATTATACTTAAGTAAAGTACTTGAGTAAATGTACTTAGTTACATTACACCACTGAGTAAGGTTAACCCAGTGCCTCGTTTCCAAATGAGGCAACATTCAGACCAACATAAGTGCTAGAATAGGTTTCCTCATTCTTCAGAATGACACAGCCTGGCTTTAAAAGCAATGTTTTGTCGACAAACAACACAGTGTCGACCGGCAACAAAGTTGAACATGGCTCAACCTTAAGCATGTGCTACATTAAACACATCCCCACAATCGATTAGAATAAAAGGATGATTTTACCTCATACATAGGTGTTTTTATTTTCATGTTTCCTTACAGAATTATCTGTTAAAAGTGTTAGACTGAGCATAAAAACGTCAGGATGTAGGCCAATCCCAAACCCAAAGATGAGCAACTCATAACTTGCAGTATAAACACAAAGTGTTGACTGCTAGCAAGATAGCCTGTTCCTAAATAGTTTCACTCAGTAACTTTTAGGCTGGTATTTCTGCGGTCTCTACTGGAATGATTGGTAAAAAAAAAAAGCTCCTTCCTTTAATATCTTGAAGGACTGCTGTAGGAGATTGATTGAAAGGACCACTGGTTGACAAAACAAAGCAGATAACCAAGCCACATGGTTGAAGTGACCTAGCCGCTAGGTGGCTAGCACATGGTTGTGGAGGAAGAGAGGATGAGTTTTTATCTGCATTGTTTTAGTATCACCCAGCCACTAACCCAGCGGATGGGCTGCACTAAAACTACCCATGATCGTGTAAATAACGCAATAATGTAAAAGGCACCAACCAGCATGATCAAACCACTGTGGAGGTAGGTTATATGAAATATCCCAGCAATTCTTAGTGTGCATGATGACATTCTAATTTAAAAGAGACAGCCTCTGAAATGAAACTGAGCATACAGAATGTGATCTCACCTGGGCAAAACAGAAGGGCCTGTACCTCGCTCACCACTGGGTGGCTGCTTACGTGCTCAAGATTCCAACTAAAAAGCAGTTCCTGGGTTTTGGAGGAACATGCGCTGAGGGCACGGACATGCCTTGTTTCCAGAGACATATTCCAAACATTCAGGTCAGTGATATTTCCAAAAAAAGGCTCTGTGAAATTCCCACCAAATGAATCTTGATCCTGACCCAGAATAAGTATTCCATCACCATAGATGTTCCTGGAGGTGTCTGAGCCTGAGCCCATGTCCTTCTTGTCCCCATCTACATAGATAGCCCAGTGGCCGTTGCTAAGGCGCCATGTGACACAGATGTGATGCCAATTTCCGTCGTTGGGGAAGGATGCCTTATATGGCAGGTGCTTCCCGTGGATGATGAGAGCCAGAAGGATGCGTCCCTGCATGTCCACTTGGCCTCTCAGCTGGAACTCATTGGTGAACACAGGTGCAGCATAGGAGAAGATAGTGGACACCTCATTCCACTCTGGGTTCCACTGAACTCGAACACACACACTGATGGAGGACAGGGCGGGAAAGGACATGTTGACACGAGCAAAGCCCTCACGAGAATCTCTTGGGAAGTTTAGAGCTGGGAACTGTAAATCTAAAGAAAAGCCGGGAAAGGTAATTGATCAAATTGTTTTTGTATTTTATTTGACTTTATTTGATTTGTAGCGCCAATGATTACACTCACACTGTTTGGAGAGGGCCAGAGGCTTGGAGGCTGCCTTGGCAGGATCTCTGACCCAGACAGGCGAGCGATGTGCGGCCTGCTGAAGCAGCTCCAAGACCCCCCCTCTGTCCTCTGACTGCTCCACAGGCACAAGGGAGCTGAACTGGCCCCTGCAGAATCTGTCTGCCCCCGAGAAGTCCAGTGATTCATTGACCAGGTGGAAAGCCCAGTTAGAAGTTAGGAGGAGCAGTTTGGATTGTTCTGGAAGGTCACAAAAAAAAAACAATCACGACAAGCATGAATTAGAAATAGTGATGTTTCAGTCAAATAAGTGTTGATTTTTTGATGAAGGAAAAAGAGAAGTCAATAGCACAAAATAAAACTGCTGCCCACTAAATAGCCCCTAAAAGTGATTAACAGTCTCACCGTGTAAATCCCCAGCTCTGTCTGGCCCAGCATGTGTCGGCTCACTCTCACATACCACCTGCAGGAGAACATGTTTAGTTAACTATAGTATTTTAACTTGGCTAAATACAGTTATCAATGCTGTATTAACATATTCCAGTAACATATTCAGTTGATGTACTGAGTAGCTTTTTTTTTTAAACAATGAAATGTTAATAACACGTTAAAAATGTACTATTTGCAAGTCTCTGGTGAACATAGTATAACATTGTAATTACCACAAAAGAGAAAAGCATGAGTCCAGTGTGCAGAGCTCCAGTCATCTCTAAGCCAGTGTAGTCTCCAGCTAAAATAAACCGCTGAACTTATTTAAAAAATATATTTCCACTCGATCCAGATGTACGAAAAAACAAGTTATTTTCCTGAAACATTGCACTCTCCCCATTTTCCTCTGAAGCAGCAGAGAGTCTCTTTGAGTAATCTGTGAACAGACTCCATGTTCAAACCCAATTCTGGTCCTGACTCCTCATCCACCGCCTTGGGTTCAATATCCAGCATATCCAGCACAGTTCTGGTCTCCTGACTGGGAGAGTGCCAGCGATCCCAGTGCGTCTGTCCAAGTCTCAGTCTGTCTCCTGCCTTCCTTCAGACCCCCAACCCCTCCCTCCCTCTTTAGTACCCTGAAGCCATCTGCCTTTGTCATGCAAATGCCGTAATTTTTTAAAAGAACCCTACTTACGCAAGCAGTGTCAAGCATTTGGCACAGAGAGTTCATCAAGGGCAGCAGGGCGGCAGACATTTTTACCACATTCTCCTTCGTTATGCCTTCTATAGGACTCTCTTAAGTTAATTAGAACATCTGTTTTGTTGGTGTACTTCATAGTCAATAAAAGAATAGTTCTACTCATGTATTCAGTGTACAGTTAACCGTTAAGTTTGTCTGTTCCGATGGCTTTCAGCAGGTGGTTTTGTTTGGAAAGCTTTTGTATGGATGTGGACATCAAACACATACAGTCACAATACACCTGCCACATGCTTTTCATGGGCAAATTAACAGAATGATGACTAAATTATGCAACAGGTCACATATTTAAACATTGGATCCCAAATCTAAATTTGGACACGGAAGCTTAGGGGCCAAAATGTAGCATTACCATGGCTGACTACGGTACAATGAGGACATCTGTACGTCAAGAAAATCACAAAACATTTCATAACTCCTTCATTTAGACACAGTATGACTTATTGCTGAATTTGTTTTAATAAGTGCTGATTTTATTTGTTATAGTTTGACTGAAGTTTATTATACATTTTATTTTCCATAGGTTTGGTAATCATTTCTAACAGCTATTAAAGTATTGCACTCACTCAATTAATCAGAAACATGGCAAAATCACTACAGCAGGAAAAACGAGTGGTCTGACATGTTCTTGCCTGACAACATTTTCAGTTTTTTCTGGAGTACACTTACAAATGGAACACATTGAGGGTTGTTAACAATGAGGGATGGTCCACAACAACCCAATAGGGCAGCCGAGCTGGTGCTAGTGGTTCAATCTGGCAAACTGTTGGAGAACCACCACGCTGATATTCCCAATTTACACAATGCCTAAGGGTGTGACAAGGTAATTTGAGTATTTCTGAGTATGATGTGCTTACTGGAAATGATGTCCTGTATTTTGTAGTTATTGTGGACGGTTACTTTTTCATTTTCACTATTTTAATTTAATGTTCGCCACTCAGCATTAACAACATTATTCTACCAAATGTAAGCCTTTAACATGCATATCTTGCCTGGTGTTGCTTTACAAACACCTGTCTAGACAGTCAGACTCACAAACAGAGTGACTTCAGAGTAAGACTGCTGGAGTAAAGCCCAGAATCCAATGATCCAGACAAAGACTGATCGCGACAAAGCCAGCCATTGGTATTCCAACCAGGTATCCACTCTTAGTGTGAAAACTGGACAAGTGCCCATACTGTAGGAAACAAAGGCTCCTCCACACAGGCTCCTGGACATCGCTCTCCCTCGTGCCCTCCTCTGCGGTCGCCTGTTCAGCTAACTGAACAACAACCTTCTCCTTCCATCACACCAGGGCTCAGACGTTGCTGTGAAAACACCAGCATTCCAGTGTTTGCACTGAAGAGCAATGGGAAGGTAACAACAGATCCCAAAAGGCTTCTGAAAGTACAATCAGGGATTAATGTTCTTAAGAGTTTAAGTAAAAAAAAAAGGTTTAAAGTTTCTTAGCTGTGTGTTACTCAAACTACATTAAGTCTATTTGCCCTCTTCACCTAAATATGTGCCTTCAGCGGTCCAATCAGACAAACTACAAAATGTTTTCTTTTCTTCTAAGTAGCAATGTGATAATATTGGTTTTATCTTTTCAATGTCTTGAGAAATTCTGAAATTGCCTTCTGCCCCAATACAATGTAGGTTATGCATATGCCATTGCAGGGGGCAGCCTCAATAAAAAGGTGTTGCCAGAGTGTTTATGAAAAGCGCTTGTGACGTGACTATAGATTTGTGGAGAAGCCTTTTCTTTGGCTTTGTCTGTCAAACCTGAGTTTCATATGTCAGACAGACAGTATCATAACAAAGACTGACGAGCTCCAACAAAGAGGTGTGCCCCAAAGATCTACTTAAGACCAATTATTTTTGCTATTCATCTTAATGACCTCCCTATTGTTTGTTCTAACTGCTTTGTTCATCTATATGCAGATGATGCAATGATATAAACTGGTTATCAACTCAGTAAGTCAACCCAGGGTCTTCAGTCTGGCTACGAGCGTGTTCACATGAAAAGGGGCGGGGTTTGCAGCATTTGACCAATCACAAACATGAACGAATTTGCTTTCAGCACTTTCAGCACTTTCACCACCAGCGTGGCAACATACGGCTCAAGAAGTTGAGACAGATAAGGGATCAAATGAGATGATACGAATGAACAGGGCAACACGTCAGAGTCGTGCTGCAGTCTGTATGCACTGCTCTGAGTTATTTCGCTCCGGTATTAAGATATTAAAGTGAGCCTGCTTTCTGCAAATGTGTTTATAATCAGATTGTTCCCTAGATGGTCGGTGACATTCTATTCATTTACAAATTATTGCCAGCTGTCCTGCATTTTAAAGTTATTGCCTTAATGTTCTTTGTGGTGTATTCATTTACGATGAGTTGATTGGTCAGCAGGCGAATCTTTAATATGAGTTGAGCATAAGTGACTGATTCATAGTACAGGCCTCTGGCCTTCATTCGGAACTTTTAATATCGATAAACAGCTACAATCTGCGGAGCTTTACTTCTTTACTCCCAAATTATTTTGAAAACAAAAATAAATATTGAAGTTAAAAGCATCAATCTGGTGCACTTTGAGAGCAACATGGAGAGATCTATGGAAACATCTCTCAACACCCATATGAAAAACAGAACTGTAAACAGATTACTTTTCTTTATGGATATTTTACAAATCACTTCCCCTTTTAAACTTATTCTTTTTTTACTGTCATAGTATTTCAAACCTGTTTTTCATTTATTCTCTTATTTTTTTACAACTATAATGATCATATGAAGGTGTGCCTCGGAAATAATTGTTTACATTAATCGTGACCAAAACGTTATATTTCGAGCGACGAGAAGCCTGCAGAGAGACGAGAGCCAGAGAGAGAGAGAGAGAGAGAGTAGACGAGAGCTGAGAGTAGTACGAGGATAGCTAAGAGATTATCTTATATCTCGTCTCTCTCTCTCTCTCTCTCTCTCTCTCTTTCCCTCTCTCTCGCTCTCTCTCGCTCGCACACAAAATGGCTCATTCCACACACACACAGAGCCGAGCTTGAATGAAACAGAGACCCAGACGTACGTGTACTGTGCTGTATCATATTATATTCGAATCAATAATCTTTCAAATTATAATTTTTCTTTTTTCTCCTGGTCTCTCGTCATGTCATACCTCTGCACCCCCCAGGGGGGGGCGCGCCCCCCACTTTGAGAAACACTGCTTTAACCCCAAGACTGACTGTGGTTTAGCAAAGACCTTGTAAACCTGACAGCTGGTGAAAACAGGGAGGTGCAGGAATGGGTCAACTACAATCCAGAGAGTCATAAAAACAGTGGTAGTTAACAGAAATGCAGAGAAAGATGCTAAGACATTTCACTGTGTATCCCAGAGCAACATGCTCACACAACACGGTCAAACGGCCCAAACTTTGAAACAATTTCCGTTTAGAAAGTGAAACGGCAAAATCTTCCGGATGTGTCCTGGGTCCACAAACATGCATATATGTATTAATACTAATCTCCTATTACATGTAGAGACATAACATCAGCATGGGTGGAGGCTGGAGCAAAGTGTGTGTGTGTGTGTGTGTGTGTGTGTGTGTGTGTGTGTGTGTGTGTGTGTGTGTGTTTCTCAGCTCAGTGTGCAAACAGTTGTTGAGAGCTCTTTACTGGCTCTGGGTCAACATCACAGTCTGCACACTTCAGCTCAGTTGATGAGCAACTGCCTGAGCATTGAGGATAGCATTCAGGTGTTTTGGGTTCAGTTGAAAACAGTCAGTACAGCCGCATAAGTGTAACATTTTTAACCCGTGTGTTTTCACCACAATAAAGAGTTGCAGTTCATAATGAGGATCCTCCGTGATGAATAGCTCTGGGGGTTTTTCTCCGTTATTTGAGCAATCTGTCCTGCTTTTTGCCTCTCAACCAACGCCTTTGGTCAGAGCTCTTTTCATCAACACACTTGGCCACAGTGAGCAGAAGCCCACAAAAGAGGCCGGGCTAATTGACCTCCTCCCTTAGATCGCTCTTTCCTCCACTGTAACTTCGCTGCAACTGCCACCCAGTGTGTTTCCATGACAACCTGGGGATTGTAAGAGCGGTATGGAAACGTCAAACACTCGGTGGGCTCACATCGTCGCACACAAAAGGCCAGTGACCTACATGCGGAGCGAGGATGAAGGCTTTTCCCAGAAGAACATGCCCAGCAGCATGAGAGGAAGGGACAGAAACTCTCTGAAACTCCTTTTGATTTGCTCTGCCTTACCCAGCTGCTTTGTTGCTAAAACGAGTCCTCCAGCATGTAAAGCTGTTTCATGGGAAATATACTGCATCCTGATCTCACACAGCAGTAACATGATAAAAAAGGAACAGCAGTAGAGAGGAAAACACATTTTTAATTCTCAACTAACATCATCACATAGAGTAGATTGTTGACACTCAGATATAAAACATATTAACGGCTTAGATGATACATGTCTGTTAACCTGAAGGCACAAAATGAATGCTCCCTTGTGAACAAACATTCCTCACTGGTCAGAATTCGGGGGCCATGTTTGTCTGGCCTTATCTGGCTACAGCAGAGAGTCTTTATGGCCGCCCCCCGCCATCAATCAGGCCTGTACTGAGGGCCTGGTCGTCAGCAGCAGGGGTCACACCGTCGCTACGGAGACCGCCTTTGAGAGCAGCCATATAAACGATATAGGGTATTGGCATGAAACAAAGAGAAAGGGAAGGACAGAGGGAGACGGACGGCCTGTCCATGTTGGTTGTGTCCTCTTTGGACGGAATCGGGGTCCAGCTTGAGAGAGACAATACAGAGCTGAGTCAACCTCTGCAGAAAGAGTTCAGCCAGTGCACCACAGCAAGGTCCACACCGAGGCGGTATGTGATTACTCCTGAATGAAATATATTTGTATTTTTGCAGAATTTAACAGAATTCTCAGTTCTTTTTTTCTGAGTTTAAATGTCACCTATTATGCAAAATGCACTTTGATGTCTTTTATACATACATATGTGTCCCCGGTGTGTAAGGAGACTCACAAAGTGTCAGAAAATACAACCCTCTCTCTTTTCCTCCTTACCCACCTCTCTAAAAACCAGCCTGTCCTCCTCCAAAAAACTACCAAATAGGTTGATTGTTCAGCAGCTTATTACGACCTATAGTCACGTTTTAAAGTTTAGCACCTCTAGTGGTGTAAAAAACAACAATTTGCGGCATTTGGGCTGATGATTGCAAACGCTCTGGTGGGTCGTATATTCACAAATGACCCTCTGCGGAAAATCCTAAATTGTAGAATAGTTTGGCCATTAAAATGCTTTTTGATTAGATTTCTAGCGAGAAGTGTATATTGTACCAAGCAAAGCACATGGTGTAGTCCCAAACGATAGCTGAGGATTCTGGGTAGTGTAGTGTCTTCTGCCATCCTAAACTCAGAAAAAATTATTGTTTCTCCGAATCGAAGGGGAAAAATACAAAAGCATTGTACACAATTGAAACCAATCAATGTTGTGTAATTAACAAGGATAATCTGGTGTTTTTGAGTTGATGAGTAGTGCAGATATCACTGTAAAATCAATCGACAGTAAGGAGAATAGTTACTTCCGGGTGTAAAATCCTCCGTTATCCAATGGGAATGGACGCTCACATTGCCTTTAACTGCCGCCGACACAGACCGATGCGGTGCTTCCCTGAGCGTCAAATACCGCCGCCGATGGGAATACATTGCAATCAGTTGAATGCTCTTTGTGTCCGTTTATGAAGCTGAAGGAGACTCGGCGCGTCACAACTGCACGCCAAAGGACCCTGACCAAGCGTCGCTATTGGACTATCAGGGAGTGAGACTGTGTTGGATGTGTAGGATCTATAGTTTGATGATTTGAGGTCTCGCCAGGAGAACGTGCATATACTCCGTCTTTCCCCCTATTCATTTCTATTGACGGCAGCATCCATGTAAAGTTGGCGTCAACCCTCACAGGGTGAAAACAGTATTTCCGGTCTCGAAGTTTTCGTAATAAAACCGGAAGTATTCCCCTCACTGTCAAATCCTTTGACAGTGATATCTGCAGTACTCATCCACTATAAAACATCAGTTTATCCTTGTTAATTACACAACATTGATTGGTTTAAATTGTGTACAATGCTTTTTTGTTTTTCCCCTTTGATTCGGAGAAACAAATAGTTTTTTCTGAGTTTAGTATGGCCGAAGACACTACACTACCCACAATCCTCAGCTATCGTTTGGGACTACACCATCCGCTTGCTTGACAAACCCCGTGATTCGTCCTCAAGCTCTGTGATTGGATGTTGGAGTGGCAGTGCGCCAAGGTTACGCCGAGCGCCAAACAGCTCTTTGAAATGGAATGAAACCACGGCAGACTATCCAAAACAGGATTTGAACGGGTAAAAAATATGGCAGTAGCCATCGATCATCTTAAGATAAGATAAGATGAGATAAGATATCATTTATTGATCCCAAGTTGGGAAATGTTTTTGTTACAGCATGTATTGTTATTGTTACTTTGTAATTCTACTCCACTAAAATTCAGAGGTTAACCTGGTATTTTTACTCCACTACATTTATTTTAGTTACTTTGCAGATTCTGATTAATGATGTGAAATATATACAACCCTTAAATCAGGCTTTAGTTACACCTGAGTAAAATTCAGGGAAGGTGATTGTCAAGTCCCAAAATAAACTATGCAATATATTAGACGTTAAGTACTTTGTCAGGCTTAATATTTATCTGTAGATACCCCCAAAGCTTTTTTCTTATTCAAAAGAAGACCTTAACTTAAAGTATTCTTTAATGTTTAAATAAAGCCTTATTAGTTTGTCTGTTTTGCACATCCTCCTATTAATATCTTTGGACGTCCTGCATTATACTGTTTTATTGTAGAGATCACTTACAGTATCTTCTTGATTTTTTATATTCTATATTTCTATCATTGACCTTCTACTTTCCCCCAATTTTGTATGTACTCTTAATATTTTAATTTTTTCATCTAATATAACATATTCAACAACAAATTCAATAATGTGCTTTAACCACTAGGTGGTGCGGGTTAAAAAACTGTCAAGTTTACAGTGTTAACACAATAAATTATACTTTCCAGTATAAGTTTCCAGTTTAGTTTATGACGGATGTATTTTGTTATCCATACATATATTGTTTTGATATTTGTAACACCAAACCGACAGAAAAGATGGTCCTAACATGACCCAGTGGTCTAGTTAATAAAACCTAGTAATATCAAACATAATATTACTATTAAATTGATTGTGAAATTAAAACAGAACGGTAAAGAAGAATACAGTTTCAGTCTCTCGATTTGAAGCTTATGCATTGTACCATGAACCTGTATACACCTGTAACAGTCAACTGGTGAGGAGTTGGAAAGGTAGTTTCTGAAGATGTTACAAATAACACACAGCATACAATGCCATAATAACTTTGCATTATTAGTGTAGGACACTTATGTATGTATAACATCTGAAGATGTGTAGTTTTCAATCCGGTATCACGGCAAGACGTGAACATGTGACGATTTACCATGCTGGGAGACGTGAAGATGTCACGATTTCGTCCCTTCAAACGTGACAGTTACACGGTATTGTTAACATGGGCCAACCAGTAGAGAAATACCCGGAAATGCCAAGCAAATGCTCTACCATGACGGTCGGTTGTTATTGTCAATATTAATATAATAATGATTTATTTTTTAATAGTCACACTCGATTTCGCCGATGTTCTTGTTGCCCCAGCTGGTCGACACCTCTTTTAGCAGAAACAAAGGCTACATTAATGTATTAAATCGATGTTAATCCATGTGTGTAGAATTAACGGACGTGACGTTATACGATTGCGTTGCCAGGCAACAGTTTGGGTTCATGTTAATTTACAAACTCTTCAACTAGAACTGTAGTTATATTTAAAAACATTTTAGAAGGCCTCACGAAATACTTTAATGTAAATTTAAATTTAAATGTGAAGGAATGTGTGTATTGTGGTGATTGACATTATTCACCCACGGATCTATGGGTTGGGGTATTGTTCCGCACAGACATTTTAGTTAACCGGACTTCCTGTTTCCGCCGGTCTTTGCTTCCCGGGCTTGAAGCTGTTTACATGTTGTTCTGATGCTAAATAAAAGTCTAGCTTGTACCTTTGATACCCCGCCTCCGACTCCCGTCTCTCGGCACTACAGTATAACTAAATACATCCGTCATAAACAATACCGGAAACAGACGTAGGCAAGATCCTTAGCTCGGTGATTGGATGGTTTAGCCGCAATGCACGCTGGGATATGGTGTTTATGCGATGTGAAATCCGAAAACATTTTTTAAAAATAAAATAATACTTTATTCCAAGTGTGCTTGCTTTTCTCTTTGAAAGTCATCACATAACGGCATTGTAATACACGGTTCGGCTGCATTAAATATTACATATCTGCCGTAGTTCGCTATTTATAGAGCCCTGATGAGAAGACTTCTAGACAAACAGGAACTGCCGCCAAAACCGAAAACTTGACGTGGATCATAAATATATCAGCAATTAAACAACATCTTACATTTCTTTTCACACAATACGTCTCCTTGCAGTATCAACACTAATTCGGCTGACTTTTATATTTGATCCAATTGGTAGATAGGCTGTATTTACACCATAACGGTGCACAGCTGATAGAAAGGGACACCTAGTGGTTAAAGCACGTTATTGAATTTTATTATTTTTATTATTACCGTAATTTTCGGACTATAAGCCGCGTCTTTTTTCCCATTTTTCGACCCTGCGGCTTATATAACGGTGCGGCTAATCTATGGATTTTTACAGCTAACGGCCACTAGGGGACCTCCTAAATCTATGGATTTTACAGGTTACAGTCCACCACCTTTAACTCTATGGGCTCTATGGCCGGTCCGCGCCCCCCACCTTTAAGCGGCGGGCTCCAGCAGGAAAAGCTGGAGGCCGGAAAAGAGTGAGACAGGTAGCGCGCAAAAGTAAAAGTGGAACCGAGAGTGGTACGAGAGACAGAACGAGAGCAAGACAGACAGACATTACGAGAGCGAGACAGTTTGTGCAAAGGAAGTTTTCATGCACTTGAATACGTTCTGCAAATATGCAACTTGTTTGTTGAAATGTTAATAAATGGGAGCTTCCTCAAACAGCCATCTCTTTCCCGACAATCCCCTCTGTGCACGAACCCTTACATATGGTAATTAAACATTAAAACACCTGCGGTTTATAGTCCAGTGCGGCTTATATATGTACACATCATTCAATTTAGCTGCTGCGGCTTATATTCAGGTGCGCTTTATAGTCCGAAAATTAAGGTAGATATTAATAGGATCCCTATAAAGTATATTCATTACCCGTTATTCTCTACTAATAGTTAATTAAAGACTGTATATAATGACTATTTTGCACATCCCTTTCAAGATTTCAAGATGTTCTAAGGTTTATTGACATATCATATTATACACAACTACGGTGTAGTTATGCAATGAATGAAAAACTTGGGTCACAGGTTCCTCAACAGTGCATTACAAGACATCTATCAATATGTGTGTATACCTCCACCATTAAAGTGTCATATTCTGCACATTTCTTATACTATCTACATACATCTTATAAGAGTATAATACATATGTATAATATCAGTTAAAATACGTGCTTAAACATAGTTAAAGGAGAGGTGTCATGGCCATTTCCACTGATCATAATTCCATTGTTGAGGTATACTAAAATAGATTTATACTGTGCAATTTTCCAAACTCACATTGGTTTCGCATACAGCATCTCTGTAAAGTATGTGTATTCAGCAGTATTCACTCTCTCCACTAAACGGCTCGTTGGAGCTCTTGCCCCCCCCTCCCTGTGAGCCTAGTGTGCTCCGATTGGTCAGCTCGGCCACTGTGTTCTGATTAGTCAACCACCAGAGAGGCTCCGCCCATGTCTAACAGTGCTTTTTTCGGCTCGCTCTCAGCGGAACAACAGTCTTATAATGGCCTCGGTACAGCCGTATATTTTATACGCTAACTAACCGAACTGTACCTACAACTGTTGTTATAGAAGAGTAAGTTATTTTTTACCTGTAATAAACTACTACTGTTTGATGAGAAATCAAATCATGGTTTGCTATATATGAATGATATGTTATAGGAGCAAATAATTCAGGGAAGAAAGGATAGGCCTACGAAGTATTTCCATCAAACTTTATTTTTAGAAATGTACAAAATGAACATGCGTAAATATACATATATATACACTGTATATCATCCATTCCTCCCCTTATAGGCGTTTTCGGCATCTTGCCTATCGCAGCTTTGTAAGCGGCTGCCGGGGCTTTTTAGGACGAGGCATCAGAGTGGGTCTTCCCGTGTGTGTATTGTCCGCCAGATACGCCAGGAGTTTCCTGATCTGGCTGGACGAAATCAAATGCAAATCACAAAATATTAGAGAAACTTAGTTGTTTTAGATTCGTTAGTAGTAGTTGTGGTAGGAGTGTGTATCTATCTAATCTATCTATCTAATCAACACAGTTAGCTTGCCAGCTAATATGCTAACCTACGTTTGCTAGTTGTTCAGTGTAATATGCCAATCTACTATGAACAACAGCTAGTCTAGGCTAGCAAGAACATGTTTACAATTGCAATCTTATACGGGTAGTCTGCTACATTCGGTCATTCATTGTAGCTGGCATGAAAACAATGTTTTCCCTAGCATGTCTAGCTCTAGTTAGCCTTGTTGTTTAGCTATGTAGCATACACGCTATGAACGGTAGATTGGTAGCATACACGCCAGGAACGCCAACTATAATGTACTGACCGTACGGTAAATCACCCGGAGTATACTGTCTATGAGTATTTCGTGTGTGAATGCAGACATTCTCCTGCTATGAGATACATGTATGTAAGGCCATCTGCTGATATTAGAGTTGATATATGGAAACGCTGGCAACTTAGTTAGCACAGTTAGCACTGTGTCAATGGCTTAGCAGTCCGACACAGTTTACACATTTAACCTGTTTCACGCCTTCCCCCCGGTACCGGGCGGATAAACGCGTCATTTGCAGGAAACAACGTCTAAGGAATCTTAATATTGAATAAAACTATGAATGTGTTATATCCATGTAACGGGAAGAAACTCAGCTAACTGATCTTTTTAATTTTTTTTTTCAAAAAAACCCCACAATGCTAGCACTCAGCCTCTGAATTAGCCTCGATCGAAAAAACGGGACCGACGAAGGCACATAAACTCACTCAGAACTCCCTTATTACTTATCCTAGATGCACAACCAAACACTATTTTTTGGTGTCCTGGAGACACTGAATCTAACGGTGCCCACCTCAACACTCAGTGATAAACATTCGCGACGCTATCAACGAAAGCGTACATCATCACATGTGGAGCCAAGAAGCTAAACATGTAAATATGGCTCACCTTGGTCAAAAGTGGTCTTCAATGGCATTAAAACGATAAAAAAACGATGCTGCAGTTAATCCATAGGTTCATCCTATGTGTCTGTGCCTTCTTTGAAATTATTTCTGATAATCCATAAGCAATACAACTGCGTTTTAGTTTCCAAACTCCAGAAGGAGACATTCCTCCAGTTTAGTTTCGCTTTCCACACGCGAAGCGGCAACATTTTTTCTTTACAATGTATGTGTATGTGAGTATCCTCCTTCGATTCTATTGGCTCTAACGGTCACAAGGGTATGTCAACCAACCAGATCGAGCAAGGGGGGCCAGAGATAGGTCAAATCCACCCAAATGACCCCAGATGGCCCAGTTTTTGGCTAAATCTCTCTAAAAAGGTCAAATTTCACTTGTTTTGCATCAATCTTGATACAGGGTACTTATTATATGTTGTACTTTGGATTCCTAAAGCTTTTAGTCTACTAACCCATCATCCAAGGGTAGTTTTCACTATCTGTAAAAAATAATTTTTGGACGGACACTATAATTTACAGTTTTTTACTATGTAAAATCTGAATTTTCTTTAAAATAAAAAACATTTATATTGATTCTCACACTTCTACATCCAACTCACAGGTTTATCATTACTTTGAGAAAAGATTATTAATTTAACCCTTTTAGAAGGGAAGATATGGTCATTTGTTCTGGGAATGTCATTTTCGAGCCTGAGACCTGAAAAACAGGCTCAGAGTGGAACAGGTTAAACAGTCTTGTTTGATAAATACACAAATAACAATGCAAACTTACAGGTTGTGTACCCGAATCTTCCCCTGCTCCAAACGGTCCAAATAAACTAGGAATAGCATCGTCCTTCAGTTTCAAATGCTGTGCATATCCGGCCTCAAACTGGGCAATGTTTTGGAAGCTTTCGTCTGTGAAATGCCGCGCACACAGTAACGTTCTTCGAACCTCTGAAGGAACAGTGTTAAAAAGAAATTTCAACCACTGACTTCGTCGTGGTTCTTCCGTCGGTAGGACAAACAGCTCAGATTTCTCCTCACATTTCAGGAAACAGGTCCTTGGCATTGGCATGACTGGGTCGATTGTGAACTGAACCAGAGCTTCCAACAGTAAATGTTAGGCTGGCAGAGGGTGCGGCCAGCGCCGCTGGGTGTGGCCATAGCTCTTCCGGATTGGTCCATTTTGTTCCGGGTACCGCATGACATCATGCCGTACCCAGAAGAATCAAATGGACAGTGACGTATCTCCAACGAGGCGTTTTGGGGAGGTATTTTCTGTGTTAGAGTTTTACTCGCTACAGGGTGTACTTTGAGGGTTTTGACTCTGCACACCGTTTACATGCATAAAAACCTTCATAACACACAAGGGGACGGGTAATAACCGGAAAAGCATGACACCTCTCCTTTAACATTGCAGGAAAGCAATATATTAGACGTTAAGTACTTTGTCATCTGTAGATACCCCCAAAGCTTTTTTCTTAGGCAAGGCAAGGCAAGGCAAGGCAAGTTTATTTATATAGCACTTTTCTGTACGCGACAATTCAAAGTGCTTTACAAAACAAATTAAAATACTTTTTATGAATAAATACAGTAAAAACACATTATATAATGGCATTTTACAACAGTCATTAGAAAGCAAAGATAATAAAATAATAAAAATAAACACCACAGGTATACAATACATGTTTAAAAGGCATACTGTAGTTCGAATATGAGCAGCTCAATTAAAAGCAGCGGCAAAGAGATATGTTTTTAGTCTCGATTTAAAAATGGTAAGCGTTTCTGCGGACGTGCATGATTTGGGTAGTTTGTTCCAGAGTGTCGGGGCATAACAGCTCAATTCTGCCTCTCCATGTTTTGTTGTTACTCTCGGAACCGATAGCAGACCCGTCCCAGAAGACCTGAGGCACCTTGATGGCTCGTAATTGTGTAGGAGTTCATCAATATACTTTGGTCCTGTTGGAGCAGAACACCTATTGGGTGGCTGAGAGCCCCCCCTCTGCTACGCGCCGTTCGTTGGATGAGGCTGATCTCTATTTAATAAAGAAAGGAATTGAAAACACCGGAATCAAAAGTTATAACAATTATCTGAGTTTACTGGTAGGAAACAAAACACGTATACAAGTTTTACAAAGTACTCCGGACTTCAGGTTTGTGATGCGGTTTACAGGTAGACAGACCAGCTTTCAGAAAACGAGAAGTACGGACTTCAGGTTTGTGATGCGGTTTACCGTCTCTAGACCAGCTTTCAGAAAACCAGAAGCATTTTACACACAAAAACAACAGTATTCATATTCATATTTTGGGGCGGAGATGTGTTGACTTCTCCCTTCCCCTTTTACTCCAAAGCGAATTAGAGAGTCCGTGGGGAGGAGCTGTGTGAGCTGCTCACATCCCCCAGGTGTTTTTACTGGTTGGATTCACTTCTGGTCGGGTTCAATACAGCGAATCAGAGTTCTGACCAGAACGTGAGATTCTAAGGTTCCACAAGGTCAAAGTCAATCTTATCTCTGCCCCGATATCCACTCCCTTACTTTCCCATGGCATCTTTCACATAAACTATTCTTTCTCATACAATTAAACCTTGTACACAGATATAATGATGCCCATAAAGAACCTTGAAAAGAATATGTGTGTGTGTGCTGGTGAAAAGGGAGGTGCACGTGTGTGTGTAACAGGATCTCTGGGTCAGTGAGTTGTAAGTGAGAATATAATTTCTATATATGTGATTACTTAAAACAGTTCAAACAATACATGTTTACTTCAATACAGTTTAGAATCATATCTTTTTACTTCAGTCCTAAACCATGTAATGATTTAAAAACTAGCAACAGTACTTTAAAATCAATTATTTGGCCGACTGGAAGCCAATGTAAAGATTTCAGAACCGGACTGATGTGATCCACTCTTTTAGTGTTAGTGAGGACACGTGCAGCAGCATTCTGAATCAGCTGCAGCTTTCTGATGGATTTTTTTGTCAGCCCTGTGAATACACTATTGCAGTAGTCGAGTCTACTGAAAATAAAAGCATGGACAAGCTTTTCTAAGTCCTGTTGTGACATTTTTTTTAATCCTCGATATATTCTTCAGGTGATAATAAGCAGACCTAATGACTGTTGTAATGTGGCTGTTGAAATTCAGGTCTGAGTCCATCACTACACCTAGATTTCTGGCTTTATTAGTGGTTTTGTAGTCTGCCGACTGAAGCTCTGCGATTACTTTTAATCGGTCCTTCTTTGCTCCAAAAACAATGATCTCATTTCTTTGTTTGTTCAGTTGGAGAAAGTTCTGAGTCATCCAGTCAGTGATGTGCTCAATGCACTTGCTCAGTGTTCTAATCGGAGAATAGTCTCCTGGTGTGATTTTAAAATAAATCTGGGTGTCGTCTGCATAGATGTGATAGCTTAGATCGCTCTTTTTAATAATTTCAGCCAGAGGTAGCATATAAATATTAAAAAGTAAAGGTCCTAAGATGGAGCCTTGAGGAACCCCGCATGACATATTTGTCAAAGTTGATGTGTAGTTGCCTATTGAGACAACATTTTTTCTGTCCTTTAAGTAGGTACTAAACCAATTTAGAGCTGTTCCTGAAACTCCCACCCAGTTTTCTAGACGGTCTAGCAATATGTTGTGGTCAACAGTGTCAAATGCAGCGCTGAGATCTAATAATACTAAAACTGATATTCTGCCACTGTCTGTGTTTAAATGAATGTCATTTAAGACCTTTACAAGTGCAGTTTCAGTGCTGTGGTTTGGTCGAAAGCCCGACTGAAACACATCAAAACCGTCATTTAAAAACATGAAATGACTCAACTGTTGAAAGACAACTTTTTCAATCAATTTGCTTAAAAACAGAAGGTTTGATATTGGCCTGTAATTATTCATTACGGTTGTGTCCAAGTTATGCTTTTTTAGGAGCGGTTTAATTACTGCAGTTTTCAGGGCCTGCGGAAATACACCTGTTTGAAGAGACTTGTTTACTATGTGTAGTATATCTGAGGCCATGCACTGAAAAACAGTTTTGAAAAATCCTGTCGGAATAATATCGAGGCTACAGGAGGAGGATTTCAGATGTTGAATAATGTCTTCCAGGTCATGAGCATTTTTCAGACGGAATTGTGTCATGATGTCTGGATTGACTTTAGGTGAACATAGGGGCAGTACATTTGCTGTACCTGATGCAGAGGAACTGACTGCCTGTCTAATGTTCATGATTTTGTCAGTGAAGAAGCAGGCAAATTCATTGCAGGCCCTGGTGGATACTGGGGGGTTTGTTAGTCTGTCGACGGTAGCAAACAAGGCACGTGAGTTGTTTTTATTTTTGGTAATGATGTCAGAAAAGAAAGACTGTCGTGCCTTTTTTATTTCCTGATTATAGACGCAGAGTCTCTCTTTATATATTTCGAAGTAAACTTGGAGATTTGTTTTTCTCCACCTGCGTTCAGCTTTTCTGCACTCAGTTTTTGCTGTTCTCACGTCATGGCTTTTCTCCATGGAGATTTTTTATTGCTAGATACTTCCTTTGTTTTAATGGGAGCGATGGTATCCATGACATTTGTTATTTTGGAATTAAAATTATCAACTAGCTCATTTACTGAGAAGTTAGCATGGGCAATTGAGGGAGTAAAAATCTGAGCAAACATTTCCTCTGCATTTTCAGTTAAGTGACGTCTAGTGGTTACCTCTTTCTTAACAATTGTATGGACGGTAATAGAGCTCTCAAAGAAAACACAGGAATGGTCGGAGAGCGCTACATCAGTCACCACAAGCTTAGAAATGTTCAGACCCTTTGATACAATCAAGTCCAGAGTGTGCCCCTTATTGTGCGTCGGACCCTTCACATGCTGAGTCAGTCCAAAATTGTCGATAACACAAAACAGTTATTTAGCCCCTCTGTCCTGGGGATTGTCAACATGGATATTAAAATCACCAACGATGATTAAACGGTCAAAGTCAATACACACGATAGACAGTAACTCGGTAAAATCATCAAAAAAGCTTGCACAGTATTTGGGTGGTCTATAGATGTTTAGGAACAGAGCTCGAGAGGAGCATTTCAGCTGAAGGGCCACATATTCAAAAGAAGCAAAGTTTCCATACATAGTCTGCTTGCATTGAAATAAGTCATTAAACAAAATAGCAACCCCACCCCCTCTCTTATGCAGTCTTGCCTGACTCATAAAACTAAAGTTGGGAGGGGTTGATTCTATAAGAACAGCTGCACTGTTGTTTTGGTCTAACCAAGTTTCAGTTAAACACATAAAATCCAGATTGTGCTGGGTGATAAAATAATTTATTAAAAATGATTTACCTGCTAAAGACCTGACATTTAATAGAGCCAGTTTAAATGTGTTTGATATACAACCTGGTCTCACCAGAATGCGTGACTCCACCACGACTCCTTAACACCGCAGTGCGTGGTGGAGTCACGAACTCTGCTACATTTACGTGTCTGCACCACGCAAACAACCCCAATGTAAAGTGAATGAGGCTCCTTTGTCGTGGTGCACACACGCATTTCTACAACGTCCCGCAGTGAGCTTTTATTCTATAAAACGTTTTTAAAATCTACTTTATAGCTTGTAGTAACTCACAGGAGGCTTCTTTTATTTTATTTGTATTCATAATAATTTTTATTTTTCGTCAGAATGTATTATGGTGCATTATTTACCAATTTTTGTTCTCAAAAAACAGTGCATTGTGTGTAATACAACTGTGATGTTTATTAAATTAGTTTGTTTTTAAGGAAGGCCAGAGCTTCAGCTGAGTCAAATAGATTGTTCCCTTTAGTTAACGTTATTTAAAAGTTAATTATATTCCTATTTGATCATGTCCCCTTTATTGTATTACGGACGCAGAGAGCAATGTGAGCGTCCATTCCCATTGGATAACGGAGGATTTTAAACCCGGAAGTAAGTATTCTCCTTACTGTCGATTGATTTTACAGTGATATCTGCACTACTCATCGACTCAAAAACACCAGATTATCCTTGTTAATTACACAACATTGATTGGTTTAAATTGTGTACAATGCTTTTGTAATTTTCCCCTTCGATTCGGAGAAACAAATATGTGTTCAGAGTTTAGGATGGCCGAAGACACTACACTACCCAGAATCCTCAGCTATTGTTCCGCTTTGCCTCAAGCTCTGTGATTGGTTGACCTCCAACTGCATTCCATATGGAAAAAAAACGTTTCGTAAAAGATAAAATCATACTTTATTCAGCAGTGCTTGCTTTACTCTTTGAAAGTCATCACATGAATGCATTGTAATAAATGGTTTGGCTGCATTAAACATTACACATCTGTCGTAGTTCTTTATTTATCTACAGAGATCGGGCCTCAGAATAGACCGGAAACTATTCTTTTACCGTTCTGTTTTAATTTCACAATAAAGTTAGTAGTAATAATTTGTTTTTGATATTATTGTTTTTTATTAACTACTAGACCGCTGGGTCATGTTAAGACCATCTTTTCTGTGTTGCTGTGGGTTTTTTCCATCGCTTTTGTGTTACAAATATCAAAACAATAACAGAATATATCCGTCGTAAACTAAACCAGAAATAGCAGTATAATTTATTTTGTTAACACTGTAAACTTGACAGCTTTTTAACCCGCACCTCCTACTGGTTAAAGCACGTTATTACACGTTTAGAGTCATTGCAATGCAGGTAGATTGTGTTGCTTTTTAATGACTGTTTTAAAATGCCTTTTTCTTAATGTCTTTCATTTTTGTAAAGCATTTTGAATGTGTTATATTTGATGAAAACATTTAAATATTAAGAGTACATACTCTTAATATAGTGGGAAAGTGGAAGGTCAATGATATCAATAATATAGAATAGAAAATATCAAGAAGATACTGTAAGTGATCTCTACAATAAAACAGTTTAGTGCCTGATAGGAGGATGTGCAAAACAGACAAACTAATAAGGCTTTATTTAAACATTAAAGAATACTTTCGGTTAAGGTCTTCTTTTAAATAAGAAAAAAGCTTTGGGGGTATCTACAGATATTAAGCCTGACAAAGTACTTAACGTCTAATATATTGCATGGTTTGTTTTGGAACTTGACAATCAACTTTCCTGCAATGTTAACTATGTTGAAGCACTTATTTTAACTGATATTATACATATTAATTATACTCTTATAAGATGTATGTAGATAGTATAAGAAAGGTGCAGAATATATTTAATGGTGGAGGTACACAGATATCGATAGATGTCTTGTAATGCACTGTTAAGGAACCTGTGACTTGCATAACTACACCGTAGTTGTGTATATGATATGTCAATAAACCTTAGAAAATCTTGAAATCTTGAAAGGGATGTGCAAAATAGCCATTATATACAGTTTTTAATTAACTATTAGTAGAGAATAACGAGTAATGAATATACTTTATAGGGATCTGCAGATAAATATTTAGTCTTCTCAAGCACCCACTACCAAATATCTCGCCTGATTGTTGGCACTTGACAATCACCTTCACTGAATTTTACTCAGGTGTAACTAAAGTCTGATTTAAGGGTTGTTTATATTTCATATCATTAATCAGAATCTGTAAAGTAACTAAAATAAATGTAGTGGAGTAAAAATACCAGGTTAACCTTAAAGAAAGCCCTCAGGATTATAAAAGACCCCCATCACCCCAGCCACAAACTGTTCTGTCTGCTGCCGTCTGGCAGGCGGTACCGCAGCATCCGGACTAAAACCACCAGACTCAGGGACAGCTTCATCCCACAGGCCATAAGACTATTAAACACCTGAACTTTGAAACAACATCCATAACATTCATCTGGCCGCTACTTAGAAATTATTTATCTAATATATCATATTCCAATCACTTGTATATAGACTCCTATTGCACTATTTCACTTTTTACTAATTTACTATTTTTCTTTTTGTATTTACTGCACTATTTTGTCTGTGTATCTGTTTTATTGTGTTGCACTGTTGGAGGAGCCTGTGACATGGTGTAGTCCCAGAGCTGAGGATTCTGGGTAGTGTAGTGTCTTCTGCCATCCAAAAACTCCGAAAAAATATTTGTTTCTCCGAATCGAAAGGGGAAAATGCAAAAGCATTGTACAGAATTTAAACCAATCAATGTTGTGTAATTAACAAGGATAATCTGGTGTTTTTTAGTTGATGAGTAGTGCAGATATCACTGTAAAATCAATCGACAGTAAGGAGAATACTTACTTCCGGGTGTAAAATCCTCCCTTATCCAATGGGAATGGACGCTCACATTGCTCTTTGGGTCCGTAATACAATAAAGGGGACATGATCAAATAGGAATATAATTATCTTTTAAATAACGTTAACTAAAGGGAACCATCTATTTGACACAGCTGAAGCTCTGGCCTTCCTTAAAAACTAACTAATTTAATAAAAATCACAGTTGTGTTACACACAATGCACTGTTTTTTGAGAACAAAAATTGGTAAATAATGCACCATAATACATTCTGACGAAAAATAAAAATAATTATGAATACAAATAAAATAAAAGAAGCCTCCCGTGAGTTACTACAAGCTATAAAGTAGATTTTAAAAACGTTTTATAGAATAAAAGCTCACTGCGGGACGTTGTAGAAATGCGTGTGTGCAACACGACAAAGGAGCCTCATTCACTTTACATTGGGGTTGTTTGCGTGGTGCCGACATGTAAATGTAGCAAAGTTCGTGACTCCACCACGCAATGCAGTGTTAAGGAGTCGTGGTGGAGTCACGCATTCTGGTGAGACCAGGTTATTGATATACTATCACTCTGACCGCCCGTGATAGACCGTGGAGCACGCGGACACCAACCTTCTCTGTATGTTGGTTAACCTGTTAAGCTCTGAGCCTGTTTTTCAGGTCTCAGGCTCGAAAATGCCATTCCCAGAACAAATGACCATATCTTCCCTTCTAAAAGGGTTAAATTAATAATAGTTTTTCTCAAAGTAATGATAAACCTGTGAGTTGGATGTAGAAAAGTCAGAATCAATATAGATGTTTTTTATTTTAAAGAAAATTCAGATTTTACATAGTAAAAAACTGTAAATTATAGTGTCCGTCCAAACATTCTTTTTTACTTATAGTGAAAACTACCCTTGGATGATGGGTTAGTAGACTAAAAGCTTTAGGAATCCAAAGTACAACATATAATAAGTACCCTGTATCAAGATTGATGCAAAACAAGTGACATTTGACCTTTTTAGAGAGGTTTAGCCAAAACCACTCCACCTCTGAGGTGATTTGGGTGAAAATGTTTTTTTTTCCATATCTCTGGCCCCCCTTGGTCGATTTTGATGGTTGACACCTCTTTCTGACCGTTAGAGCCAATAGAATCGAAGGGGGAGGCCCCCACACACACTCGTTGTGAAAACAAACGGTGGGGGCTTCCCGCATGCAGGTTTGCACCAGAGTGAAGCATCTCTCGCTCTGACATCTGGAAACGAAAAAGCAGTTTTATTGCTTATGGATTATCAGAAATAATTTCAAAGAGGACACAGACACATTGGATTAACCTATGGATTAACTGCAGCATCGTTTTTTATCGTTTTAATGCCATTGAAGACCAGTTCTGACCAAGGTAAGCCATGTTAGCGTTTGTAGCTACCTAGCGCCACATGTTTTGATGTACGTTTTCGTTTATAGCGTCGCAAATGATTATCACTGAGTGTTGAGGTGGGCACCCCCAGATTCGGTGTCTCCAGGAGATGCTAATCGATGGGTTGGCTGTGCATCTAGGATAAGTAATAAGGGAGTTATGAGTGAGTTTAGGTGCAGTGATAGGTTACATTTTTTCACTCGTGGCTAATTCAGAGGCTGAGTGTTAGCATTGTGGGTTTTTTTTCAAAAAAAAAATTAAAAAGATCAGTTAGCTGAGTTTCTTCCCGTTACATGGATATAAAACATTCATAGTTTATTAAATATTAAGATTCCTTAGACGTTGTTTCCTGCAAATGACGCGTTTATCCGCCCGGTACCGGGGGGGCGGTGCGTAACAGGTTAAAACAGAAATGGGTCGCTGTACTGGCATAGCAGCCTCTGGTCGTTGGGTGGCGCCAGAGAGCGAGATGGCAGGCGTCAGCGGCATCAGCGAAGAAGAAAAGTTTCTAGCAGTGGAAACGGTGGCCTCAGATGACACTGCTGGAAAGGGAGGTGTGTGGAAATGGAGTGGAAATAGTCAGGGAGACGTCTGAACAGCGTGCTGCATGTTAGCCGCTAGCATGCGGCTACCCAACCTGCTGGGGTGGATTCCATCAGTGTTGAAGAGTGCGGGTCGGTCCCAGAATAGATTAAAATTGTCAGTAAAACCTAAATCGTGAGCTCTGCAGGCGGATAGGAGCCAAGTGTGGAGGCTGAGGATCCTACTGAAACGCCCTGCTCCGCGGGCCAGCGTTGGGATCGGACCTGAGATAAAAAACGACTTTTCACAGCTCCGTAGAAGATTAAAAAGTTTCTCAAAATCATTTTTTGTCAGCTCTGACTGCTGGCGGGCTGTGTCATTCGACCCAACGTGGACAATTAGTCTATTGACAGATGACGGGAGTGAGTGCAGCAGCCCCGGGAGTTTATCCAGGATTACCGGGACGGTGGCTCCAGGGAGGCAGCGTGTGGCTGCATTGAAGAATCGGATGTTTCTGGTTATGGAATCCCAGATTATTAATGTGGTTGGGGCGAAAAGGGGACGAGGATGTGGTGACCGTGTAGGAACAGCTGGGCTCGGAGAGGATTTCCTTGCCGGCTCAGGGCCCGAAAAACTTCCCGAGTGTCTCAGCACGGCCTCTTTGAGGAGTCTACGACGTGAAGAGGTGATCGCCGGACGGGATGAGGGACGCTGTGTTGACTCCACAGTGGCCTGGGTAGCAGCACAAATGCTGTCGGCTGCCGGCGCAGAAGTTACAGAGGCGGCAGGGTGCAGATCTGGACAGGTCGGTGCCGCGGGAGCATCAGCTGGACGGGCCGGATCGTCTGGACGGGTCAGAGCCGCGGGAGCATCAACTGGATGGACCGGATTGTCGGACAGGGCCAAAAGAAGACCTTAACCTAAAGTATTCTTTAATGTTTAAATAAAGCCTTATTAGTTTGTCTGTTTTGCACATCCTCCTATTAATATCTAATAATAAAAATAATAAAATTCAATAACGTGCTTTAACCACTAGGTGTCCCTTTCTATCAGCTGTGCACCGTTATGGTGTAAATACAGCCTATCTACCAATTGGATCAAATATAAAAGTCAGCCGAATTAGTGTTGATACTGCAAGGAGACGTATTGTGTGAAAAGAAATGTAAGATGTTGTTTAATTGCTGATATATTTATGATCCACGTCACGTTTTCAGTTTTGGCTGCAGTTCTTCCTGTTTGTCTAGAAGTCTTCTCATCAGGGCTCTATAAATAGCGAACTACGGCAGATATGTAATATTTAATGCAGCCGAACCGTGTATTACAATGCCGTTATGTGATGACTTTCAAAGAGAAAAGCAAGCACACTCGGAATAAAGTATTATTTTATTTTTTTTAAATGTTTTTGGATTTCACATCGCATAAACACCATATCCCAGCATGCATTGCGGCTAAACCATCCAATCACCGAGCTGAGGATCTTGCCTACGTCTGTTTCCGGTATTGTTTATGACGGATGTATTTAGTTATACTGTAGTGCCGAGAGACGGGAGTCGGAGGCGGGGTATCAAAGGTACAAGCTAGACTTTTATTTAGCATCAGAACAACATGTAAACAGCTTCAAGCCCGGGAAGCGAAGACCGGCGGAAACAGGAAGTCCGGTTAACTAAAATGTCCGTGCGGAACAATACCCCAACCCATAGATCCGTGGGTGAATAATGTCAATCACCACAATACACACATTCCTTCACATTTAAATTTGAATTTACATTAAAGTATTTCGTGAGGCCTTCTAAAATGCTTTTAAATATAACTACGGTTCTAGTTGAAGAGTTTGTAAATTAACATGAACCCAAACTGTTGCCTGGCAACGCAATCGCACGTCACGTCCGTTAATTCCACACACATGGATTAACATCGATTTAATACATTAATGTAGCCTTTGTTTCTGCTAAAAGAGGTGTCGACCAGCTGGGGCAACAAGAAAATCGGCGAAATCGAGTGTGACTATTAAAAAATAAATCATTATTATATTAATATTGACAATAACAACCGACCGTCATGGTAGAGCATTTGCTTGGCATTTCCGGGTATTTCTCTACTGGTTGGCCCATGTTAACAATACCGTGTAACCAGGGTTGGGTTGTAACGGAATACATGTAACGGCGTTACGTAATCAGAATACAAAAATCAAGTAACTGTATTCAGCTCGCGTTACATTTGAAAAACGAGTAATGTGATTACAGTTACTTTCGTAAACCTGAAGTGAATACATTTTGATTACTTATTGGAATTATTGGTGGAAAGATTTCCTCACAACATTTAATATTCATTACTAAAGGTACAGCCGAATCATCACAGCGCACAAAACCTATTACCACCGCAGATGGACCAAAAAAGGGAGCGTTTGAAAAAAATGTGCGGGTCCGCTCAGTGAAACAATAACAACGAAACATGGAGGAACAAAAGTCTGCGTTTAAATCGTGTGTGTGTGTGTGTGTGTAGAGGTGTGTGTGGTTAAAACACATCAGCCTGCGGTCGCTCTTTAGCCTTTCTAATGATTCTGAAGGTAAGCACAGTGAAGGCGGTGCGTGAAAGGCGGTGCACGCTCCTCTTCTCAGAGACTGAGTGAACCCTCCCGCTGCCTCCTGGTGCCGCAGAGATTTCATGAAGTGAAAGAGGTTTTCCTTCTACAAAACAGCTGTGGGCAGCAGATACTGTGAGTGTCACGGACATGAATTCATAGATCAAGGCAGACTGGTGCACACACTCTCCTGTTTTGCCGATCCGGTGCTTAAACAAATATAGCTCTACACCCCTGGCCCGAAATGTCCTTAAAATGAAGTCTGAGTTCGACATTTTAATTCATGTCCTGCCAACACTGGCAGGACAGAAGGCGACACGCCCGTTCTAAGCCGTGTCCCTCACTCCTCACATCCCAAACTGCATCCCCAAAAAGTGTATTATGTTGTTACATCGTTTCAGATGTTATGTTTCAGTTGTGCTCTTGATAAACCATTAAAACAGTAAAAACACGTTCAGTTTCCTTTGCTTTTTGTGTCTCCTGTACACCAAAACATACCTGTAACGGCTGCTGTTTCTGTCTGCCCGTTAACCTGTCTGAGATTGTTTGCAGCTGTGTGTAATATGTAAATGAGCTGTGTGGTTGCCCCAATGTCGTTGGCTGTCATCTCCTGGTCCTCCTCCGAAGACGCTGATTGGAGCACGCCGGGCCCGACGCTCTCCAATCCCTGTGCAATCCCAGAGCACACCTTCCGGAGATTACTACAAAGCCTGGGGACAATTATCACTCGGGAGGCTCTGCTTATGGCTCCGTTCCTTTCAAAGAGCCGTTCAAAAGAGCCGTTCAAAAGAGCCGTTTTTTAAAAAAGGGGGGTCGGGGTTACTAGGTTTATCTGCGAAATATCACCAGGATAATGATTGACTGCATTGCCAGACCTAATGTCAATAATCTGCATTGTAAACATGACACAAGGTGGGCGCCATATCCATGTCATCATGTCAGTGAATGTACTTTGAATTTACCCTCCTGCATGTGTTAAATAAATAAAGTTGCCTTGCCTGAATGAAATTCACGAAACTCTTAATATTAGTAGTGTGTTTTTTAAGTGGCGATGGAGATTATTTGTTGACCCCTGCTTTAAAGGATATTTTGCCTTACAAATGGTGCGCTTTATATCACTGCCTGGGTTTTGGTTGAAGTGCATCCAAATGCTTGCTGCGTTTTCCCGCGTTTGGCCTCATTTTCCATCCGAAAAACACGTCGTCTATCTGTCCAGTACCACTTGTATGACTTCTCTCTCTCGCGTATCAATCAGACGCCTCATACCTTTTGCTCTTGTGTCGTGGACACTACAGACTGTGTTTGGTGTGATATATGTGCTTAGTGTCGTGTGTTGAGTGTCGTGTGTTGAGTGTTGATATATGTGCTTAGTGTCGAGTGTTGATATATGTGTTTAAAGTGGTGGGTTTAGTTTCTTTTGTTAGCTGTGTTTTCCTGCAGCTCCTTCCATTAGTGCTGATTGGAAGTGATCTCAGGTGTGATAACTAGGCTCATGTTTTAGAGTCCTTTTTCTGTTATTAGCAGTAGAACTGCGCCCTTTTGGCTTCTTTGTTTGGCTTAGGCTACTTTTGCTCCCTTTTTGTTGTACACCTTTGTGTTATTTCATTAAAACCCTATTATAATTACTTACCAAAACCATCTGGTGTGTGTTAACTTACTCATCCCTAGTGGGTTCGTAACAATACCCATCTGTGATGGAAAAAGAAAGTAATCCAAAAGTAATCTAAAAGTAATCTGATTACGTTACTTTTTTAAGACACGTAACTGTAACTGTATTCGGATTACTTTCAGAGCCATGTAATCAGTAATCAGTAACTGATTACATTTACAAAGTAACCCTCCCAACCCTGCGTGTAACTGTCACATTTGAAGGGACGAAATCGTGACATCTTCACGTCTCCCAGCATGGTAAATCGTCACATGTTCACGTCTTGCCGTGATACCCGGTTGGTAGTTTTATTCATGTTTTCACATAATTTTACAGGATAGTGCTATATTATTTCACATATTATAGTTCTACACATTAATATCTGATTTGTAAAACATCACAGACAGAAAGGTATATCTGTCATTTAATGGTAAGCTATTGAAATTCAGATTCCATAGATGTGTCTCCCATCACCCAAAACCCCTGACTATTCTCTCAATTCAGTATTTACATTCTTATATTCAAAGAAAATCAGTAATATCTTTAAAAACGACAAGTCCTTTTCTATCAGCTGTGCACCGTTATGGTATAATAACCTATCTACCAATTGGATCAAATATAAAAGTCAGCCGAATTAGTGTTGATACTGCAAGGAGACGTATTGTGTGAAGAGAAATGGAAGATGTTGTTTAATTGCTGATATATTTATTATTCACGTCACGTATTCAGTTTCGGTGGCAGTTCTACCAGTTTGTCCAGAAGTATTCTAATCAGGGCTCTATAAATAAAGAACTACGGCAGATGTGTAATATTTAATGCAGCCGAACCGTTTATTACAATGCCGTTATGTGATGACTTTCAAAGAGAAAAGCAAGTACAAGTGGAATAAAGTATTATTAGGGCCCGAGCACGGAGCGCTAGGACCCAACGGTGTCCTAGCACGAAGTGCGAGGAACCTATTGTTATTGGAGGAATTCTTCTTATTATGGTGCTGGCGTTTCCTGTTTTTGAGGTCTTAGTATGCTTCAAAAGTTGTATAATTTTGCACGGATTCCAGAATCGGTGAAAAATTCAACATTCTGGAGTCAATGTGTTCAAATTGTCCAACATGCTCTCTCGCGCCACCTATGGCCATTTCCATTTTTGGAAAGATGTACAAAGTCGCACCGTAACTCCAAATGACCTGAAATTTTGCACACTTATTTGGGTGGACCTGCTCTACATATAATCTCCTTGAACCCCTAAGCTCCGCCTACTTTATTTTTTTTTAAATTAGCATAATTTTAAAAACAGTTAAATATTCACTTAAATTTCAATTTTTTGTTTTTCAACACCAAACTTAGTATACAGCATCGTTGGAGGGTCAGACACATTACCGTAGAAAATGAGGATGTTAACACGATAAATATTGCCGCCATGAATCAAAACGTACTCGCAAAAAGGCGGGGCTTAGATATAAATGCTCATAACTCATCAACAATGTATCCAAAAAACAGGTGGTGGTAAGGTTCATTCTGTATTGGGGAATAGGCACAACAAGTAACTTTCTTTTTGGACTATAGGGGGCGCCAAAAACATATAACTCAAGAACTGATTGACGAAATAATTTTTTTATTTTTTAGACATACTCTGGGGCTGAGTATGAACTTATATTTAAAGTGTTGCAACGAATGACAAATGTGGGCGTGGCCTGTACTTTTTTTTTATGACAATGTGCTAAAATGTGCTTCGGAACGCAAAACTTGGGACACACGTCAAAGCCATAGACTGTATATATAAATGGACGTAGGATTCTGCAGAGTTGCCGAGAAGCCCTTAGTAGGCGGAGTCGGCCACTAACGGCTCGACAGTGGCGTCAGAGTTCCACTCCCGCCTGCTCCAAATAAGGGCAAAGAGGCGGAGCCGAGGCGGGACCTGCTGCCACTGGGCTGGAAGTTCCAGAGCTAGCTGAAGCTACCAAGCTAAGCTAACATGCTCCCCATCTGCACACTGCCGTCGCATTTTACGTTTCTAAGGTAAGCGGACATGAGACTATTCAGCAAAACTATAAATAATAATCTAAATTGAGTTTTTAGCATAATACTTCAGAATCTTAAAATCCCTTAACGTTTGTATGCAATTGTGCTTAATGGAATGTATAGCAGTGTATTAAAGTCAATACTTCATTTATTTAAACCAATATCTTTCTTGATTCTTTGTACAGTATGAAAAAAGAGTATTTGTACCTGTGCTGAAGTTCACTGCTGTGAGGAGTCCAGTTCTGTCTCTCACTCTCTGGTCCAGCCTGTCTGCATCACCTGGACACTTTAAACAAACAGATATATATGTAAAGAACCATGTGTACAAACAATATAACTTATTATCTTCTGTTGAGTTGGATTGTGTATTGTCCGAGTCAGGGTCCTTTTTATTTTACTGTAACTTTGGAAGTTGTGTTACCAATGCTTACTGTTTATTTGGTAATGCAATTAATAAAAACAACAAGGTTTGGGTTCGTTCTTCAGATGACTGTGATGTTAACGTGTAAGCTCAATAATGAACTCCAGCTCAACCAACCATATTGTAATATCTAAGTAATCATCTTGAAATATGACATTAATAATTGTAATATACACACATCTTATTGTGAGGTTGATTTCACATACACTACTTCGACGTTAGCTTGTCTACATACTTCAGCATAGCCAATTTAAATTAACCTTAGCAATGCATACAGTTCCTACCTACATAATAAAATATCTCTCTAAGTTACAAGGATGACCTTATTTTATCAACCTCAAACAGAAGCCTTTTGTTCTACAGTATTATCCCACTTAACGCTTAACACTTGTCTATTTCGTTTTAACCTTTATATATACAGTCTATGGTTTTAAGTTAACTTGGAGGCTAAGATTAGCATCGTTAGCACCGATGTAGCTACCACTCACTTACACGCTAACCCAAGCCTTAACATTCATTACGTAGCTGATTGAAATCATAAACACATAAATAAAGTACTCAAATTTCACTTACCGCAAAACGGCATTCATGCACCGTCTGTTTTAACCGCAGAGCGAGTCACAATAGTCCGATATATAAGCATGAAGAACAAACAAACACGGCCGGGGTCAAGTTGTGTTCCCTGGATGAACTGAGCAGGCAGAGTCCCTGTAGCTTCACGGAGACGGAGCAGCTAGCAGAGAGACAAGAAGCTAACAGCAGCAGTCACTTGACAGAGCTGTCACTCAATGTGACCACGCCCTAATTTATGCAAAAACTTTAAGACCTAATATAAATAAAAGGGTCATGTTAGAAAACAATTCACTCACAGATTCATAATCATGAAGGTGGAATCTAACTATATACATAATAATATTTATTGATCAAAGCCCACGACCTTTTCCAGAATGTAAAAAAAAAAACGTACTTTTTTAAAAAAAACTGCTCACTAGCGCCCCCTATTGTGTGGTAGTCACATATAGTTTCTCAGAACTTCACCAATTTTGGCACACACATTCCTCATGGAATTGCGGACATATTACTAATTTGCTTCCATTAGCCCCGCCCCCGAGAAAGTCGGCCATTTTCAAAAATGTGCGTTTTTCAAGCATTTTAAGCACATTCTTGCCAACTCCTCCTAGGGGAATGATCGGAAAAATTCCAGTCCAGGACAAGTTCAGCCCCTATCCAATATGATACTTAATTGCGGACCACATTTTTGAAAAATCACTCGTGGAGGTCGTAAGCTAACAGCGAATACACCATTTTTGACGATTTACATGTCGCAAATTGCTCCAAACTGCTCGCATATAGTTTTTCCGATATTCACGAAACGCTGTATACACATTGCTATTATGATTGCACACATATTTCAAATTGCCTTCCATTAGCCCCGCCCCCCAGGAAGTCGGCCATTTTAAAAAATGTGAGTTTTTCATGCATTTTAAGCACATTCTTGCAAACTCCTCCTAGGGGAATGATCGGAAAAATTCCAATCTAGGGCAACTTAAGCGCATATCCAATGTGATGCTACATTGTGAAGGAATAGTTGATCGCTTGAACATGGAGCTTGTAAGCTAACGGAGAATGTACCATTTTTGACCATTTATATGTCAGATACTACCTTAAACTACTGAGACCCGCCTGTCTGCCCGGCACATCAACTCTCACACACACACACAAACAGACACACAAACACACACACACACACTCACCTACTGTTTGTCCAACAACGCCCTTTGCTGGCGGCATATTCATTACAACAGACACCTACAGTATACACTCCATAACCCTAACCCTACTGTTTTTTTGTAGATATCAGCTACAGATGGAGCATCTTATTTCAGACAGTTTGAAACGCGAGGGTCGTGATTGGGTCGTGATTGGTCCGTGATCGGCCCGTGATCGGTTCGTGATGAAGAGCCGGCCCCCAGTCTGACTTGATACTGCCCCCGTGATAAATACATTTAATTATTGTGAAGCCAGCTGTAATGGATCATTGATCCACCAGGGGGTGCAGTGGGGTTCCACACTGGAGCTCATGTGAAATCAACTTCGATACAGTAAACTGGATGTACAGTATGTCTGGTACTAATGTATAGCGGATCCATATGTCACGGATAGGATCATAGTCTGTGCTAAATAAGACATGTAATCATTTACAAAACATCACCATGTTGTTATTTAACAAAATAATGTTGTTTAGTCGAAAAAAACGAACGAGAGGAAATGCAGCCGACTCTCCCGATTTTTAATCCTAATTTAATCATCATCTTCACCACGATAATTTATGTTTATGTTCGCCGAATTGACATGAAATCACTGACAAATATGAATATTCTGTATTCAACTTCATTGAAACGATCAGGATGGGTGTTATTTTTCCCCACAATGACCAAGTCGCTGCAAATTATCCCGTTTATTACATGGCCACATTCTCAACAAAGTAACGACATGACTCCCAATCTTAATTGAAATGCTTTTATGGATTTAGAAAATGTTTTTATTGATTTAAAAAATAGTTGTCTTTCTCCCGCTGTGTAGATTGGGGGACCGCCATCCTCTGTCTTCAATGTTCGACATCGCGTGAAACAGAGGATTTCGACATTCTGTATTCATTGCTTACTTCCTTAAACCTTTTCTCCTCCTTATCTCTCTCATGACTTTTCATTTAATGCTTTATAACAGCTGTAATAGTTCGTTTAGAAATCCTAGAAACACTTTTACGGCAGCTCTCATTTACGGTAACTCCTTCTGACGTCATAGCTACCCACGTATAATATATAAACAAAGTCTTGGCTTTCAGAATATGAAACTTTTATTTCCAAAATCACACGATAAATACATTTTTGAAGCTTGTAAAGGGAAGATGAGAGGCACCTCTCACTCGCACTCTGATCTTCCGCAGCGCCGCTCCCCCTCCCTCCGGCTGAAATTATGAATGTCAAGCCCCTGACACACCAACCCGATTTTGGGAGTCAGAGGCCGTCAGAGGCAGTCGGGCATTCATTACATTACATTACATTTCATTTAGCTGACGCTTTTATCCAAAGCGACTTACAATTACCAATTACTGGGACATTCTCCCTGGAGTAACTAAGGACTAAGTGCCTTACTCAAGGGCACACTAGTAGTGGTGTTCCTGGCGGGATTTGAACTCACAACCTTCCGATCTTCAGCTCACCTCACTATCCATTAGACCACCACTATCCCCTACGCTGATTAAGAAGGCACACACAGACATTCGCGGCGCCCTACTCAGGTTGGTGTGTCCCGCACCGTCGTTTCTTTACGGCACATTTTCACACCTCCCGCGGCCTCCCGCGGCCGTAGACAGTCGGCCAAAGAAAGTCGGCCAAAGAAATCACTCTGATTGGCTGTTCAGCTTAGCGAATCAGTGCATGAGAAGCGAAGCGGAAGTGAGGGGCCAAAACAAACGATTAAGAAGGCACACACAGACAGACAGAGCTACTGTCTACCACTGTTCATTGTTCATTTACCTATTGAGAGCATCACATGGAAATGTACATTTTGCAAGAAGTGGCCATTATTCAGATGGGTGTTTCTGTCTGCCCCTCTATTCTTTCTCCCATTATCCTCCACAATCTGCCTAGAAGTATTTTAACGTTGTAGCTGTTCAAGATGGTCATTTTAAAATGTGTTAAAAATATACTGTTAGTAGTTAAACCAATAATAATGTACGGCTGCAACTGACAGTTATGTAGGCACATTTTTTTTTTTATTAACGCTGTGTGATTAAAAGAATAAACACAAATAGCAGGATAGGCAATACAAAACTTTATTTCGTACCTTGATACTACAGCCATTGATAACACAGCATTAGACATATTTGGCAAACTCTTTTTTTTTATTGTATTACACACTATTTTTGTCGTATTGTATTTTTGTCGATTGTTTACATTGTACGGATCTTTAGACATATTTGCTATATCTTATCCCACTGAAAAGGCACTGCACCGACACCGTTAAAATATTGGCATAGTTCATCCCTGTGCTGCTTGGCTCGAGCTGGAATATTGGTGCCGTGTGGCAGGGTGGCCTGCCGTAGTTCAGGGTCTTGTCTCCATCTTCCTGGGACAGCTCTCGACACAGGTTCGGGAAAGCCCCCTGAGCTTCTCGCTGTAGTATCCATGTTTTCACCCATTTAGTGCGGTTTCTCCAGATTTTTCGCTTCCGCTTCTTAATCTCTGCAGCCGCAAGCAACACTCCAATTGCTGATAACGCCAGTACCGTACGATACATGTTTTCGATCGACAAGAGAGAGTGAAAATGGAACCCAGACGCTATTTGTTGTTTGTTTATATCACGCAGTCTGTTCTTCTTCTCTCGGTGTATAACGCAGTCTGTCTTCCGGTTGTTGCCTCTTTTGAATGACGAATACACACTACCGCTGCCTGCTGGTAAGGACAGTTATTGCCACTCGTCGACTGAAGTCTTTGCGGTGTGTTCGTAGGCGGGCGGCGTAGCCGGCGACGTAGCGGACGTAAAAGTCGGGACGCCTTCGGTACGCGTTCTTTGGTCTCAGGTTGGTGTGTAGCGGCCTTAAGGCGTATAGTAATCATAGGGAACAAAGTACTTTGCAAATATAATTCCTGTTTATTATTATTATCAACAAAGTTACTTTTTTATACAGTGAGGTAAATGGTAAATATGCATGTAAATCGTTCAGTATGCGTTTACAGGTGAATACGTCTGCATTTCCTGCCAAATACTAGCCTCAAAAAGATTAAAATATAATTAATGCAAATAAACTACTTCTACTAATAATAATAATCATAATCAATTCAATAATATAAATACTATATTATTTTATTATAATATAGTTTTAATATAGTCAAGACAAAACATGCTTATGATATGCTCAAACACTGATATTTCTTAAATCTGTATTCAAATGTAGTTCCCTCTGTCAGCAATGTATCAACAACTACACACACATTTCTATCAGTATTTCTCTGTGTTGTGGTTGACATGATGATGACTGTTAGGAGTTAAGGGGAGAGGCTGAGCGCGGAGAACTGCGCTGAGAGCTGCGCACGCACTAGCCGAGCTCATAAGCCGAGGCCCCCTGCGCAATGTGAGGCCCCATGCAGCCTGCATGATCGGCCTGTAGGGAGGGACGGCCCTGGGTAACACGGCAGGGTCCGTGACAGTTTGTTTTTATCTGATTTCAAATAAACAAAGTCTTGGCTTTCAGAATATTAAACTTGTTTTGGCAAATTCAGATGATAAATACAACTTTGAAGCTTGTAACGGCATAATTATAAGCGGAGAACGGAGTAACTTGACGTCACAGCAGGCATAACAACAGCCGGTGTTTCTCGTGAGTGTTTTCCCCGGGAAACAAACACAATACACACAAACGCAAAAATACACAAACACAAACACACAACGAAAATATTTTCCCTCCGTACTACTTTGATCATTTCACTAGCAGGAACCACGCCACAACAGTGTGATGTTTGTACATTTATTGAAGTAACATGTGAATGATATGAGGGGGGTGAAGAGATGATCTGGGAGGACGAGCTATGGTCCGTGCAGTGGGAGACTCAGAGTGGGGGTTCCGTCTCCGGCATGATCTGCGTGGACTGATTACGGGCCCCCAGACGATACCTGGAATTGAATGTTAGTATACGCAGTATATGAATATGCACCGTTTAAATATAAATGGTGATGGGCGGAGGATGTTGGGATGAAGGGATGGAGGGATGAGGGATGGAGGGATGTAGGGATGTTGAGGGGAGGGAGGGAAGAAGGGATGGATGGATGAAGGGATGTAGGGATGAGGGATGAAGGGGTGAGGGATGGAGGGATGAAGGGATGAGGGATGAAGGGATAAGGGATGGAAGGATGTAGGGATGAGGGATGTAGGGATGTAGGGATGAGGGATGAAGGGGTGTTGAGGGGAGGGAGGGAAGAAGGGATGGATGGATGTGTTGCTCGGTATGAGACGGAAGGGGAACTGTATAGGTAGAAAGGGAGAGGGAGGGTGGGTTGAAAGGATGGAGACAAGCGGTGGCCGGAAGTTTTGCCGGATATAAATAGGGGTGGCCGTGGTTTGAGGCGGAGTTTTAGGCGTGGCCATGCTCCTGAACCTATGTTAACATTTTAACCTCATTTCACTAGCAGGAACCACGCCACAACAGTGTGATGTTTGTACATTTATTGAAGTAACATGTGAATGATATGAGGGGGGTGAAGAGATGATCTGGGAGGACGAGCTATGGTCCGTGCAGTGGGAGACTCAGAGTGGGGGTTCCGTCTCCTGCATGATCTGCGTGGACTGATTACGGGCCCCCAAAAGAGTCGGATTAAAAGCAGCTGACTTAAGCGTGTGCATGTCAGACGTCGTTTAGATTGTTGCGGATGTAAGCGTGGTACGCTTGGGATGACGAGCGGCCGAGGGCCTAGGTGGTGGATGTGAGTTAGGCGGCAGTTAGAGAGCAAGCAGCCTCGTTCGTTGAAGTTTATTACACGCCATCCTGCCTCCCTGCGGCTGATAGACGGTTAAAGTCTGAGGCGTTGCGTGATGGAGAGGAAAGTGAGTGAGGTGTTTGAGGTGGTGGAGCGCTGACTAAGCATGCTGAGGCCGGGTGGGAGGGGGCTCCACATAATTGGCAAGAGAGGGATGCGCGTGCTGCGAAGATGCGGCAGTAAAGCTCGGAGTCCAGAGCGCCCCAGTATGTTCCCTGATTGAACTGGTTGATGCGGCCGGCGGCTTGGCTAGCGAAGTGGATGTGGTAGGTGTAAAAACCTGAGCCTCCGAAGCGTAAGGCCATGTCGAACTCTATGCGGAGGTACTCGTCTAACTCGGGTCTGCGTGTGGGGTAGACTGAGCAGATGACGTCGCGGTAAAGGGAAAAAGCTAGGGCGAACTCTGCAGGGGTTAAGTCCTTAGACCTCTGAGGTGATGGATTTCGCAGCTGGACTAAACCGAAGTTGGTCTGCATTTCCCTGGGCTGGCTAGTGTCGATGATTGAAGGCTGTAGTAGCTGAGCTAAATCTACGTAGTTACCTAGGAGAATCTGCTGGCGCAAGGCAAGGGACACGGGGGAAGGGCGATAGACTAAGGAGGCTGGCTGGATGGGTGGTGTTGCTGTGGCTAGAGTGTAGCTGGTTGCACAGGGAGGAAAAACATTTGGGTGTTGGGGAAGGGATGGGGTAGGGATGGGGGGAGGGGGAGGGGGAGGGGGAAATGATAGACCAGTTGGAAAGGAAGGTACTGGGTAAGAGTCGGCTGATGGGTTAGCATGTAGCATGGCCCCTTGGTTTACTGGGTGGGACGCTGTTGCTACGGGGTTAGCTGCTAAAGGAGGAAGGTAAGCAGAAGCTGGGTAGCTGTGGACTGCTGAAGGTAGAGAAGAAGAAGGGATGAAGGGATGTATGTGCAAGGGGATTTTGTGAAGCCTGTGAGCACAGGGATGAGAGAAAGGTTGACATGAGCTGCGACATGTCAGACACAGAGAGCGGCACGGAGGGCGATACTACCTGGCCCCCACCAGGGGGTGCTGGTGAGTCGGGCTGTGTCCGTGGAGGAGGACGGAGGCCTGTGACGTCACGACCCGTGGTGCGCGCGCGTGCGGTGGTTGACTCTGGAGCGGGAAGAGCTGTGTGTGTTGTTGTTCTTGCCGTTGTGCTGTAGGCTTTGTAGAGGTTGAACAGTCTAGCCTTGTTGTCATTTCGGTGAAAGTGGATGCCGTTTTCCTTCAGGAAACGTTGAAGTTGAATGATTGTCCACCTCCGTAGTTCGGGCTCCGTAGTTCGGGCTCCGTTTCGGAGCGTGGCTCCGTCCGAGAGGCGTGTCGAGTGCGCCGCTGCGAGTGGCCGGGGGCTGCGAGTGAGGCAGGCTGCCGGTGGTGGGGAGATTGGAGCTGGCTGTGCCTGTTGTGGCCCCGGCTGTTTGCCCTCGCTGGCGGAGCAGACGAAGCCTGGGACCTGTCTGGAGTTGGAGGTATCTCGTTGGGGAGCTTGAGTGGGAGCGGTGGCGGCTGGTGTGTGGGACACTGATTGCCGAGCGCACGCGGCTCCGTTCGGATATTTGGCTTGGATCCGACTGCTGACCCGAGGATGGCGGGTAGCCGATGTCGAAGAGATCTTCATCTGACTCCGGCGAGTTGATCAGCAGTTCGGGATCCATGGTGAGTAGAATTTCTTGTGGTAGCGTTTGCTTGTGTTGAACCGTGACGACGCGCAGCGTGAATCACGGTCTGCCTGTCAGTCTTTGAAAGGATGGAGACAAGCGGTGGCCGGAAGTTTTGCCGGATATAAATAGGGGTGGCCGTGGTTTGAGGCGGAGTTTTAGGCGTGGCCATGCTCCTGAACCTATGTTAACATTTTAACCTCATTTATTAGCTGCTAATAATCAATCAGATCGATGGATTCCAGAGAAGAGGAAACTTTGAAGTCCTTTTTCTCAAAATGATGACTCGGTGACAGTCATTATATAATGTGACATATTTTGCTTAATATTTGGAGTACAAAAACAATCCTGATATTAGAAAGCTAGGAATCTCCTCTTTACAACAGTGTATACAACTCAAAATGTGTCTTTGGGTCAATGCGACTGATTTCGATAGAGCAAGTCACATATGGTCTGTGTTTACATTAGCAAGCATCGCTAACAGTCAGAGCTAATGCTGTACTGGAGAGTATATGTGTAAAGAAGCCGGATGTAAATGGTACTCACCTTGTGGTAAACCTGCGAGAAAGTATTTGAGCTCCATTTTCTTTCAGAAATAATGCTTGATGTGGTTTGGAACATAATATGGCATTTAATCACGGCAGCTGTAAGAATATAAAATCAATATGTGACGTGAATATTAAATAAATGCACCGTTTTATTTTGAAAAGCTTTATTTTGAAGAAAACCAGATGTTTACATATTACGTCACTTCCGGTTTCATGTAGTCTTTGTTTTTGCCGTTAGAATGAAGAGAACAGAATGTTATGAATGAGAATATAAGGAGTAAAGGCTTGTGGAGTTATACAATAAACACACAACGTCTAAATCCTCTTATTTGACGCGATATTAGTCACAGAAGAAGGAAGCCGGGAGGAAGACACGCCCGTCGTCGAAGCAGCCAATGAGAAGAAGAGGAAAATCAGATATACTTTCATTTCATTTCAAACCTTTATTTATTCAGGTTGTATCCCATTGAGATCATTGACCTCTTTTTCAAGGGAGACCTGCTCAAGTAGGTTCCACATGAAACATTAAAAACATAAACAGAACAACAAAAGGACATCATACAGTAGCATTACAGGGATTACAAATTACATACTATCCACATGCACAGGTACCAACAGCTTCCGATTCAGTAGCATCTAACCGAGCTTTAAAAACATTTAGTGGCAACAGATTGCTCAGTTTCCATTTTAATTGCAGACTATTCCAGGACAGTGGAGCTGCGCATCTAAATGCTATTTTCCCTAAGACAGTCCTAGCAGTTGGCACATTTAATAAAACCACAGCATGCGATCTCAGGCAGTAGCCACTTACAATTCGCCGTGAGATCAGGGAGCAGATGTAGGATGGAAGTTTCCCTAACATGGCTTTATATATAAAAATGTACCAGTGACTGAGCCTCCGTACAGTTAGTGAAGGCAGACCAGCCCTTGCATACAGGGTACAGTGATGAGTTAATGCTTTACAGTTTGTCACAAATCTCAGTGCACTGTGATACGCAGCATCTAACTTGACCAGGCAATTGGCAGGTGCATTCATATAAATCAGATCACCATAGTCCAGCACAGGTAAAAAGGTCACAGTGACTAGCCTTTTTCTGGCCTCGAGCAAGAAACAGGACTTGTTCCTGTAGAAGAAACCTAGTCTAACCCTCAGTTTTTTAAGCAGGATATTGACATGATGTTTAAAAGTGAGACAATCATCAAGCCAGATACCAAGGTATTTGTAACAGGCAACCACTTCAAGTTTTATTCCTTGCGTAGTTAAAATATCTAAAACAGGCTCTGGTGTCTTTTTGGCTTTTGAAAAGAGCATTACCTTGGTTTTATCCACATTTAAAAGAAGCTTTAGTTCAGAGAGCTGAGTCTGAATAATGTTAAAAGCAGTTTGCAATTCAACAACAGCCTCCTTAATGGAGGGACATGCACAGTACATAACGGTATCGTCCGCATAAAAATGTAAGGTTGCTCCATCGACATTTTCACCTAAACTATTGATGTAGATGGAGAATAAAAGTGGACCTAAAACAGAACCTTGAGGAACACCATTAGTAGTGTTTAACCACTCAGAAGACAGCCCATCAAAATGAACACATTGGGACCTTTCAGAGAGGTAGTTCACAAACCACCCCACTGCATGGCAGGATATGCCAATACTGAGTAGCCTCTGCTTTAAGATGCGATGATCGACGGTATCAAACGCTTTGGAAAGGTCAATAAATAGAGCTGCACAACTCTGCTTATTATCTAAAAAACTCGCCACATCATTCACCACTTTCATTGTGGCAGTGATGGTGCTATGTTGTTTTCTGAAGCCTGACTGATGTTTAGACAGGATGTCATTTGTACATAAAAACACCTTTACCTGTTCACTCACTAGGCGTTCAAGAACCTTAGCCAGAACTGACAATTTAGAGATGGGCCTATAATTATTTAAAACAGTTGCCTCCCCTCCTTTCAGCAAAGGCAGGACATACGCTGACTTCCACAGTTTTGGAATTGTATTTGTGCTGAGGGAGAGGTTAAAAAGAGTAGTGAGAGGTGGAGCAATAAAATCTGCAGCTATCTTTAAAAAGAAAGGTTCCACGTTGTCCGGGCCGGCCGGTTTCTTAGGATCTAACTTGGTTAAAGCTTCACGAACAACATCAACAGTAAAAGGAGTAAAACTGAAAGGGTTTTCCAGACCACATTGTTCAGAGTCACAGACTGTGGTGTTCACAGAAGCAGAGTTAGTCACAGAATCAAACATAGAACCGCAGGACACAAAATGCTCATTAAAACAATTTAACATAGTAGCCCTGTCCGATATAGAGCCAGATGCTGTGGTAATGCACGGAGGTAGCTCATTTCGGATCTCACTGGTGGATAGCGATTTTATGGCTTTCCAAAATTTCCTAGGATTATTTAGGTTTTCTGTAGTAACTGACAAATAGTACTTCGACTTAGCACTTTTGACCTGTGAAGTGAAGCTATTTCTTAGTTGCCTAAAACGCAGCCATTCAACCTCTGAGCCTGATTTCCTAGCCTTTGCTCAGGCCTTGTTTCTCTCATGCAGGAGACTGGACAGTTCAGCAGAAAACCAAGGATTGTCTCGTCCCTTTACTCTAAAAGTACGTAGGGGTGCATGTCTATCTATAATTTCCATAAAACCAAGATAAAAATAAGACCATGCAGTTTCAACATCAGCACACAGATCGATTTTTCCCCAATCAAACCCAAACAGATCATGAACAAAACCCTGCTCCACAAAATGTTTTATGTGTCTCTTAATAATAATACGGGGTTTAGCCTTTTGGACCTTAGTGTCCCTAATTGTGGCTACAACACAGTGGTCACTCACATCATTTGCAAATACTCCCACAGATGGGTATTTATAGGGAACATTAGTTAGAATGAGATCAATTAGGGATGATTTATTAGGGGACTTAACGTTAGGGCGAGTAGGACTGTCAACAATCTGAGTAACATTCAGAGAGATACAAAGGTTTTTAAAATCCTCTGATATTGCAGTTAACCAGTCCCAGTTAAAATCTCCAAGTAGCACTATTTCCTTGTAGTCTAGTTGTGATATAAGTTTTGCTAGTGAAGACAAGGAGTCCTTGACAGCTGAGGGGGGTCTGTAACACCCCACCACCATGACTTGTTGCCCCTTTGCCACTTCTATATTTAAGGCTAAAAATTCGAATTGCTTACTGATAGATTTGGAGATCAATGTGGTTACACTGAACTTATTTTTAACATAAATGGCAACTCCACCACCTTTATTAGGCCGGTCGGTACGATACACATTATAGCCATTTAAGGATATGTCAGAGGCCAAAATAGTTTTATTTAGCCATGTTTCTGATAACACAATGACATCAGCGTCAGTCGAGCTTGCCCAAATGCGGACAAAATCTAGTTTACCTAACAGACTGCGCACATTCAAGTGGATGAAACCCAACCCAGATCTAGCTTTAAAATCAGCAGGAGTAGCGATCTGACTACTACTACTGGGCGGACCAGGGTTAGGTTGAACATTTCCTGACAGTAATAACAACAAAAAAACCAGGCATCTTTTCCTCTTAATCGACACACACACATTGTCATCTACTTTAGAATCACCGGAAAAGTCTGCGAGAGTGTGATTTGAGCTTAAGAAGCACCATCATCCCAGGCAAACAAAAAAGACAAACATATTTTGTCGAGCAGATTGTCTGCGACAAGGTGACCGGTAACTGTTTGTGTAACACATCCGACCCTTTGCAGGGGATGCCTACTGCGGGTGGCAGAACAGACCTGAACCCAGTAGGCTTCTCAGGATGACTAGAGATCTTCTCATAGTCCAGAACAGTTAACAGGCACAGCAGAATCACGATATGGGCCATCCTCCCAGACCAGCACACAATATCCGCGATGTTCCCGGGGCAAAAATCCTCCTCCTCACAGCAGCAAAGGACAGGCGAAAGCAGCAGCGAGGAAGCGCACCGGTCTCTCCGTGGTATCCCCGGGGTAAGAGGTCTCCTCAGCAAGCAGCACACGACACTGGAACACACGACAGGTGGGAGCAGGCCTCCGTAACAGCAGAACCAGGACAGGTGGAGAGCAGGCCCCAGCCGCGGCAGATCCTCCTCCGCAGGCAGCACACGCCCGGTGAAAGCAGGCCCCTAGCCCGCAGCGTGGAGCCACTCTACAGGTGGGAGCAGGCCTCCGTAGATCGTAGATGACCTGATTGTGGTTTCAGTAGTGTGTAGGGCAGGGCTCTCCAACACGTCGATCGCGAGCTACCGGTAGCTCGCGGGCAGCTTTTCAGTAGCTCGCCGCTCGATTATCGATTATAGCGTAGTAAGGTTGCTTATTGATTTTTCGGCCGCGGCTGGACAATAACGTTTTTTTATTTTAGATTTTTTTCTGTCACACGAATATCAAATGGTCGGTGACGCAGAGATCAAGGAACAGACGTGACAGCAGCACAGCGACAACACACACGGAGCAGTCTGCTTTCTCCACCAGCACGAGTCCAGAACTAACAGCAGAATGACCCGCTCTGAATCAGGCCCTGTCGCTGCGCCTCAGAGACACACAGGGAGGGATTTGTGTTTTTTGAAAAACACTCGTTATCGTCATGTCAGGTTTTTGGTGGATTTAATCAAGTCTTGGATTGCAGAGTATGAATGTCCTCTTGCTATTTTCAGTTGATAAATACTTGTGTAAAGTTTGTGAAGGCAGGAGGAAAGCTTCCGCGATCACCGTCTCCTCTCCGTTCCTCCAAACCCCGCCCCCTCCCTGAAAATAATGAGTGACAGGCTGATAGTGACCCGATAGAAACTTTATTATTCACTTAATCACTGATTGAGATATGATGAAGCTAACTTAATCTCATACATTCATGGGATTTATGTAACAGTAAGACAGAGAATGTAAGTGTGCACCCACATGCACTATTTTTGTTTTTATAATGCTATTGTAAATACTCCTGCTGTTTTCAGACTCAAGTCATGTGTGTCTTTTTTTAACAGAAGACCGTAGCTAGAAGCTGCAGCTAGACTGCAGAAGTATTAGTTTTTTGTTTTGAGGATGGAACCATTTTCACACACAGATATAGGGAGGCTAGACCTATACAATTGATTTATTATGGTTTATAATTTAATGTCAAGACGAAGAAGAAGAAAAAGATGTCTGAACAACTGTTCAGTGTCAATCCTGTGGAGATCTCCAAAATAATGTTCAGCTTAAGTCTCAGCAAAACTCACAACATTTCTGGAGCCTTGTAGACCCAGAAAACTATAAGAACATTCACCAAGCAGCACTGAAAATGTCTGCTTTATTTGGTTCTGTTCTACATACCTTTGTGAAGCAGCTTTTTCTGACATGAATGAAATCTAAATACAGAACAAGACCGACTGATGAACATTTAAATGACTCTATTAAGTGAACCTAAGTGGGTCCAGCATACACCTCTATGGTGGACTGTATGCAGTGCCATTAATCTCACTAACAAAAGAGTGAAATGCTTGTAAGGTGGTGATTAAGGACACTTATGTGAATGTTCAGTGATGTACTTATTATGTGGGCCATAATAATATGTGAGAAATCTTCGTTTTCTTGGACCTTATTTTTGATAAGCTTTAGGTATTGCAATTTCACACGTGTACAAAAGTATAGCTTAATTCAACTGATGAGGGCTATGTGAATAAATGTAAGCGATGTGATGCAAGTAGCTCTTGGCCACTTTCATTTTTTGAAAGTAGCTCTCAGATGAAGAAAGGTTGGAGACCCCTGGTGTAGGGTGTGAGAGTAATTCACAGATATTGCCCTAATGCTGCCGCTTATTCATGCGACGAACATCGTCGAGAAAGTCTAAAGACAACGTCGTGGCAAATACTACTTGAGTGTACGGGAGACCATGCTCGCTCTCTCTCTTCGCCCACACAGCTGTGTTGACTTGTCTGTTTGATCCAATACAACGTTACTTAATTAAATATTCTTTTAAACTTCCTGAGACCCCATTTGTCTCCTTTTTAAACCTTACTCCTGGACTTTGAACAAAGAACAATCTTCACAGCGTTTAGCTGAGTGACCTCGGGCTCAACAGCGCCCTCTGTGACTGGATCCTGAACTTCCTGACGGGCAGACCCAGGCAGTGCGGGTGGGAAACATCACATCCTCCACCCTGATCCTCAACACCGGAGCCCCTCAAGGCTGCATGCTCAGCCCTCTCCTTTACTCCCTGTTCACTCACGACTGTGTGGCCACACACAGCTCCAACACCATCGTGAAGTTTGCTGACGACACGACCGTCATCGGCCAGATCACCGACGGCGACGAGGCGGCGTACAGAGAGGAGGTCGAAAACCTGACATCTTGGTGCCAGGATAACAACCTCCATCTCAACATCAGCAAAACCAAGGAGCTGATTGTGGACTACAGGTAGCAACTTCTACAGGTGCACCATAGAGAGTATCCTGACTGGCCGCATCACGGCCTGGTACGGCAGCTGCACCGCCCTCAATCGTAAGGCTTTACAGAGGGTGGTGAAAACTGCACAGAACATCACCAGGATGGAGCTGCCATCCATGGAGGACCTTTACTCCCAGCGGCTCAGGAAGAAATTCCTCAGGATTATAAAAGACCCCCATCACCCCAGCCACAAACTGTTCAGTCTGCTGCCGTCTGGCAGGCGTTACCGCAGCATCAGGACTAAAACCACCAGATTCAGAGGCAGTTTCATCCCACAGGCAATAAGACTGTTAAACACCTGAACTGTTGAAACAACATCCATAACATTCATCTGCTACTTAGTAATTATTTATCTATTTATCTAATATATCATTCCAATAGACTCTTATTTCACTATTTCACTTTTTTAAAACTATTTTTCTTTTTCTATTTACTTTTTAATATTTACTTGCACTATATATTTCTGTTTATCTGTATTATTGTGTTGCTCTGTTGGAGAAGCCTGTGACCTAAGATTTTCATCGACATAACTACTCTGTAGCTATGTTCGTATGACAAATAAAGAACCTTGAGCCTTGAACCTTGAACCTTTCTGCTGGTAAGCTCGCTGCTTGCATGCAGAGCAGACGCTCCAAAGGGGCGTGGCCAGCAGCAGCTCGGTTACATTTAAAGGGCCAGACCCAGAATCAGCACTTTAATAACAGGGCTGAAATAGAGGCGCATGAGGCATGCTACAATGGGTGCTCTGTTTGGTATTTTGAGCAAAACACTTAAGAGACATGTTTTGTATAGATATGGCCTTATAATATATTGTTCAAATATAGCATAATAGTTGAGCTTTAAGGGCTGACAAATGGTTGCTTTGTCAACATACTGTAATTCTGAGACACACACTATAGTTTGTTGACTGTTTAGGGGCAGTGTAAGGGGTAATGTGCTACAAAGTAACGCGTTACACTAATCAGATGTCTTTAACGCGTGACTGTTGAGAACAGCAGTAATTACAGTAGAGCTACCAAGCACAAAATGATCTGGTTACTTGCGGTACTTTAAGGTCTTCGACTAACTGCATACCGGGAGGCCAGAAAAATAAATCAAACGTCCCTTTTCGTTTACGCTACAAAAGTAATCTCATTACTTTCAATTTCTTTTAGATTACCTCAATATCAAGTGCAATGCAAATATAAACAAGAGAAAATAAATAACAATAAGATATTTTTTTACTTAAGTGTATGTAACAATCTAACTTTAGAAAAGAAGAAACCAAGATATTTCATATCAAAAATGTAGAAACAGTAATAGTAGTTTCCAGCAGTTGGAGTGGCAAGTGGTACGCTCAAGAGGAACATGAAGAGAGTGTTGCTAAGTGTTCTGAAGTGTTTCAATAGCAAAGGCTGGTCAAAGTTGCTCATTGTGATACATCTCTGTTGCGGCTTTCACACCAGCGCTTTTCCCTTTCTAGCTCCTAGCGAGAGCTTTTCTGGTTCAGCTCCGGTTTCCCTTTTCAGCTCCCGCTCTGTTCACACTGCCCAGAGCTGCCGCTGCTGCGTCATGACGTCACAGTTTACGTCGCTGATTTTCTCCCACAACAACAACGGGCCGGGGACTGCGTCGGGTCGATGATCGTGTTGCTTTTAATCATACGAAGCCAGATTAAATTAAATAACGACTTCTCCAACCTTATACTTTTCTCCAGAGTGCCGTGGTTCATTGTTTATTAATGTGTTTCAGCGGCATTTACCGACCGCTGCAGTGGCTGCACTTCCACGGGAGTTTATTGTCCCGTTAGCTCCGGGTTAGCTCACACGGCTCTAAAGTATTCACTGTCTGACTGTCACACAAGCAGCTGATACATATCCCCAGTTCCCCTTAAGTGAATGTGTGTCAGTCTGAATTGACGCTGTTTGGCATCACAACGCTGTTATGAAAGTTTCTCTGGTATAACATGGGTGATGTTAGCATAGCAACCGAAGCTAAACTGACTACTTGCTAAGCCGTTTTCTACAGGCACATTTTACCGGCGTATTTTTCATTATGATTCTACTTGTGATAGTCGGACATGACAACCTGTACAGCCCATGTATCTCCACAATGATCAATAACAGCGAACGGATGGTCAAAGTAAGGTTTCCTGCACGCCTCGACGTAAGAGACGTAAGCGACGCCGCGTCATAGCTCCGAAGCTCTTGCCTCTGGACCGACAATTTTTTGGAGCTGGAAGTGAACCGCATTCCGGAGCTATGACGCGGCGCCGCTGCGGTGTGAACAGGAAAAACCGGCGCTTTTCCAGCTCCAGCTCCGAGCAGGAGCTGGAAAAGCGCCGGTGTGAAAGGCGCATGTTAAAGGCACTGAGTCAAAACCAACATTTATAACGTGGACTGGCAGACACTGTCTTTCTTAGCCATCTCATATAAACACAATTTAGTATATTTGAGCTTAACTTGACCTGCTTTTCTATACAGATATTTCAATTACGTAAATACATAGAGACTCTAAAACCATTTGTCATCTTCTGTAAATAGAAACCTCTCCATCCCATCTTTTTGTAATATTGCTAAAAATATGTGTTAGTGATAATGGGTACAATATGGATTCAAATAGATTCACTCATGTGCCTCGGTTTCTGTGACCTTTCTGTAGCAGATGAGCTTTATGTGTCTGTGTATATCACATCAGATAATGTGAGTCTCTTTTATAGTGAATCCTCAAAGGAAAAGGCTGGTGATATGAAATGACATGAAGAGAGAAAACTGGAAATAAAAAGCAGCCGCTGTAAAGGGAAGGTGGGAGAATGTAAACCATGAAACTATCGGCCCTATGAGACTGCAGGGAATGAATGTGACGGGGATCACTGTTACCAGTCTATAGCAGGTATTTCCTTAATAGTAACTTATTCGCGCATATATTTTTATTTTTTGCAGAGACTGTTATTTTACATGTACATTTCCCTGTATTGGAAGACTTTGTTAAAAAAGAAAACCTTTACAATGAGTGTATGCTGTTTTGACTGATATTTCAATTTGACCACCAACATGGTATTTAAAATAGAAAGAAAAGCCACATTGTGTACAGCATTAAAAAGCTAAATTGCTGGAGCACTAATAACGTTCTTTTTGTTCATACCTTTTATAAACTGCTCCTTATTATGATTCAGGTTTATCATTTTAAAAATGACTATTCAAATGTAGTCAGTTACATTTGACCACTATACAAAAGTGGCCTAATGCGGCTTTCACACCAGCGCTTTTCCCTTTCTAGCTCCTCGCGAGAGCTTTTCTGGTTCAGCTCCGGTTTCCCTTTTCAGCTCCCGCTCTGTTCACACCGCCCAGAGCTGCCGAGAGATTTTCTCCCACAACAACAACGGGCCGGGGACTGCGTCGGGTCGACGACCGTGTTGCTTTTAATCATACGAAGCCAGATTAAATTAAATAACGACTTCTCCAACCTTATACTTTTCTCCAGAGTGCCGTGGTTCATTGTTTATTAATGTGTTTCAGCGGCATTTACCGACCGCTGCAGTGCTGACTGCTCTTCCACGGGAGTTTATTGTCCCGTTAGCTCCGGGTTAGCTCACACGGCTCTAAAGTATTCACTGTCTGACTGTCACACAAGCAGCTGATACATATTCCCAGTTCCCCTTAAGTGAATGTGTGTCAGTCTGAATTGACGCTGTTTGGCATCACAACGCTGTTATGAAAGTTTCTCTGGTATAACATGGGTGATGTTAGCATAGCAACCGAAGCTAAACTGACTACTTGCTACGCCGTTTTCTCCAGGCACTTTTTACCGACGTATTTTTCATTATGATTCTACTTGTGATAGTCGGACATGACAACCTGTACAGCCCATGTATTGATTCCATCCGATAGCTGCTATAATAACAAACAAAACGTCTGCCTGCTCTCCACAATGATCAATAACAGCGAACGGATGGTCAAAGTAAGGTTTCCTGCACGCCTCGACGTAAGCGACGCCGCGTCATAGCTCCAAAGCTCTTGCCTCTGGACCGACAACTTTTTGGAGCTGGAAGTGAACCCCATTCCGGAGCTATGACGCGCCGCCGCTGCGGTGTGAACAGGAAAAACCGGCGCTTTTCAGGCTCTAGCTCCCAGCAGGAGCTGGAAAAGCGCCGATGTGAAAGGGGCATAACTTAGTTTTTCAAAGATGGTGTGACAGAGAGCAGGAGCAGGTGTCAGTGTGCTCACTCTTTATGAGGCCACACTGACACCATGTGGCACTCTGCTGCTCACACCACAACCTGCCCATTCATTCACAACTACGCTCTTATCCCCCAATTCCCTTAACCTAATTGATGTAACCTCTTAGCAAAGAGATCACACCATTTTAACTAAATTGTAATAACTTTTACTGTAAAAATGTAAAACACCTAAGTGTTAATAAAGTGAAGCCAAGGAAGTATTTTCTTTACACATGGAAAGACAGGATAGATGTATTTGTACTTATGCACACATACACAGGATGTATATATTATACACTGATACCAGAGGAGGACAAAGCACTCAGATCTTGTACTTGAGTAAAAGTAGAAGTACCAGAGTGTATAAATACTCTGTTACAGTAAAAGTCCTGCATTCAAAATGTTACTCAAGTAAAAGTAGAAAAGTATTATCATCAAAATATAGTGAAAGTAGCGACAGTAAAAGTAGTCATTGTGCAGATTGGTCCATTTCAGAATAATATATATGATATGTTTTATAATGATTGATCATGAAAGTGTTCTCAAAGCTGGTAAAGGTGCAGCTAGTTTGAATGACTTTGTATACTGCAGGGTAGCTTGTGAATTTACTCCAGGTGGAACTAAAGTCTGATTTAACACTTGATTAGATTTCACATCATTCATCCACATCTGTAAAGTAACTAAAGGTATTAAATACATGTAGTGGAGTAGAAGTACACCATGTACCTCTGAACTGTAGTGGGGTAGAAGTACAAGTAGCACAAAGTTGAAATACTCAAGTAAAGTAGAAGTACTTCAACATAGTAATCAAGCACAGTACTTGAGTAGATGTACTTTGTTACTCTCTACACCATGCACTGACTGATACTTATCCAATGTGTGCACATGTAAATAAAGCAGAACAACAAACATGGCTGTTGTTTTGTGCTCACAACTGAAGACTGTTGACATGCAGTGAGTGCACAGTATTACTGATCTGTGACAGCCACACACCAGATCATTTCCTTTGCCAGAGCATTTGATTTATGTATTGCTGTTGTGAAGTAAAGAAAACATTAAAAAAAAGGTTTGTTGAACGCATTACTTTAACAAGATGAATTAGATCATTTATTCTATGTTTCTTTTCTCCATATTTCTTCATGATATGATATTCTGTTATCATTTTTTTCTGATTCAACACAAATCTGCCTCTTGAAAGAATTTGAAGGACATAAATTACAGCAATATATTCAATGTGTCCCCACGGGTGAGTGCGTGCTTCTGTGTCAAAGGAGTGTCTTCATTTCATCTGCTCAACTTTTACCTGCAAGTCTCTCTTCATCCACCAGGGGATGCTCTGGTGTAGGACTTGACTGTTTCTTGAAATGTGAACATACTCACTGTGTGTGTGTGTGTGTGTGTGTGTGTGTGTGTGTGTGTGTGTGTGTGTGTGTGTGTGTGTGTGTGTGTGTGTGTGTGTGTGTGTGTGTGTGTGTGTGTGTGTGTGTGTGTGTGTGTGTGTGTGTGTGTGTGTGTGTGTGTGTGTGTGTGTGTGTGTGTGTGTGTGTGTGTGTGTGTGTGTGTGTGTGTGTGTCCAGGAGAAGCTGTCAAAACATCCGTCCCAGTTGTCCCTCATGTCTCTGACAGGTTGCTGGTCCCGTTCTACCTGCAGTCACCTGCAGCCGGCCCCGCAGAGATGACTGAGGTGAGGCAATTACAGGAGCAGGCGATGGAAAACAGATGTGCAATTATGAGAACAGAGGTGTGCACTTAGCCCGCTCATCGCCCCAACCTCGGCGCTGCAATGCTCTATGCAATCCACCAACTGCTAATTAAGTCCTCATCACACCCTGAGAGCTACAAGCACTAGTCATCACAAATACAAGTCGGAGTCAAGTCCTCGTTACCACGTGCTTCTGCAGAAACATCAGCTGTGAGAGTTTTAGGGACCACTTCAATCGGCTGCCATGCTAGTGATCCAAAGCTGTGACAAATCAGTGGCTTCTACTAATATTTCTGAAGATAGGCAGGTAAACTTCACATGCCAGAAGTTGTAATTCAGACATTTTGTAAAAAAAAGCCTTCTTTAACCATCATTGTACATTATATCCCCTACTGAAATGCAACCACCATTAATCCATCCATTTTCATTGTCACTGACTGGATTCTATCTGTGGAGTGATGCAATAAATACTCAATCTTTACATCCTTACCGTAGCGGCCAAAATCATAGAGAAATGAAACTGAAATGAAACTCAAAAGTAAAACTGCAGCTGGGGCACCAGTTAGCGAGGCGTACACAGGAATGATGGAAGTCCAGCAAGATGGTAGATTGTTACATTTATTTGTTGATCCAATATCATCCAACATCACAAAGTTTCTGTTGGGGAAATATTTTCCAAGGTCCATAACTTTGACCCAGTTTATCAGTTCAAACTGTCCTGACTGAGCACACGCACCTGTAACCTTGGCTGCTGTGCTCTCAGTGTTCTGTCTCCCTGTTCCTGCCTGTTGGCGTCAGCTGATAGAGGTGTTATGATTCTATCTTGTTATGCACAATGTTGATTATTCTCTCTGAACTAGCTAAATACATGGGTCTGGGGTAGAGTTCTTCAGAATTGACGTGGCAACTCTACCGTGAAGTCAGAACCTCTGGCTCTTGGACTTGTTTTGTGAATTCTCCGGCCGAAGCTCCTAAATAAACCCATCAGTGTTTGACATCAAAGCTCCAGCTCTCCCCGTGTCTCCTTCCTGAGTCAATGACTCCCACTGGATTGCTACACAGAAGTTTCTCCCACAGTTTCCAATGTGCCCTGAGCCTTTCCTGTGGCATGCTTGTTTTACCAACAAAACATATGCCTGCTGGTGCTCTAATCCCATTGCCACCTGTCTCCCATTTATACCTAAAACCAGGTCCCCAAATCCCCCAGTGCCCAAAGCTGCCTTCAAAATAAAAGCACAAACAATTACTTGAACTCAAATAATTGCAATAAATAATTATACATTTAATAATTGCAATAATTAATTATACATTTAATATAAACAAAAACATCATGAAAATAAATGTTAGAGTATTAAGAAAAAACACTTACTTTCCATCTCACTTCAGTAAGGATACACTACGGCTTGCATTGGTAGTGAATCTATGGATTGGTCGCAAATGGTTATAAACTCTGCGCTGCTTATTTGATAATGACGTTAATCCTGTGAATACTGGGCTGCCTGGAGGTAAATCGTACATACTGCTTAAACACAATACAAAAAGATCCTGCTTATGAGGAACAAGAGGTCAGAGGTCAGTTTTGAATGCAGGTTTAATGTAATATCGCTCTAAACGCTCGAAGAAATTCAGCCAACAATTGTTTAGTGCTGAAGAACACAACAGATCATTTAGTCCACAGTATCTGCGGGGCAGGGGGTGATAACTGGCGCTGCTGAACAGATTCAAGTTCAGCTCACAGTCCTCCCGAAAGGCACATGTTTTGTACTGTAGACAGCAGCCATGTCAGTTGAGATGGATTCTGTACTAAATGGAGGATGCAAAACTGTCTTCACACATGTACACAGAATGCATTTACCCATAATCATTTAACCCATACAGCGCCAGCAAGCAGTGTGATGAGCCGATGTAAACCTGGGTCATCCTGGGACTTGAAGCCTCTGCTACCCAAGCCAAGTCTCTACCATAGACTGTATAAAGGTCTCTCATACTGTATGCTGGCTTGAGTAATGCCAAGTTCACAAACACAACTTTCACAGTCGCTAGGTGGCTGTGCTGTTCACACTTGAAGGTGCTGTTGTTTTCACACTACAGGACTGGCCAGCGACAGGGTGACACACCACAAGATCTTTCACCACGAGGTATCTCCAATAAGCGTCAGGAAGAAATGACAGAGAAAATTATGTAATATAATGGGAACGAGTTTTCATTCAATCTTTCCGCAGACTTTTCCTATGAAGTCAAGTCTGTTGATGTTGTTGGTGGCACACCTCTTCACAGAATAACTACATTAATTAAAACGTTGGTGCAACAACAACCTTGGTCCGTGCTGAAAATGCGACCCCTTCCCCTGGTTTCTTCTTAACTCAAACAAACAAAAGGGTAAAATGATACATACTGTCGTACCTTCACTCATCACTTCTGAACGCTTCCATCACACATGACATGTACTTGTGTGAAGAATAAAATACAGAGCTATAGAAAGACGTTCACACCCTACGTTGGTGTGTGTGGGTGTGTGTGTGTGTGTGTGTGTGTGTGTGTGTGTGTGTGTGTGTGTGTGTGTGTGTGTGTGTGTGTGTGTGTGTGTGAGAGTTTGTGTGTGTGAGAGTTTGTGTGTGTGAGAGTTTGTGTGTGTGATTGTCGCATTTTATTTTACGGTACACTAATGAAATATAAAAAAACCTTACTTTGTATGTACTACAATTCATCTAGTTTAAGTTCTAAGTCAGCAAAATCGATCAAATGTAGCTAAATGATGCTTGATAGTTGAATATGCTTTAAGAAACAAACTGCCTCCATCCCAGCTCTCCAGAGGGTTTCATGTATTTAGTTACTAACAGTGTTGCAGCTCCTCCCTTAAATCAGACGCCTCAGATTGATTATAATAAGGGGAAATAGGAAGGGTATATTTCAAGCTGGTTATGGAAATAAGTTATTGGGCCTTTTTTTATCAACTCATATTTGTTAGAAAATGTTTTCAACTTTGATTGACTGAATTACAAAATGTGGGCTTGCTTACACATGAATACTATATGTTTACATACAAGTACAATATAAGAAGTTTCATGTGTGGGCCATATTACATTATACTTTTAGAATTAGCTGTGGACTATTACATATGGACCACGGCTGCAGTAGGCCCCCGGGCCGTAGTTTGGCCCCCACCTGGGCTAAACACATTGGGTCACTTCAAGTCGCTCCTCCACACGTCCCTCGTTCCCTGGATGTTCTAGGGCGACTACATGCTTCCCTCACGCTGAAGTTAAGACTTCATGACATTTATTGCCATCTCACTACATATGACCACAGAAATGTTATGGAAGCTTCCAGTAGTTTGCGTCTTTATTTTATGTAAGCCTATATTAAGAAAACATGTAGTATTCAAACTGATTTATTCATTTACTTTCTGTGTATTGGGCATCAGATGTTCCACAGCAGAGACGCTGAGCTGTTCCACACTTTGTTTTTCTGTAAATGAGCAAATGATAGGTATTGATTTATGACTCAATAGAAACACATATTTGTTTAATGATGAAGGTAATTTAAGACTAATAGTAATAATACATTGAACTCTCTGTCATGTATTATCATACTGTAGCTCTCCTCCAGGTTAAATCATGGACACAACTCGTTCTTTCATTGCTATCCGTCATGTTCGAGAAGTAGAAGCACAATATCAGAAAAGAAGTCTAACCTGACAGCAACACAACATTTTCATTGAGAAAACAAGTATCATAAAAAACAATATAGCTTGAAATGAACCAATTACCTTGAAGGCTTTGCAGGGTTAGAGTTACAGATAATTAGCTTATTAAACATTCACTGAAACATAATGTCAGGCCGATTATCACATTGCTATCGTCAAGGTTAAAGTTAGATGATGCTAGTTTATTAGCGTTTATCTGACCTGGCTAGCAATTCAAATGAGTCAACAGTTATATGTATAAAATAATGATATAATAGAGCTGTTATGGTGAAGTACACCTAGGACATTTAATGGCTCTTTTTGATGTCGTCATTTTTTGTGGTTTTATCTTTTTGGAAAATGTAACTGACAGTAGTCAGTGATCTGTGATCAAGACTTAAATGAAGAGTCAAATGATATTGTGGATTTGGAGAAACACTGACACCCCTTTTCTTATCCAATGTCTATAAACATTATACAGAAATACACAAGGAACTTTGTGGACCTTTTGGCTTACATGTTGAGACCAACCAGTCGAATCCCTTTTGGTTTGAGTGAGGGACACTGAGAACAGAGGTCAGTAAGGCTGGTTTGTAAGCTAAGGACATTTATTTGTTCCATGTACAGGTTGTCTTCTACATGGCATGTACACTGTGCTTTTGTTTGTGATTGTGTTCAGACTGTAATATAACATGTAGTAATCGTTCCGTGTAGCATTTTGAGACTTCAAAACAACGGTGTGACCGCTGGTCACGTCGGCTGTTTATATGCTGACACACCTACTCTTTGCCTCTCCTTTTGACTTATGCATGCCCCCGCTGACTGATAAAAACATGGAGGCCATGCAGAATGAAGTGCCTCTGCTGATGAGGGAGAGATTGAAGGACCCACATGCGTTTCCTGTGTCTCTCCGGGCTTCTGAGGAGATCGGCTGCTTACTCAGGAGTGAAAGCCTCAAATTAAAGTGTTTGTGCTGACAAAGGACAAATGGGATTTTTCTTTCGCGCAAACGGTGCAGGATTGTGTTGGCTTGCTCAAAGTGTCAGGGAAAATAGTCTCCTGGTCGACACCTCTAATGAAACATGTGCATGATATTAGGCATATTGCTGCCGATGTTTAGGTTGTACACGCATAAAGAGGTAGGCAGAGGAAGAGGAAGAAAAAGAGAGGGATAAGGAAGATACAAGAAAGGAGGGAACAGAGAGAGACACCGCTCCTCTCTCCTGTGTATAGATATGTCTTTTGTACCCTTGAAGAAAGAGTAAATTGAATATTCATGAGTGAGCATGAATAAGTGCTCTGTCAGCCAGTAGTGTCACTGATAGATGAGGGGGGGGACCTGTGTGGGGCTCCAATGGCCGGCTGCGGTCTTCTATAGAGAGCCAGGGAGCTTTAGGTACAGGAAGACTTGCCCTGAAACAGACAGGATGGAGGGGTTCACTTCAATCCTTGCATATATTGAGCTCCACATTTATAAGGCCAGGCTGAGGCTGGTGTTAAAATGATTCTATAACTGGAGCTGGGAAAAAAATGTCTCCCAAAAAAACGATGAAGGAGAGAGATTCTTTTACTTTTTCACACGGCTGGACACAAGTCTTGGGATCTCTCCTCTGATTCCTGTTTTCCAGCCAGTGAGTCTGTGGTCCAGAAACCCCCTCTTATTTCCTCTGACAAGTTCTCTCAGTTGCTTCTCAATCCCCAGTGTCTACCTCCTCCTCTTCCCCCCCTGCAAGAGAGGGAGGCTGACACACAGACAGAACCGGATAATTTCACCACTGATATTTTGATGTGATAATTGTATTCATCAAGCCACGCCTCGGCCGCTGTGCAGCTCGTCTGTACAAGAGTACATGAGGAGTGTTCCAAATGTAAAATGTTCTGCTGAAGGGGATCAGCGAGGCTCTTTGGCCAAAACAAGGCAATATACAAAGTGAGCTGTGTTCAAGAGCGCAGACTGGCCTGGGCTGCAGAAACTCCAGTCAGCAGGCCTGGCTCCACCAACACACAGCAGATGGCACTTATCTTCAGGCAAAGAGACACACACACACACGCACGCACGCACGCACACACACACACACACACACACACACACACACACACACACACACACACACGAAACAAAGAGAGAATGATAGAGAGAATGATAGAGAGAAAGCGCTGGTGCCTGACGTGTCCCAGAGGTGCCAGGCTCAGTCAAAGTTCTATCCAACACTCACTTGGATATTTCTGAGGCTCATCTAATGTAAGCCTAACTAACCGGAAAAAGCCTAAATCCCACAACACATATTTAAAGTTAACCTTATTTAATTACCCCTCTCTTCATTCTATCTTATTAACACTAGAACCGCCAACGGGTACATTTTACCCGCAGCTGTTTCTTGATTGTATGTAACTTTTTTTCAACAAAATATTCAAGTATTTATCTTATAGAAAATGCAGTGATTTTTGCGCTATTGATCTCGCGCATAAACATGACGTGTTGCAATAGCAACGCCTGTTGTTTACTGCGGTTCCTTATAGATAGAGAGAGAGATAGATAGATAGATAGATAGATAGTTATAGATAGATAGATAGATAGATAGATAGACAGAGAGAGAGATATATAGATAGATAGATAGATAGATAGTTAGTTATAGTTAGTTATAGATAGTTATAGATAGTTATAGATAGATAGAGAGACACTTTGCTAACTCACGTTAGCGATATTTCATACTTCATGCTATCTGCACAAACTATATAGGCCTAATAGATAGATATAATATGAAGGCTGAGAGTCCACAGATTCTATTGGTATAGGTTTCATCACTGTGCGATCAAAACTCACTCTTAACCCTGTGTTCTAGTATGATAAATAAAAGAACATTGTACCTTGAAAATCAATGCTAATAGCGGGTACATTTTACCCGTTGGCGGTTTTAGGTATACAGCGACCCCTGGCGGTTCTAGTGTTAATTTCAAGGTCTTTCTGTCTGAAATAAACCACATTTGGATTAGGATTTTGGTACAAAAACTATTTAATAATTCTTATACAGTATGCTTGTAAGAAGGTGTGAACAAAAGAGTGGGGCAGCAAAGGCTGAGTTGCCCTGACTTGTATGCCTTAAGGCCCAGACACACCAAGCAGTCACCAGAGAACTCGCCGACGCCGACTGTTGTGTCGCCGTGTTCTCCTGCGTCTTGGCCATGTGTCGCACTGGAACACACTGCAAAGACTTCAGCCGAGCACGTACGAACTGCGCATGCGTGAGTGGCAATAACTCTCCTTACCAGCAGGCGGCGGTAGTGTGTATTCGTCATTCAAAAGAGGCAACAACCGGAAAACAGAGAAGAAGAACAGACTGTGTGATATAAACAAACAACAAATAGCGTGTGCGTTCCATTTTCACTCTCGTCCATCGAAAACATGTTTCGTGCGGTACTGGAGCTATCAGCCATTGGAGTGTTGCTTGTGGAAGACATTCTCAAGCAACCGTTTCGCTTCTCATGCACTGATTCGCTAGCTGAACAGCCAATCAGAGTGATTTCTTTGGCCGACTTGCCTGTGGCGTCGGCCATGAAAGGCCAAATAAGGCGTGTCACGGCCGATTTCGGCCTGGTGTGTCAGGGCCTTTACTGTGGACCCTACATTTCCCATGATGCAGGCGTCATTATACAACCGTTTTCACTAGATTTGTCACTTCCTGTGACAAGGAAATTGGCTTTGACATAAAAAATGGTGAAGCCCCTCATCAGTAAATAGGTCTTTGCTAATACAAAAATAGACTGTAGACTGGCAGCCTTGTGCCATCAGAAGGGGAGGATTGTTCCTCCTTCTGTAATAAACTAAAAGAGGGTCCGGGGGAAAGGGGATGGACAGTCTGCACCAGCAAGAGGATACAAATCATCACCGCTATTGCCTCATTTGGTCAGCTAGTTTTTCAACTTGAGGGCCTTATACTAATGTTAATACATATGAATTAGAAGTGGTATATAATACCAGGTTAAATCATCTGGTGCACGCATTTCTTAGATATGCAAAAGGTTTTGTTCAATTAAATTCACTACCAGTGTGGATTTGATATAGGTAACATATACATGTAAGTGCTGGGGATGGGGTTTCAATAAATATAACAGAACCTAAACCCCTTGCCTTGTCTTCACCAGACATGCAAATATTTTCTCAGATCATAATTAATCTGATCATAGCATGAAGTCTAACATAAAGCCCCTTGAAGAAAAGTGAGACTTACAAATAATTGTATTAAATGTGCAAAAGGGCCAAATGCATAGGGGAGTACCAGAAAGATGTGCAAAGCGCGTGTCATTTTGCATCTCCAAACGGCCGTCCAGAGCCATAATACAGATGGCCCAGCAGCCCATCCTTGCCTCCCACTGCTCTGTTTTCATTCTTCCATTTTGGTGATAATGTATTGTCTACAGGGTGTGTAATGATCCTCGAGAGCAGCCGTATACCACTAACAGGCACTTCTGTCAAACACATCACCATCGCTGTGCTCATTGATTTGTGTTGCCTCTAAAATGGGCTGTTTCCTCTGAGCCGGGCGCTGCTGTAATTGCATCTTGCTTAAATGATTCAAATAAGGCGGTCTGTTGCTCTTACCTCCACTTCCCCTCCCTTCATTGTCACTGTCACCCTCACTTATTTCATTACAGATTCAGCAGACTTGATAAAACAGCAGGGGTGACCCATTCCACAGCGCTTAGCCAGCCCGGCTGAGACAAAGAAGTGGTCAAGCGGGGCAACAAATCACACCAAATGGAGCGTTTGCTCTTTGTGCAGCCTAGTTATGGAGAACTGATAGCAGCATCCAGAATACTGAATAGGTGTAATAAATGCTGAAGAAGGGGGATTCTTCTCCTAATTGGGTGAGGGGGGGTGATGGAAGCACCGGCATTCCCCTTTTTGTATCTGGAAATGAGTTCTCTGAAATAGTCTAATAGCCTGTACAGAGTTAAAAGGGGTAGAGCGATCCCCCCCTACCACTCCTTCTCCTCAGAGCTATCCCATCCTGTCTTTGGGCTGACAGATAAACATGTTCTCTGCTAGCTAATTGCTCTACCTGTTTCTACCCAGTCTCAAGTGACAGGCTAGCTATGTCTACGTGAAGCCTCAGATCTCCTGGACCCCACAATGCTGGAGTAAAACACTCAAATATACAACAGCCAAAGTGAGGCTGAGCAACTTCTGAGGCAGAAAGTGGAGGATTATGTACCTTGAAGCGCACTGTGTAACTTTCCAAATGAGCAGCGAAGTTTACAGCTAATAGAGACAGCTGTCGGACAGGCATTGATGGATTAACTAACATGACAAGTGCGGAGGGAAATATGACAGCACCTGTCTAATGATATCAACGTCAACAAGCAAGACAGAAAATGTAAAAGGTAGCCCAAGAAATGCATATCTTAGCACAGCGAGTCTCCTCCTTTTCACAATGAAATAAAGATGTTTCCAAATCAATATGCAGCCATATACATGTGCTGCAGGTCCTCACAGTATTCCATGGAGGTACCTTTGTGTGAATGGACTGCAAGTGGTCATAAAAGATGCAGGCCCTCAGCTGGACACTGACTCCCTCCAATCAGATGAATAATAGTACAAAGGGCTACTAAATCATTGAGACAGCTGCTCTGCTCTGCAGACTGCTCTAGTCCAGCACAACGCTGCTAACAGATCAGTGCAGAGGACATGAGAGACATTGAGGCCCATAATCCTCCAGAGTCCAGACGAAGCCTCTGCTTGGTTTCCCGGAGAGCAGTCAGAAATAAAGACGACTGCGGGAAAAAAATACTTATCATTCGGAAGCATCAAAACCGACTCTGCATAGGACCTTGGACGTTGTTTCAATACATTGGAAACTGTGGAATTCTTAGAAGTTAAAGACACGTGGTCTTATCTGTCCTTTTTTAGACATGAGAGGGAGGACTAGTGGACAAACTGTCCTCTCTTCTCAGACTCATGATGATCATCTTGAAGGGGGAATCTGGGAACTGTTGATGAAGTGACCCAAATATGAGGCAAGGTCATTGCAGACCAATTTGATTTGGATGTTAGCTGAGAGAGTGCGCCGTAGCTGGAAGAGAGATGGAGAGAAAGCATGTTGTTTAAGTAAAACCCTCAAGAACATTATGATTTATTTAAGTGAGGAGAAAATATGAATAATGTATTGGCTATACGGAGCATGAATCTCTTTTGTACTAATTGTCAGGAAGGCTTGTATCCAGTGTGTGAGGGTGGAGGGGCTGGAGGAGCCAGAGATCACAGGGGCGCTGCGGCTCAAAGCCCACCGTCCTACAGCCACAGCCATTGACTTGCAAATGAGCTCAAGGAGGCTAATTAATGGGGGGGCTAATGAAAGCAGTGGTAGGGCTCAAGTGAAGAAATAATCCGGGACCCCCATTTCCCTTTACCCCTCTTTATCTGACTTTCTCTCTCTCACTTCCACCATTCCCTGGCTCGATCGTCCTCTCTTTCCACAAGATGGGTTGTGCCATTGAAGTTGATTGCAGAACGCATCAATATGTGAACAAAGTTGTTGGTGGTGGGGTGCAGTGGTGGTGGTGATAGGGGGGTGTTGGTAGAATTAGCATTCATTTGAAGCAACCCCTCACCCCCCTCATATTCTCTCTTATTTATTCTGTAGCTTTTGGCACATTTTCTGGTTCTCCGCTCCCAGGAGGAGTGATGGAGGGAGATGGAGCAGGATGTTTAAGATGTGTGACAGGCTGTTATGGTAACTTTTGCACTTATTCTTTCTTGTTTGCACAGGAGAGGGTTAGCCAATAGAGAAGTCATATGGCGCGTTTCCACTACAGCGCGGAGCACGGTTTAAGAGGGCTGTGACGTCAGCGGCCCGTCTTTGGTTGCGTTTCCACTTGGCCTAGTACCGGCCGGCGGGTCCTAATTCACAGTTTTTCTGGCCTCATAAAATCGCGGGTCTAGGGCCAGAGACAACGAGGCTGAGTCGGGCTGAGTATGCTAAACTAGAGAGAGCATCGCTGGCAAGGGGGCTACAACAAGATGGACATATTTGACCGTGATTTAATTGTAATACACGTTTCAAAATGATGCCGAAGTAACAACATACTGATACCGGTTAGTAAAAACCATGAATTAATGCTTTGTCAAGTCTGCAGACAGACGGCAGGCGAAAAACCTTTTAAAATGCGTGTGTTCTAAATGGAGATTGGCTAAGCTAACGCAGTATATGCTCCGACCGTCCACACTCACAACAACGGCCTATACAGACATAAATAAAGCAGCGACTGTATTCGCCATGACACAGGCAGTCTGTGGTTTGTACTTGTTTAACTTTTGTCTAGTTTCTGAACATATATGAGGAGCTGTGAGCTCTGAGTGCTAACAGCTAACGGCTGTGTTGTTTTTCTGGGGTTCTCTGAAGATCACGTCACGGCTCCGCCTACACTGCGTTACTATAGATACTACCCCAGTTCCTAAACTGTAATGGAAATGCGCCATAAAGTGAGCCAGTCCTAACGAGGCCCAGCCATACTGAGCGGGGCCGAGCGAGGCCGTGTAGTGGAAACGCGCCAATAGTGTCCTCCTTGGTTGGAGGATAGAGGGTTGAATCAGATTCTGTGCCCTGCAGTGGTCTCTCTTTGAAGCAGTGTGACTCCTCAGTGCATGTGGAACTCCCTGTGATTATTATCACTACTACTACGGCTGTGGCTGTTACATAGAGACATTAACCACCGAAAAACTGTCTCTCTTAGGCCACACGGAGACGAAAACGAAAATGAACCGAAGTCGATATCAAAAAAGTCTTCCGTCCACACGGAATCGGCTCAAGAAACGTGTCCGTCCACACGAGACCGCTCGACCCGCTGGAGACGCTGTAGTACATATGCCGGGCCTGTAAGTGGATACACAAAATACACCAAAAGCAGCGAAGAAGACCCCCCGAGCATGGTTGCCATGGTTGCCTGGTTGCCCTTCTGTTTATTCTCCGCGGTGGATTTAGCAACATGTAGTTCATGTAGTTCTCCATGTCCACTTGTTGCTGATGGTTGTGGTAGAGGAGCTGTAGATTTTGCACTAATATCTGTAGCATGGTCAGTAGCGTCTGGAGCACGAACGCAACCCTGTGATCCGCCATTGTTGTTGTTGTTGGCGAAACGCATCAGCAATGACGCAGGGGTGAGCAGGAGAGGTGGGGAGAGGCGGGGCTATGATCGTATAGGGCAGGGGTCTGCAACCTTTTTGACCAAAAGAGCCATTTTGCCCCCTTTTCCACCAATTTTTTTTGTCTGGAGCCGCAAAAAATATTTGATAGCTTGATAGCTTATAAAGTTGTATATATTGTTATATCATAGACAACATTTTTGCATTTATTATTTATTACATTATAGAAAACTGTTTACCTCTAATAATAAACAAAGAACTCTTATAAGGAGAATACAAAAAAATACACAGGCCTCGCCTACTTTAAAATGAATTAAACAGCACTTGGGGAGTCCTCTGCACATTTGAAGAAAATGAATATAATTAAAATGGGCCCACTTTGAAATAAATAAAACATATAGCTGCACCCTAAAAAGAGTTAACTGATTGAATTATGATGAAGATCGTCAGCTGTCTTCCTCTTCCGTGTTTTTCCTCCAATACGTAAAGGCTGCAGCACCTTTGATAACTTCTCTCCACATATCAAACATACCGGTAAACCAAAAGTGATTACTGTATTGTTACACTACTTGGACAAATACTGCTATTGTGTCTCTCTAGTAGGGAGAGTGGGGTACGATGAGCCAATTTTTACTTATGTTGTCCTCTGGGCACGAAAAAACAAGCTCGAAGTGAAATGACAACAACAACCTTTACTTCAATGAAAATGAAAATAATGCAATACAAAACATGTCTCTGAAGTGTTTTGTTCAAAATACCAAACAGATCACCCATTGTAGCATGCCTCATACGCCTCTATTTCAGCCCTGTTACTAAAGTGCTGATTCTGGGTCTGACCCTTTAAATGTAACCGAGCTGCTGCTGGCCATGCCCCTTTGGAGCATCCCCATGCAAGCAATGAGCTCTGTGAAGAGAAGGCTGTCTACCAGCAGAAACTGAGCTAAACACTGCCGTGATTAAACGCCATCATGTTCCAAACCACATCAAGCATTATTTCTGAAACAGTATGGAGCTCAAATGCTTTCTCTCTTGCGGGTTTACCACAAGGTGAGTTCCTTTTTTAATTTCCTGCTTTTTTACGCATACTCTCCCAAGTACAGCGTTAGCTCTGAGTGTTAGCGATGCTTGCTAATGTAAACACAGACCATATTACTTCCAAAACACGTTGTGCATTGTTTCTGATAGCGACGTTTCTGATAGGGCCGTGGGTGTAAAGCCAGCCCATATTTCTGATATTACGTCATATCGGACGCAAATCTGGATCAGCTCCGTTGTACCCCAGTTTTTAGAGATTTTGGTACGGAGGAAAAGAGAATGAATTTAAGGTCACATACCAACAAATGTGCACAGTTCCATAGATAAAGGGGGGGGGGGTCAACTTACCCCACTCTACCCTACTGCTAATTCATCCTCCTGCTTACACTGCTACAGTATGACCACTTCTGTTATGGCTATTACCAATATCAGTGGCCATATTCATTTTATTATAAGACTCTATTACTTCCACTGTCCTATTAATACTACTTCTAGTACCATCATTTAGTGGGAATGCTGATACAGCATTCCAACTGTATGTTATGCTACGGACAAAATTATTATTATTATTCCGTCCAGTTATTTTGTCCGTCTTCTCCTCCCACATTCCACATCGCAGAAACTCCGTTCAAACATCAAAACGTTCAGCTCGGTCGGGAATCGATGGCTATTACTTTTATCATTCATAACTTTCATAATTCCAGAGATACATCCCATAATTCATCACATTTTTAACATGGAAGTCAATGGAGACATTCTTCAGACTTCAACAAATCTTCATGCGATTTCAACTGCTAACTGTTCATTCATACTTTCACTCAGAAACCTCATTCCAACTTTAAAATGTTACACATCTTTCTGACATTATTCGTGTAATACAACTTTTAAATCTGATTCTTACTTTTAGAGATATTAAACATTGTTCAGACCTTGGTAAAGAGGCTTTCTTCAGATTTTAACATTAACTAGAGTGCGTGATGTCACAGCTAGAGGGTAGGAAATCTTGAAATTTCCCTTCATATATTTTTTTAAAACTGCCATAATTCCCAAACCCTACATTCCTGAGACATAATTTTTCATGAGAAACGTAGGAAAACATCTCGTAGCTTGAAAAATGACAAATAATTAAACAAAATGCCTCTTGAGGGCATGAAGTGACAAAAACAGATATCTGTTATCGTTCTTCCACAAAACGTTCACATGTAAGAGGTTCATCTCTCATTCAGAACAATGAAACCTTTGATCTTTTCATAGCTCGTTAGCTCAACTATAAACACCTGTGTAATGGAACACGATGATGTCATCACTCCAACTGACAGCAGTCAGTTCTCTCTCTCTCTCTCTCGACTCTAGCTACTAGCTATATCTCTAGCTCTCTCTCTCCTAGCTCTCTCTCTCTCTCTCTCTGTCTCTCCCCATCTCTCTATCTCTCTCTCTCTCCTCTTCTCTCTCTTCTCTTCTCTCTCTCCAGCCGTGAAGACATCTACGGGACAGTTTTGAGATTTCTTCAAATGCCGTTGCCATGGCCGACAGACCACTCGCCATGAAGCACGATGTCGCTGTAAGTCCAATGGACACCGATCGTCCCCCAATCTTCACTTGTATATCACCGGTCCATGCCTCAACAGCTCTATGCCAAATCTGAGATCTCACCATATGCCGTTTCCATGGAAATGGCATATGGTGAGATCTCAGATTTGGCGTAGAGCTGTTTCCATGGAAACCATCCCTCGCCATAAAACATGATGTCGCTATAACTCCTATGAAATGTTCAAAAAGTGCTCAAACTTCACATGTGTGCTAACAGTCCAGCCGTGAAGACATCTACGGGACATGCCGTTGCCATGGCAACACAATGCCCGCCATGAAACACGGTTTTCTCATAACTTCAGTGAAAATGCTCCAAATGGCACAAAACTTCACAGGTTTGGTAACGATGCAGCCATCAACGCATCTAAGCGTATTATGGGATGTCATCAAATGCCGTTGGCATGGCGACAGATCATTCGCCATCAAGTTAGTTCAAAAGTTTGCAGTTCAAATATTCTGCTGCTTTTCCAAGCCTTTTTACTTTATTTTCTTCTCTCATCACACATTCAAGCCCCCAGTGTTCATGTATCATTTCAATCTAAATTCTCTAATTACTACTGTAGTACTTTGAATGGTTAAATCTCTGCTGCTAAACCTCAGCTATACCATAACAACTTCAGCTAGAACAACTCTACGTATTATTTCTTACCCTGCCACATTTTTAACTAGTATTACTAAAATATTTTAACTTGACTAGACTATATGTAAACCTAGTCATGCTGAAAATATATCTTTATTTTATTACTGATTATTTTGTAGCTTATGGCACATTTTCTGGTTCTCCACTCCCAGGAGGAGAGATGGAGGGTGATGGTGTTGTGTGAGGTTTTTAGGCTGCATGAAGGCTGTAATGGTAGCATCAGTTCTTCTCTTGTTTGCACTGCAGAGAGAGTTAAGCAGCGGCCAATAGAGAAGTCCCCCTCGTCCCCCTCTCTCCTCCTTGTTGCGGTGGGCGCAGGGCATGTTCTTGGATCATATTTTTTTGAAGCAGTGTGTCTCCTCTCCGCCCCCCCGGCTCTGCGACCGTCTGCAGGGCCTGCTGCAAAGAACCATGGCACTGTTTGAAGATGTGAAGCGAAATACTTCTCTGCTCGACCCATGCTACTGCCACAGGCACACACACACATGTAGATACATACACACAAGTGTTCACGCACCAACTCCAACTCATACAATCAGTCTCAGCTTGTTACCCATTGATATGTACTCATGTTCTGACTCCCACTCTCTCAGACTATAGTAACATGCGGCGTCCGAGGCTATACAGTGGTAAAACTTACCGATTCACATACTTGACATACTTATCGATATAACATTTTGATTATATTAGGTAAGAAGTGACATATCTGGATATATGCTGACATGTCATGCTGCTCGCAGGCGGCAGTGCAAATGAAAAACAATTTCAAAATATAATCAAAACATGAAATCTGGCGTCATTCGAAAGATTTTGCAGAGTGTATAGTCAGCTTAGTTGTGATGACTAAACAAAGAAAAAAGTCCTTTACTACTTAAAAATACTTTTCGAATGCTGAATTATTTGGAATCAGCTCTTGTCAATGGGTGTATTTCACCGACCAATAATTGCCTTTTTTATTTATTTTACGTAGTATTATTTATTTTAAAATAAGTACACATTACACTTCAACATTGAACAAGTAGTATCCCATGCAACATATTTATTTGTATTTTATATCCATTACTGACATTTCATTCAACTCTTGAAGGATTAAAATCTCTTCAGAGCTATTGTCCTTTTTTTTACTATCCTCATGAACTGGAAATCATGACACAAAAGCAATATCACACTCTGGGAAAATCTATTTATGGAATATGTCAGGGAATAATTTTGCCCTACATGTTTACCTTTTGCCCTCTGATGCAGCTGACCAACCTTAATCAGCCGTTATCTAGCAAGTTGTTGATGTTGCCAGTTTATGGATGGGCAACTCTTGGTGAGAGATAGTTAATGTTGTGGGACACCTGGAACACATCCTTCTCGGGGTGTAATGACCCCGAGCCATAAGCGACAACAAATGTGATTCAGTGTCCTCAGCTGTTTAGTCTATCTATTGAAGAATGTTGATTATTACACTCTGAACTAGTTAAAACCTGGAACTACAGGAGGGTTCTTCAGAATTGATTTGGCATCTCAACCCTGTGGTCAACTCGTGGCCCGTGACATGTCTTGTGAATTCTCCGGCCAAAGCTCCAAATAAACCATCAGTGTTTGCCATCAAAGCTCCAGCTCCCATCGTGTCTCTCTTTGAGTCCTGACTCCAATTGCTTCAGAAGTTTCCCCCACAGAATACATTTAAATGGAAAAATGAACTGCCGGCATAAAAAAAGACACCATGGATTTAGATGCAAACCCATTCATTGATAACCTTCATTGGTAATTCTCATTCTGATATCAGCCACCCCCCCTTTTTGCCTCTCACACCACTCACAACAGACATGCCATACTCTCATCACAGATATTACATGATCCCTACTGTATATGTCTTTGTTTTATCCTTTTATTCAATTTCTTCTTCCGTTTACTCCCATTCTCTCTGACTCTCCTCTCAAGCCCCCTTCAGATTACTCAGGTCGTTATTACTATTATTAATTATTAATATTATTATTATCGAATGCTCATTTGTTAATATGTCGATGTTGTTGTCATTATCATGATCATATTGTTGTCATATATACTTATGGTGTTGTTGTTTATGGTATTCTGTGTCTGATTACAAACATATTATTATTCTCATATTTATTTATTATTATTTTAAAATTAAACATTTTTTTCCTTCATAAAACCTATTTGTACTTCCCAAGCCCACAACCACAGCATGAAGAACAATTGATTAATAAAATGAAACACACACATTACTTAAAAAAGCACAAACGCCCTCCTTTGGGTCAGGACGTTGCCCTACGAAGCTCGGCCACCGCCTCTCACCGGAACCAATAATTGGAAATCGTTTGAAATAAAAAAAGATATATACAAATAAAAAGGTAGTGCTGACCAGGGTGAGCAAACCCTCTCTCGGGGGTTGCACATGAACAGACAGAGGTTTGAGTGTGGGGGGACTTCTGGCGCCTCATGGCCAGCACTTTGGGCTGGCTCCCTCAAGGTCCGATCCAGGGGCCTCATTTATAAACGGTGCGTACGCTCAAAAGATGGCGTACGCCAGTTTCTAAGCAATGTTTGCGATTTATAAAAAACAAACTTGACGGGAAAATGTGCGGTCCTCCACGCAAACTCTGACCCATGCGTACGCACTAAGCACAACAACGGGAGAGACGAGAAACTGCGACACCGTTGGCAGAAGGAAGAATGGAGAGAAATATGTGAAAATAATACCATAAATAAAATGTTAGCTCTCATGTATCATATATGAAGAATTCATTTGCAAACTTTGATTAAAGCCAATCTTAAAATGATTAAACAAATGCCTGTTTGAGACTCCTCAGTGCACACAAACACATAACTTGGAGAAATAAATATTATTACATGTTACTTGTTAGACGCTTTTATCCAAAGAGACTTACATACTCAGTACTGTGGACAATCCCCACAGGAGCAATTTGGGGTGAAGTGTCTTCAGGGACACAACAACATGCAGACTGCAGTGGGGTTTGAACCTGTGACCCCCTGATCCCAACACCAAGGCTCTATCCACTGCGCCACACGCCTCCCTAAAGTTTTGTGGAGAATGCGGGCATCAATCCCGCTACCTCTCGCATGCTAAGCGAGCGCTCTATCATTTTAGCTAATTCCCCTATAAATATATACGGATATGTTATTGAAAACCACCTTGAATATGTTGTCTTAATGTTATGATTAGGGCTGTCAGTCGATTAAAATATTTAATCGCATGATTGTCCATAGTTAATCGCAAATTAATCGCACATTTTTTATCTGTTCTAAATGTACCTTAGCCTGTTAAGCACCAAGCCTGTTTTTCATGTTTCAGGCTCGAAAATGACATGCCCAAAACAAATGACTACAACTTAACTTCTAAAAGGGTTATATGAATAATTTCTTTTATCAAAGCAAGGTTACATCTGTGAGTTGGATGTAGAAGTGTCAGAATCAATATAAATGTTTTTTATTTTAAAGAAAATTCAGATTTTACATAGTAAAAAACTGTAAATTATAGTGTCCGTCCAAATATTATTTTTTACAGATAGTGAAAACTACCCTTGGATGATGGGTTAGTAGACTAAAAGCTTTAGGAATCCAAAGTACAACATATAATAAGTACCCTGTATCAAGATCGATGCAAAACAAGTGACATTTGACCTTTTTAGAGAGGTTTAGCCAAAACCACCCCACCTCTGAGGTGATTTGGGTGAAAATGTTTTTTTTTTCTATATCTCTGGCCCCCCTTGCTCGATTTTGATGGTTGACACCTCTTTCTGACCATTAGAGCCAATAGAATCGAAGGGGGAGGCTCACACACACACACATTGTGAAGAGAAAAGGTGGGGGCTGCGCGCATGTAAATGTAAAGCAGAGTGGAGCTACATTCTAGCTCTGGCATTTGGAAACAAAAAAGCAGTTTTATTGCTTATGGATTATCAGAAATAATTTCAAAGAGGGCACAGATACATTGGATGAACCTATGGATTAACTGCAGCATCGTTTTGTTATCGTTTTAATGCCATTGAAGACCAGTTTTGACCAAGGTAAGCCATGTTAGCGTTTCTAGCTACTTAGCTCCACATGTTATGATGTACGCTTTCGTTTATAGCATCGCAAATGTTTATCACTGAGTGTTGAGGTGGGCACCACTAGATTCAGTGTCTCCAGGACACCAAAAACGAGTGGTTGGCTGTGCATCTAGGATAAGTAATAAGGGAGTTATTGTGAGTTTAAGTGCCGTTTTAGGTTACATTTTTTCGCTTGTGGCTAATTCAGAGGCTGAGTGCTAGCATTGTGGGGTTTTTTTGGAGAATTTTTTTTAAAAAGATCAGTTAGCTGAGTTTCTTCCCGTTACATGGATATAAAACATTCATAGTTTTATTAAATATTAAGATTCCTTAGACGTTGTTTCCTGCAAATGACGCGTTTATCCGCCCGGTACCGGGCGGATGGTGCGTAACAGGTTAGAGGGATATTTTTCAAGTTTTTAATACTCTTATCAACATATGAGTGGACAAATATGCTTTATATGTTTGTTTATTATCATTTGAACAATGACAAATATTCTCATGAATATTAAACACAACAACCTCTGAACATTACAAATATTCGCCTCAATTCAACCTGGAACCTCTCTCATACAATAATACAATACAAAGTGTGTGTGTGTGTGTGTGTGTGTGTGTGTGTGTGTGTGTGTGTGTGTGTGTGTGTGTGTGTGTGTGTGTGTGTGTGTGTGTGTGTGTGTGTGTGGGAATGTGGAGACACTGTGATGGATCGTTGGAGCTATGTGCAGCTCAAGGCATATATGCTCGAACGGGAGCTGCCTGGACGCTGCAATCATGTTGCACGCACTATCCGTGCTGAGTGTGCTGACTTTTCGTACAATGTCCCACTGTCTGGCTACCTGCATAAAGACAAGTGCTCGGCGCAGTTGTCGGCGAAATGTCGCTCCTCTGTTTTCATTGAAACAGCTCCTTATATCCGTTAGCGCAGCTAGCTAGCACCAGATGCTAACAACAACAACAACACGTAAGGTGTGCCTCGCTCGCGCCACGCATACACACACCCTCCCGGTCCTCCCGATGGCCAGTCCGGGCCTGCCGGTGAGCGTGGAAGTGTGGTCTGCCACAAGCGGGCGGCAGGAGCGGGGCACTCAGCATCAGCTTGTAGATGGTATTTTAAACTCGATGCGCTCTGAAACTACGGGGCGACCGAGGACAAAAAATACACATGCGTTAATCGCGTTAAAATAATTAGTGGCGTTAACGCGTTATTAACGCGTTAACTTGACAGCCCTAGTTATGACATGTATTCTCATAAATGATGCGGTATGCTGAAGGACAGAATTACTTTAAACTGACGCCGTTTTGTATTTCTATAGGTTGTATAGATACGAGCATACTATCATGTTTAAACATGTTTTATGCCGTTTGCTAAGACTTGATAAGTTGCTCATAAAACACAGGAGGTATGGAAACTAAGAACACCATATATTTGGTAGATTTGACAGCTGATATTACACAACACATTAGTTTTATTTCCTTTAACTGGTGGGGGGGATGAGACCATATACTGTATATATAAATGGACGTAGTGTCCGTGACGTCACCCATAGGATTCTGCAGGGTTGCCGAGAAGCCCTTAGCAGGCGGAGTCGGCCACTAACGTCTCGCCAGTGACGTCAGAGTCTAAATCCCGCCTGCTCCAGCCTGATCCAAATAAGGGCAAAGAGGCGAGGACCTGCTGCCACCGAGCGATTTCCTTTAAGTGGTGGATATAGAGTTGCTGCGGGGTGGTTGAGACCATGGATGTATAATAAGAACTGGATACAGCGTGGGAGGCGGGGCCTCATTCATTCCTATGAGAGTTGCTCATTGGCGCATGAAGATAAAATGGCCCAACTTTTGAAAGAGCGAAACGTCACAGATTACCCGTCATGCCTGAGAAGTACCCGTATGTGCGCTCATAGAGCATGCACAACTTTAACCACGCCCCCCAAAAGGCTCGTTCACATCAAGCACGTCACACGTGTACACGTAACAGCACCGCGCGTTCATGACAGCATGGTACTGGATTGTTATGATGGATTTGATATTAACGAGGCGGCTGCAGCAGTTAGCAGCTAGCGGCTAGCTAGTAATTATGCTAATGTGACCATAAATCGTTATGTAATTTTATATTACGCTGATAACAGGATTTAGTGATATCCAAGCAACAGAGCTTCATTTAGCATGATAATTTTGTGGCTTGTACATGAAACCACTTGGTAATATACAAAAATATATGTATTTTGAGTTATGATCAATTGTGATTTAAATCTTTATCTAAAAAGTAAAGCTGATGATGGATTACTGTGGTGGAGTTAAAATAACAATAGTCTATTTATTTTTGAAATGTGATGGATTAAAAGGATAGTAACTGTGATTCATGTTAAGTACCCCACAAGTAACTAAAACGTATAGTACTTGAAGGAAAGGTGTACAATGTTTCCATAAATACCAATATCACACACAACACAGACTATAACACCCCTTGTTGTTGAATACCAACCATGTGCAATATATTTTTAATTACATTTTCGTAGAGCTTTGACTTTTTCAGCTGAATAAATATTATAACTCTAGATGGTTTTGTTCAGCATTGCCAGCTTCACTGTTGAGCTTTATGTTGTGCCCAGCCTTCTCCTGTCCTGTGCTCTGAAATCAAAATGTGGATAAGCATAAAACACTAAAATAAACACAATACAACTTGTTATTTGTTTTTTGACAACAAAAGGTGTTCATTTGTGTGTATAAATATACAACACAGGCTATAAATATACAACACAGGCTATATATATATATATATATATATACACACACACACACATATCAGGGATGCAAACTCATCAGGTATGAAAAAGGTGACAAGGATCCGAGCCCCCCGACCCCACGGAATATCGGCTTTAAAATGAGGAATAACAGAGGATTTTAGCAGTCAGAACAACCAAAGCAGCAGTGGTAATAACAGAAACGCCAAAGAGTCACATCTAATAGAAAAATATAAAAGCATTTATTTTAATTTTGTAGCAGTCAGTTTATAATTTTGGCAGGACTGTTGAGCATTTTGAAAATGTATTTTCATGCCTCTGTTCAAGGCTTAGTCTTTCTATCGTTATAGCCAGTGTGTTAGGATGCGTGGAAAGGGTAGGACCCAAATGCAGACTACAAAACAAGGTAAAAAGGTCTAGAAACAAAAGCGAGCTTTATTCCAAAAGCTGAACAAAAACATGGCATGAAACACATAGGTAGCACAAAAATTGACCGTGACCAACATGGAGGGAGACAGGAGAGACAATGAACCGACAAGGCACACAGGGGAAGACAAGACTAAATACAGAGAGGGGTAATCACAAGACAAGACACAGCTGGGGTAAGGGAGGCAGAAACACAAGGGCAACAGGTGAACACAATCAAACAATCAGACACACCAGGGAAACTAAGACAGGAAGGCAAACACAGGAAGAAGGAACAGAGAAGACACAAGGAGGAAAACATTTCAAAACAAAACAGGAAACCAGAGACAGAAAAAGACAAGACAAACACAACACAGACAGATCGTGACATAACCCCCCCCTCAAGGGACGGATCCCAGACGTCCCAAAAAACATAGTCCAACATTTCCAAAAGGGTGGGTGGAGGGGGTCCGGAGGACGGGCCCGGAAGGGGTCCCGGGCGGACGGCCCGGGGGCAAGGCAGAGTCCAAAAAGGGGCGAAGGCCACAGCGGGCGAACTCAGGGGGCCGGGCATGAGAGCAAAGGCAGCGGCTCTCAGGGGGCCGGGCTCGAGGGCGAAGGCAGCGGCTGGAAGAATCAGGGGGGCCGAGCCCGAGGGCGAAGACCGCGGCTGGAGAACTCAGGAGGCCGGGCTCGAGGGCGAAGACTGCGGCACTCAGGGGGCCGGGCTCGAGAGCGAACAAGAAGGCGGCGACGAGACAGCTCCGGAGGACGGGCAGGAAGGCGCCGACGGGACAGCTCCGGAGGCCGGGCAGGAAGGCGCCGACTGGACAGCTCCGGAGGACGAGCAGGACCCAGTATCGGCCGGACAGGAACCGGAGCCGACGGGACAGGCGTAGACGGGGTCCTGAACATGACATGGGCTGGTGTCAATGGGACCCCGGATGGAGCAAGGGCTGGTGTCGACTGGACCCCCAACGGAACAGGACACAGAGTTGGCAGGACCCCCGGTGGAACAGGTGTCGGCGGGACCCCCAACAGGACAGGATATGGTGTCGGCGGGACCCCTAACAGGACAGGATCTGGTGTTGGCAGGAAACCCGGCGGAGCAGTAGTCGGCGGGACCCCCAACGGGATAGGACATGGGGTTGGCAGGACCCCCAACGACACTGGACGTGGAGTTGGCAGGACCCTCAGCGGAACCCCCAACGGCACAGGACATAGGGTTGGCAAGACCCCCGGCAGAAGAGTAGTCGGCGGGACCCCCAATGGGACAGGACATGGAGTTGGCAAGACCCCCGGCAGGAGAGTAGTCGGCGGGACCTCCAACATCACAGGACATAGGGTTGGCAGGACCCCCGGCAGAAGAGTAGTCGGCGGGAACTCCAACGGCACAGGACATAGGGTTGGCAGGACCCCCGGCAGAAGAGTAGTCGGCGGGACCCCCAATGGGACAGGACATGGAGTTGGCAAGACCCCCGGCAGGAGAGTAGTCGGCGGGACCTCCAACGGTACAGGACATGGGGTAGGCGTAGGCCGTAGAGCCAACAGGACACGGGGGGCTGGCGTCGGCCGGAGAGCCAACAGGAGACGAGGTGCTGGAGTCGGCCAGACCACCGACAGGACACGAGGGGCTGGAGTGGGCCAAACCACTGACAAAACACGGGGGGCTGGCGTCGGCCGGGGAGCCAGTACTGGAGCCGAAACTGAAGCCGGAACCGTGGTTGCTGGGGCCGGAAGTGGGGCCGGAACCATGGCTGCTGGGGCCAGAACTGGGGCTGAAACCATGGCTGCTGGGGCCAGAACTGGGGCTGGAACCATGGCTGCTGGGACCAGACCTGGGGCTGAAACCATGGCTGCTGGGGCACGGGCTGGAATCCTGGCCCTGCGTCTCTTAGAGGCCTTTTGGAGACGCCGTGGACCTCCAACATCACAGTAGTCGGATCCCAGGAAAGGGTTAGAGGCTTGAGAAAAGCTTCCAGGACTACATGTAAAATGTTGTAGCCACTCAGGCAACAAACCCCTGAGCCAGGGCTTGCGAGCAACCTCCTGGCGTGCCTCCTTCAAAGCAGCCACTCTACCCCGTATAGATGTGGCGTCATACCAGGTATAAAAAATGTACTCCAGAGAGTACCCAAGACGTTCCGCCTGTAGCAACAAAAAATCAGAGTCTGCTGAGTCCAATTCTGGTCGGTTCATTCTGTTAGGATGCGTGGAAAGGGTAGGACCCAAATGCAGACTACAAAACAAGGTAAAAAGGTCTAGAAACAAAAGCGAGCTTTATTCCAAAAGCTGAACAAAAACATGGCATGAAACACATAGGTAGCACAAAAACTGACCGTGACCAACATGGAGGGAGACAGGAGAGACAATGAACCGACAAGGCACACAGGGGAAGACAAGACTAAATACAGAGAGGGGTAATCACAAGACAAGACACAGCTGGGGTAAGGGAGGCAGAAACACAAGGGCAACAGGTGAACACAATCAAACAATCAGACACACCAGGGAAACTAACGACAGGAAGGCAAACACAGGAAGAAGGAACAGAGAAGACACAAGGGGGAAAACATTTCAAAACAAAACAGGAAACCAGAGACAGAAAAAGACAAGACAAAACACAACACAGACAGATCGTGACACAGTGGTGTAAAGTAACTAAGTTCATAAACTCAAGTACTATACTTGGGTACAATTTTGAGATACTTGTACTTTATTTAAAGCTCCCATGTCATGCTTTTCCGGTTATTACCCGTCCCCTTGTGTGTTATGAAGGTTTTTATGCATGTAAACGGTGTGCAGAGTCAAAACCCTCAAAGTACACCCTGTAGCGAGTAAAACTCTAACACAGAAAATACCTCCCCAAAACGCCTCGTTGGAGATACGTCACTGCCCATTTGAGTCTTCCATTTAGTTCCGGGTACCGCCTGATGTCATGCGGTACCCGGAACGAAATGGACCAATCCCGAAGAGCTATGGCCACACCAGCAGCGGCGTGTTCCTCCTCCAGAGGTTCGAAGAACCGGCATTTCACAGACGAAAGCTTCCAAAACATTGCCCAGTTTGAGGCCGGATATGCACAGCTTGTTTGGACCGTTTGGAGCAGGGGAAGATCTGGGTATACAACCTGTAAGTTTGCATTGTTATTTGTGTATTTATCAAACAAGACTGTTTAAATGTGTAAACTGTGTTGGACTGCTAAGCCATTGACACAGTGCTAACTGTGCTAACTAAGTTGCTAGAGTTTCCATATATCAACTCTAATATCAGCAGATGGCCTTGCATACATGTATCTCATAGCAGGAGAATGTCTGCATTCACACACAAAATACCTATTGACAGTATACTCCGGGTGATTTGCCGGTCAGTCGCGAAACTTAATTACATTATAGCTGGCGTAGCGATCTAACACACGGAGCTAGAGCTAGTTTTGGTCGGAAAAACATTTTTGTGATGCTACGTTGCTAGCGTTTAAATATATCAACTACAATGTCAGCAGATGGCCTTACGTGTTTGTCATGGCAGGAGAATGTCTGCAGTCACACACACGGAATACTCATACAGTACTGTACTGTGATTTACCGTACATTGTGACCGTACATATACTGCATGTAGCTAACGAGGCTAGCTGTATGCTAGCGCAAAACAATGTATTCATGCAAGTTACATTGTATGGTAGCAGAATACCCGTATACGATTGCAATTATAAACACGTTATTGCTAGCCTAATATGAACCACTAGCTTTTGTTCATAGTAGTTTTATTACACTGCATTATAGTTGCCTTTCCTCCAAGCTAACGTTCATATCGTGTTAGCTACCAAGGTAAACAAAGCTAGGTTAGCATATTAGCAGGCAAGCTGTTCATTACACAACTACTACTAACGAATCTAAAACAACTAAGTTTCTCTAATATTTTGTGATTTGCATTTGATTTCGTCCAGCCAGATCCTGGCGGACAATCCATGACGGGGAAGGGACTTCGACTACTACTGAGGGCTCGTGCCAAAAGGCACCGCACCGACTGTGCACGGGCAAGATGCGAGGAGGAGGAATGAATGATATACCGTGTGTATATATGTATATTTATGTTCATTTTGTACATTTCTAAAAATAAAGTTTAATGGAAATACTTAGTAGGCCTATCCTTTCTTCCCTGAATTCATATATAGCAAACCATGATTTGATTTCTCATCAAACAGTAGTAGTTTATAACGGGTAAAAATAACTTACTCTTTGTTATGAGAGTAGCTCGTAGGCCACAACGGAAAGACAAGGAGACATACACGAGTTTACAAAACCACGGCACATTTATTGTGGTAAATGCAGAGATAGGTGGTTGAGAGGATCGCAGAGTTAGTCTTCCTGCAGCCGCTTTGGAGAGAGACTGTGTCCGGAGGTGTCCGTGATCGTGCTGATTAGCCTCTTCAGCTCCACCCCATCGTAAGACAAAGGCCCTGGGGCCGTCACACTCTTCTATAACAACAGTTAAAAATATATATGTATATAAAATATACCGCTGTACCGACGCCATGATAAGACTGATGTTACGCTGAGAGCAGCCGGGAAAAGCACTGACATGGGCGCAGCCTCTCTGGTGGTTGACTAATCAGAACGAGTGGCCGAGCTGACCAATCGGAGCACACTAGGCTCACAGGGAGGGGGGGGCAAGAGCTCCAACGAGTCGTTTAGTGGAGAAAGTGAATACTGCTGAATACACATGCTTGACAGAGATGCTGTATGCATATGTATGTATAAATCTATTTTAGTATACCTCAACAATGTAATTATGATCAGTGGAAATGGCCATGACATGGGCCCTTTAAGTATTTCAATGTTTTGCTACTTTGTACTTCTACTCCACTACAGTTCAGAGGTAACTGGTGTACTTTTCCTCCACTACATGTATTTAATACCTTTAGTTACTTTACAGATCTGGATGAATGATGTGAAATATAATCAAGTGTTAAATCAGACTTTAGTTCCACCTGGAGTAAATTCACAAGCTACCCTGCAGTATACAAAGTCATTCAAACTAGCTGCACCTTTACCAGCTTTGAGAACACTTTAATGATCAATCATTATAAAACATATCATATATACAGTGGCGTTTTTATATGTACAAAAGTGGTGGGGCACAAAAAAATGAGATGTCTATATATAAGCTTCTGCAGTGACGTGCAGTGAGGTTCATGGCTGGTGAGGCACTGGCAATGACTCTTCAGGTTTACAAATATTATATTTTGACCTAAACCAAAATATAATATTATTTTCAAAAGCTTTTTTTGTCTGATGCTTCGATTAATTTTAAACAGACAGTTCAACAAAAGGATACCCAAAAAATGTAATTTTATCATTTAAATATTGAATTGTTCTCTCTTAGTAAGATCCCATTTTCAATAAAATTGCGGTCTTACCTTGACTTGAAGATGAAGTCCATTTGCCTATCCTTCTGGACAAAAATTTCTATAACTTTTTTGTAAAAGTCCTCCTTATGTTCTTGTAGTTTCAAAAGTCTATCATAAATCTAATCCATAGATTTATGATAAAAAAATTATAAAAGTAGGGTAGACATGTGGATATTATCCGGCTAATCAAAACGTGCATTTATCTAACAGGTACGTTTCCCACAGATCTTATTTCGAGCTATTTTCTAAAATCCTATGGAGAAATCTCATTGCTTTTTTGTGCTTACTTCCTGGTTTTAGGACGCGTCACTGCAGCTCTCTCGTCTCCTCTTCACACACCACACTTTTCGCGGCACACGTACTTACAGCCAATCAGCTCTGAATGATTTGAGATGACGTATGGTGGGGATGGCAGCTCCGTGCCCCTCTGGTCATTATTTTTTTGCCACACACATTACATTACAAAATACTCTGAGCATGCGCAGTGTAGTTTTTACAGTCATCGTTCACTTCACAGCGAGAGGAAGGGGCATAATCAGGTTTTGTCCCACATGGCTCTAAACAGCTCAATAGGCACACACTGTGACTGTAGACACACTAATTAGAAGAACACAGACTAAAACAGCAATGTACAGACGAATCAGATGATTAAACATGATCTTAAAATATATTTTATATATTTTTTTTTTTTTTTTTTTGCATTTTTGTAATCATTATTTGTAATACTTTCTGCTGACACTAGGTGGGGCTGTGCCCCACCTGCCCCTAATGACCAGTCGCCACTGCATATATATTATTCTGAGATGGGTCAATCTGCACAATGACTACTTTTACTGTTGCTACTTTAAGTACATTTTGATGAGAATACTTTTCTACTTTTACTTGAGGAACATTTTGAATGCAGGAATTTTACTGTAACAGAGTATTCCTACACTCTGGTACTTCTACTTTTACTCAAGTACAAGATCTAAGTACTTCTACTTTTACTCAAGTACAAGACCTGAGTACTTCTACTTTTACTCAAGTACAAGATCTGAGTACTTCTACTCAAGTGCAATATCTGAGTACTTCTGTTTTACTCAAGTACAATATCTGAGTACTTCTACTTTTACTCAAGTACAATATCTGAGTACTTCTACTTTTACTCTAGTACAAGATCTGAGTACTTCTACTTTTACTGTCTAGTACAAGATCTGAGTACTTCTACTTTTAATCAAGTACAATATCTATACTTATACCACCTCTGTTTATAGCCTATGAAAAAAACTATTAGAAAACGAAGGCTAAAGCTAACGTTAGCAGATAGTGACAATGTATGCTAGTTAGCTAGCTCAACGATTCCTTAAATAATATTGCGACAGAAACATTTTTCTGTTCACATCACGCTCTGCCGCTCCAACAGGGAGCTCTGCTCTGAACACCCGAACGGTAAGGCGATATGGGTCCGTTATACAGTCTATGGTCCGTTCTTATTGTGCATCCATGGGTAAAGGTAAAACTCATGTAGTACTAATGAACGTTAGTTTTTACTGAAATGATCAAATAAAGTCAACATTTCACAGTCTTTACTGAGCTGTGTGGGGTTTGTTCAACTTTTAAAAGATGTTTGAATGGTGATATACACAGTGATAGATGTTAAGGACTAACGTTTATAATAAATACAGTATTTATTTTAAGATCTTTTCATACAATCATACGTATTGGGATCATTTGTATTAATGTGGACCGGAGGGAGAGGGTAACGAGCATAAGTTTCACTTTCCTTTTTTATTTCAATTCCAACTTTGGTCATGAAGAATATGTTTTCTCTGTTGTCCACGTTCATAAAGCATAAAACAACAGCATCAGAGCACGGTGCAGAGTCTCTAGATGAGTTTACAGTAGTCCCTCGTTCTTATTAAACATCCATGTTGTAGTCCGCTGTATAGAAAACTGTAGTTTCCACAGCAGCAGACGCACATTTATGACGTCCGCTGGTGCATCATAAACACGTCGGATAGTGAAAGTGCAGTCGGATTCTCTAAAGTACCGCAGTCTCTTCTCCTAAGTCCTTTTGAATTCTCCTATCTACTATCCCTAAACCCCGTGACGTTTCACACAGAGATCAAGGAATAGACGATAGGGTTAGACGTTAGGAGCTGATTTTTGGATTATCCGACCGCAACCGGAAAATGTCTGTGCGTATTTATTTGCTTTGTCCTATGTAAGCAACCTTCCCACATCAATCCTACGCAAGGCTTTATAAATGAGGCCCCAGGCCTGTCCCGCTACTATTATATGTACCACCCCCCCCGCCCCCCCCTGATGTTCTACAATCCCCCAAACCAGTACACACCAAACATCCATCCACTTATTAAAAAAAAGTCCATGGGTTTCTGTTGTTGTTATTATTCTTATTACCGGTATATATATATCGTATATCGAATGGAATCTTATCTTTTACATGTATATTTAGAATAAATAACTATTATATTGTTACTCATATCATATTATCTTTCTTATAATATTAACATTTTTTACACACACACACACACACACACACACACACACACACACACACACACACACACACACACACACACACACACACACACACACACACACACACACACACACACACACACACACACACACACACATATTTTTTAACGTTTGGAGTCCTCCATCCTCTCCAGACTTTAGTTTGGGAATGTGTGACACATTTGATCCCATACCCCTTTATAGGGATTGAAGGGTCATTTACAAGCTAATTAGTATCAAGCGCCATGCACATGCAATTTTAAGGACAATGGGGTTCATAAAGTCATCGGTACTTAACATTTCCTGAATCTCTTACTTTTCTTCCTCAAAGAAGAATTAAAAAGAAAATTGAGGATGGTGTTTGGTAATCGAATGAGTAAACTTTTACTATGGACTGTTACTCTGCTGTTTTGGTTTGGTGCCTTTTCCACCAAAACTAAACAGTTCCAAAAGGAACTAGAGCATGAGTGAAAATTGCACTCAGGTGTAAACAAACCAACCCGGTATCACGGCAAGACGTGAACATGTGACGATTTACCATGCTGGGAGTCGTGAAGATGTCACGATTTCGTCCCTTCAAACGTGACAGTTACACGGTATTGTTAACATGGCCCAACCAGTGGAGATATACCCGGAAATGCCAAGCAAATGCTACCCCGACGGTCGGTTGTTATTGTCAATATTAATATAATAATGATTTATTTTTTAATAGTCACACTCGATTTCGCCGATTTTCTTGTTGCCGCAGCTGGTCGACACCTCTTTTAGCAGAAACAAAGGCTACATTCATGTATTAAATCGATGTTAATCCATGTGTGTGGATGTGGAATTAACGGACGTGACGTTGTGCGATTGCGTTGCCAGGCAACAGCTTCGGTTCATGTTAAAGGGGACCTATCATGCAAAATGCACTTTTGTACATCTTTTATACATGAATATGTGTCCCCGGTGTTCCAGGGAACTCACCAAGTGTCAGAAAACACAACCCTCTCTATTTTCCTCCATACCCAAATCTCTAAAAAAGGGGCTGCAACGGATCTGATTCAGACTGATCCAGATTTGAACACTTCTATGACGTCACAGAAGTGGCGCTACGGCTATTGGGCCAACTCTCCACCTATCAGGGGAATGTGGGGTTGGGCCACGGCCGACAAATGCTGCTCGAAAGCGCTGGAGACGCTGTAGTACATATGCCAGGCCTGTAAGTGGCGCTGTAGTCTGCCACAAAAGCAGCAAAGAAGACTTCCCGCGCATGTGGTAACCATGGTTACCCTTCTGTTTATTCTCCGCTGTGGCTTTTTTTCTCCTTCCCCGAGGCAAGTGTTTGCTCCCGCTGCTTTAATTCAATGCAATCCCTCCCCGTCGAGGCAAGCACTGTAATTCTCTCCGGTTAGTCCACCAGCAGATGACAAACACCCACCTCTCCGCCTCTTCCAAGGAACGAGGGGACCGTGCGGCAGAGTTTCAGTTTCAGTTTCTTTCGCCGGTCAAGATGTCCGTTAAAGTTGAAATCTTCCGCACAAAATTAGAAAAGTGCCGGTCAAAGGTCTTCTTTGTCATTTATTGAGCTTTAAAACAAATGAATAACGACTCTATAGGCCTATAATAACATAATAAAACCATAGACTGTATATATAAATAAAACACGGAGGACGGAGATCTTTTTTTCTCCCCCTCTTGACTTGATCAGAGCACGGCTACCCTCTCCTGCAGGGGGGCGTGGTCTCACAGAATCAGCCCCGTAGACAGCAAACAGCACATAGAGCGAAATGAGGCATGGCTAAAATGCATGATCTGTTTGGTATTTTGAAAACAGAAACGTATAAATATACCTTATATAGGTATGGCCCTACAATATATCATTGAAATATAGCATGATAGGTCCACTTTAATTTACAAACTCTTCAACTAGAACCGTAGTTATATTTAAAAACATTTTAGAAGGCCTCACGAAATACTTTAATGTAAATTTAAATTTAAATGTGAAGGAATATGTGTATAACAAAATACATCCGTCATAAAAAATACCGGAAACAGACGTAGGCAATGTCCTCAGCTCGGTGATTCGATGGCTTAGCCGCAATGCACGTTGGGAAATGGTGTTTATGCGATGTGAAATCCGAAAACATTTTTTTTAAATAAAATAATACTTTATTCCGAGTGTGCTTGCTTTTCTCTTTGAAAGTCATCACATAACGGCATTGTAATACACGGTTCGGCTGTATTAAATATTACATATCTGCCGTAGTTCTCTATTTATAGAGCCCTGATGAGAAGACTTCTAGACAAACAGGAAGCACTTCCGCCAAAACTGAAAACGTGACGTGGATCATAAATATATCAGCAATTAAACAACATCTTACATTTCTTTTCACACAATACGTCTCCTTGCAGTATCAATACTAATTCGGCCGACTTTTATATTTGATCCAATTGGTAGACCCTTCCTCTGACTCGTTCCAACTCCTGCCTCCAAACTCTGCTGCCGAAACTCACCTCTCTACTCTTTCATCCTCTCTGGACTCTCTCTGTCCTCTCACATCTCGGCAGGCTCGTCAGTCCCCTCCTGCTCCCTGGCTAAATGACGCACTGCGTGCTAATAGAACCATCCTTCGGGCAGCAGAGCGGAAACGGTGGAAATCCAAACACCCTGACGACCTCCTAACCTATCAATCTCTCCTCTCCTCTTTCTCTTCTTCGATCTCTCAGGCAAAAAGCACTTTCTTTCAAGATAAGATCCAATCTTCCTATTCCAATCCCAAAAAACTATTTTCCATCTTTTCCACCCTCCTCGACCCCCCCAGAGCCCCTCCCCCCTCCTCCCTTCTGTACTAAAAAAAAGGTTGATGATATTCGCTCTTCTTTTTCTGACTCACCTTTACTCACCACTGGGTCACCAGACCCACCTTTCACCCACACACTAACCTCTTTTTCCCCTCTCTCTCCAAGTGAGGTTCTTACCCTCATTACCTCGGCCCGTCCTACCACCTGTCCTCTGGACACTATCCCCTCAAACCTCCTTCAGACTATCGCTCCTGATATTCTACCGTTTCTCACCCATTTCATCAACACTTCTCTAACTTCTGGTCGCTTTCCAAACAGTCTCAAGGAGGCAAGAGTAAACCCTCTCCTAAAGAAACCCACTCTCAACCCGTCTGATGTTATAAACTACAGGCCTGTCTCTCTCCTCCCGTTCCTGTCTAAAACACTTGAACGCGCTGTCTTTAAACAACTCTCCTGTTATCTCCATCAGAACAACCTTCTGGATCCGCACCAGTCTGGTTTCAAGGCAGGTCACTCCACAGAAACTGCTCTCCTTGCTGTCTCTGAGGAACTGCACACTGCTAAAGCAGCCTCCCTCTCCTCTGTCATCATCCTTTTGGACCTGTCTGCTGCATTCGACACGGTGAACCATCAGATCCTCCTTCACACTCTCCAAGAACTTGGAGTTTCAGGCACTGCACTTTCCCTCCTCACCTCATACCTCAAAGACCGTACCTACAGGGTAACTTGGAGAGGGTCCGAGTCCGACCCTTGTCAATTATCTACAGGGGTCCCTCAGGGCTCTGTTCTTGGTCCCCTCCTCTTCTCCTTGTACACAAACTCGCTCGGATCTGTCATTAGCCCGCATGGTTTTTCATACCACTGCTACGCTGATGACACCCAATTCATTCTGTCCTTTTCCCCGCTCAGAAACCCAGGTCGTCGCACGCATCTCTGCTTGTCTAGCTGACATCTCTCAGTGGATGTCTGCTCACCACCTCAAGCTCAACCTTGACAAGACTGAAATTGTCCCACTCTTGACCTAACGATCAACATCGGCCTCTCTATTGTTTCCCCGACTCAGACTGCAAGGAATCTGGGTGTGACCCTAGATAACAAACTGTCCTTCACTGCAAACATCGCTGCTACAACCCGCTGCTGCAGATACACCCTTTACAACATCAGGAGGATACGTCCACACCTGACCCAGGAAGCGACGCAGGTTCTGGCCCAGGCTCTCGTCATCTCACGCCTAGACTACTGCAACTCCCTCCTGGCTGGTCTACCTGCATGTGCCATCCGACCTCTCCAGCTCATCCAGAATGCAGCGGCTCGTCTGGTCTTCAACCTTCCTAAATGTTCCCACACCACACCGCTCCTCCGCTCGCTTCACTGGCTTCCAGTAACTGCTAGAATCCACTTCAAAACAATGGTACTTGCATACCATGCTGCGAATGGATCTGGCCCTTCCTACATCCAGGACATGGTTAAACTGTACACCCCAGCGCGTGCACTTCGCTCTGCATCAGCCAAACGGCTCGCTGCACCCTCACTGCAAGGGGGACCCAAGTTCCCATCAGCAAAAACACGTCGGTTTGCTATCCTGGCTCCAAAATGGTGGAATGAGCTCCCCATTGAAATCAGGACAGCAGATAGCTTGCACATCTTCCGGCGCAGACTGAAAACTCATCTCTTTCGACTCCACTTCGAGCGATATAATTACTAACAAAGAACTGCTAACAGAGCACTTATATACTAATAAAGGACTGGCTTATGTAAAGCCAGTTGAGTAGCACTTGAAATGTTTTGGCTCTATGAAACCTGATGTACTTATATGATTCTGTTTTCTTCAAGTTTGTATCTTCCTGGTCGAATGTACTTATTGTAAGTCGCTTTGGATAAAAGCGTCAGCTAAATGCAATGTAATGTAATGTAGATAGGTTATATTTACACCATAACGGTGCACAGCTGATATAAAAGGACTTTTTAAAGATCTTACTGATTTTCTTTGAATATAAGAGTGTAAATACTGAGTTGAGAGAATAGTCAGGGGATTTGGGTGATGGGAGACACATCTATGGATTCAGAATTTCAATAGCTTCCTGTTAAATGACGGATATACCTTTCTGTCCGTGATGTTTTACAAATCAGATATTAGAAGTAAAACATGTGAAATAATATAGAAATATCCTGTACAATTAAGTGAAAACATGAATAAAACTATAAATAAATCTTCAGATGTTATACATACACAAGTGTCCTACACTAATAATACAAAGTTATTATGGCTGTGTGTACCTAGTGGTTAAAGCACGTTATTGAATTAGTTGTGTATATGATATGTCAATGAACCTTAGAAAATCTTGAAATCTTGAAAGGGATATGCAAAATAGCCATTATATACAGTCTTTAATTAACTATTAGTAGAGAATAACGAGTAATTAATATACTTTATAGGGATCTGCAGATAAATGTTTAGTCTTCTCAAGCACCAACTATCAAATATCTCTCCTGATTGTTGGCACTTGACAATCACCTTCCCTGAATTTTACTCAGGTGTAACTAAAGCCTGATTTAAGGGTTGTTTATATTTCACATCATTAATCAGAATCTGCAAAGTAACTAAAATAAATGTAGTGGAGTAAAAATACCAGGTTAACCTCTGAATTGTAGTGGAGTAGAATTGCTGTTTTGTTTAGTAATGGATATTGAATATGGAATAAAGGTGTTGACAAGACCTGGTGTAACAATAATCAAAAAGGACATTAAAAGAGCTCCAGATGTTAATGATCTAAACAAAACAGCACACCTGAAATGTATATTTAAATACTTTATTAAGGGCAGTGAATTTGTCTGTATGTTTTTCAAATCAGTGTTATAAGTGTCATAGACAGTGTTACATTGCTATTATTATCTTTAAAATATATGTAAAACAAAACCACTTATGATCTTTTTTTTGGGTGGTTTACTAATGACAGTTAATTCAGTTTTTGCTATTGATGGTTTCATTTTTGTGAAAAATAATAAAATTCAATAACGTGCTTTAACCACTAGATGTGCCTTTCTATCAGCTGTGCACCGTTATGGTGTAAATACAGCCTATCTACCAATTGGATCAAATATAAAAGTCAGCCGAATTAGTATTGATACTGCAAGGAGACGTATTGTGTGAAAAGAAATGTAAGATGTTGTTTAATTGCTGATATATTTTTGATCCACGTCACGTTTTCAGTTTTGGCGGCAGTGCTTCCTGTTTGTCCAGAAGTCTTCTAATCAGGGCTCTATAAATAGAGAACTACGGCAGATATGTAATATTTAATGCAGCCGAACCGTGTATTACAATGCCGTTATGTGATGACTTTTAAAGAGAAAAGCAAGCACACTCGGAATAAAGTATTATTTTATTTTTTTTAAATGTTTTCGGATTTCACATCGCATAAACACCATTTCCCAACGTGCATTGCGGCTAAACCATCGAATCACCGAGCTGAGGACCTTGCCTACGTCTGTTTCCGGTATTTTTTATGACGGATGTATTTTGTTATACACACATTCCTTCACATTTACATTTTAATTTACGTTAAAGGGCCCATGTCATGGCCATTTCCACTGATCATAATTACATTGTTGAGGTATACTAAAATAGATTTATACTGTGCAATTTTCCAAACTCACATTGGTTTCGCATACAGCATCTCTGTAAAGCATGTGTATTCAGCAGTATTCAATCTCTCCACTAAACGACTTGTTGGAGCTCTTGCTCCCTCCTCCCTGTGAGCCTAGTGTGCTCGGATTGGTCAGCTCGGCCACTCTGTTCTGATTAGTCAACCACCAGAGAGGCTCCGCCCATGTCTAACAGTGCTTTTTTCGGCTCACTCTCGGAACATCAGTCTTATAATGGCGTCGGTACAGCCGTATATTTTATACGCTAACTAACCGAACTGTACCTACAACTGTTGTTATAGAAGAGTAAGTTATTTTTACCTGTAATAAACTACTACTGTTTGATGAGAAATCAAATCATGGTTTGCTATATATGAATGATATGTTATAGGAGCAAATAATTCAGGGAAGAAAGGATAGGCCTACTAAGTATTTCCATCAAACTTTATTTTTAGAAATGTACAAAATGAACATGCGTAAATATACATATATACACTGTATATCATCCATTCCTCCCCTTATAGGCGTTTTCGGCATCTTGCCTATCGCAGCTTTGTAAGCGGCTGCCGGGGCTTTTTAGGACGAGGCATCAGAGTGGGTCATCCCGTGTGTGTGTTGTCCGCCAGATACGCCAGGAGTTTCCTGATCTGGCTGGACGAAAATCAAATGCAAATCACAAAATATTAGAGAAATGTAGTTGTTTTAGATTCGTTAGTCGTAGTTGTGTTAGGAGTGTGGATCTATCTAATCAACACAGTAAGCTTGCCAGCTAATATGCTAACCTAGCTTTCTTGTTTACCTTGGTAGCAAACACGATATGAACGGTATCTCGGAGGAACGGCAACTATAATGTAGTGTAATAAAACTACTATGAACAAAAGCTAGTGGTTCATATTAGGCTAGCAATAACGTGTTTATAATTGCAATCTTATACGGGTAGTCTGCTACGTTCGGTCATTCATTGTAACTGGCATGAATACGATGTTTTCCGCTAGCATGTATAGCTAGCCTCGTTAGCTAGCCAACTGTAATGTACCCGGAGTATACTGTATGAGTATTCCGTGTGTGAATGCAGACATTCTCCTGCCATGACAAACATGTAAGGCCATCTGCTGACATTGTAGTTGATATATTTAAACGCTAGCAACGTTGTTAGCCCAGTAAGCACTGTGTCAAGTGTTTTCCCGAGCAAACCCATGTCTAGCTCCGTTGGTAGCCTTGTTGTTTAGCTCGGTAGCATACACGCTCGGAACGCCAGCTATAATGTAATTACGTTTCGCGACTGACCGTACGGTAAATCACCTGGAGTATACTGTCTATGAGTATTTCGTGTGTGAATGCAGACATTCTCCTGCTATGAGATACATGTATGTAAGGCCATCTGCTGATATTAGAGTTGATATGGAAACGCTAGCAACTTAGTTAGCACAGTTAGCACTGGCTTAGCAGTTCGAAACACGTTTACACATTTAAACAATCGTGGTAGATACCTTGTTTGGGAGACATTCCTAACGAAATGAAGTGCCAATCACAAAGTATTATTGAAACTTAGTTGTTTGATGTTCGTCAGCTTGCCAGCTGGATTACAATGCTAATCTACGTTTGCTAGTTGTTCAGTTGTTCAATATGCTATACTATACTATGAACAACAGATAGTGGTTCATATTAGGCTATCAAGCACATGTTTACAATTGCAATCTTATATGGGTAGTCTGCTACATTCATTGTAGCTGGCATAAAAACAATGTTTTTCCGAGCAAACTCATGTCTAGCTCTTAGTAGCCTTGTTGTTTAGCTCGGTAGCATACACGCTCGGAACGCCAGCTATAATGTAATTACGTTTCGCGACTGACCGTACGGTAAATCACCTGGAGTATACTGTCTATGAGTATTTCGTGTGTGAATGCAGACATTCTCCTGCTATGAGATACAGGTAAGGCCATCTGCTGATATTAGAGTTGATATGGAAACACTAGCAACACGTCTCCCAGCATGGTAAATCGTCACATGTTCACGTCTTGCCGTGATACCGGGTTGAAACAAACACAACTATTTTGTAATGTGCGTACATTTCTTGATTAATGCTGCTCTTTAACTACAATGTGTAAATAGGCAACTGTTTGCTAACAAGTTGGCAGTGACACCTTTATGAGGTGATAATGTGTCAATGTGTTCCCAGCTTGTTTCTGCTGCCCTCAAGTGGCCAAAAAAGGAATGCAGGTTGAAGTGTTAAGAAAAAGTCACTCTCATCAGAGCTCTTTCTTTCCTCTAGTATTTAGTAATCGACTGACTTTGACTCTTACCCCTAGATTCCACCGGGTCCGTCTGCGGCGCGTTACGGGCGCGTTACGGCTGCGCCGCGGTGTTCACGGCGATCGCGGCAACTCTAGCGCGTTACGGCTCAGAAGCGTCCCAGAAGCGGCTCGGCGCAGGGCTCCTCTAAAATTAGGATGAATCTTATTTTTGACGCGGCGCAGCCGTAACGTAAGGTCGGGCAGGCAGGAAGTGGAACGTTCAGAGCATATATAGCATATATATATATATATATATATACAAACACACAAACTAATTTTGCAGACCCTATCCCTCCGTAGTCTTTCAAGTAGGAGGAGAAATGCCAGCGTTCTCCTCCGGTTTACAGGCACTGTGTAAATTATATATATAGAATAATTATGATGATGAATGCATTTTTTTACCACTAAAATACAGCAACACATCTTTGATTCATGTCGTTTATAACTGGAATATTACAGTTATTATTAACTTTGTCTGTACAAAGTAGCCTGTCCAGGAAATATGCCCAAATCAACAAAAACTGCCAGCTGGCAGGCAAGACGCTCCGCTTCTGAAATGCTTCTGAAACGCGCCTGGTAGGGTATGACGCCGGAGGAGGCCGGACCAAAACCGCGGCGCAGCCGTAACGCGGCGCAGCCGTAACGCGGCGCAGACGGACCCGGTGGAATCTAGGGGTTAGCCTCTCTGGTGGTTCCTCTCCTCACAGGGTCCCTTGGCCCCTGGGTTACTGGATCATTGGGCTGGTTTGGACCCCTGCCCTGCCTCCCTGAAGCTCCTCCTCCATCTCCCAAGGTACGTGCACCTCTTCTACCCTCGGCCTCCCAACCCCTCTTGCCCCGTCTTCCCCATCAGGGAGCGGGGGATGAGATGGATTGCGAGGCAGAGCATAGCCCCCCAGACGGGCTGATTTATTGCGCCTCCTTTCCATCCAAGCAGAGCGGAGACCCCTAGGGGCCCCGTCTGGAGAGTACTGGGGACAGCCGCCATCTCAGACCTGACGGCCCCATGGCTCCCAGTCTACCATGATGCCAAGTACCAAACGGCCACTCCAGAATGGTCGCCATTCATCATATAGGCAGCCGGGGATGTGCCTTAAAGAGCGGATACACAGAGAGCAGGAACAATGAGACTCGCTCCCTTCCTCCCTCACCTCTTCCCACAGACATTGATCTCCACTGAAGCTATTTATTATATCATCTCTGCTATGGCTGCTAGCAGGGGGGATGGTGGGGGACACCTCTATTCTTTTGTTGAACGGTCGCTGCAATCAGGTATAGAAAACATCATAGGCAACAGAGAGCAACCTTTTCTGTTCTGTATTGACTGCATATGGGTAATTCCATCTTTATCTGAGCCCAACATCTACACAGCATGCTGTTTCACTGCATACTTAATGTACAATGATAATATGCAGTTATAGTATATGTATATCATCCACTCAGGGATTAAACCTACAAACCACTAATATAAATTCAAAATAATTTTAAGAAAACATGCTGTTATACATTGAATGATCAAAAAGCATGGAAAGCATATATCATGTTTTCAATAGAGTGGTTCAGGAATGAATGCTAAACCCTGGAGATTAGTAAGCATTTTATCAAGTTCCCTCATCTCGAAGTCGACGATTTGTTAAATGAGTTGGTTGTATGACTGAAATAGGGTCTGCGGCTAACATGAGCTAACGCAATTCTAACGTTTTGTTTTACGAAATAAAGTATGTCAGTAAATCCTAATCCACTTCTGAATATCTATACTGTGTGTTTTAAAAACAACAGATGCAAACAAGTGACTTAAACACTTGTAAACGTCATTAGGCCGAACATTAGCCGCCTTTGCTTAGCATTTTTTACTTCTGCAGACATTCACTCTTTAAATATGAGGCGATTATAGTGCTGAAAAAACAAGTTTCTACAAAATCCCGTCATCACCTCAACACTATGGTGCATGCTAATAACCAGGTGGCAAACTCCGGTAAAGAGAATGATAAACCATATTTCACAAGTTTAAACTTTAACTTTAACATTTTAATGAAGCCAGCTATATAATCTGGTCACAGAATCGACACATTTTGTTTGTTTATATTCCTCAAATAAAAAAAAAGGCCTCTGGAACTTCTGTTTTTGTTCTGTTCTGCAAGTTTCTGAGTGTTGCATAATAGAGTAGGCTACCACTGCATTTTGTTGTGCTACCCTGTATTCTATAATGATAACAGACACTTAAAACTCCGTTCCATTCTGAATTTACAGTCTACTACAATTACCAGCAGGTTGCAATATGATAGGCTACATATTGCCACAGACATGAACACAATTGAACATAATATCAAAATCAAACATCAGAAGAATTCTCCACAGACTATGGATATTCCTCTATTTGTAAACTCTGATTCTCAGCACAATTGTAATATTTCCCTGAATCTGAGCAGGCCATTAGTGAGCATACAGATGGAAATTGACAATAGGCAAAAGACAATACAGCAAGGGTCATTGTTGCTGTTCCCTGTGTTATCTGTGTTTTTTTAAAGTGTTATTTCAATTAAAAAGCGGATAAACTGCTGATTAATTCAGCACACTTCCCAATTACAGATCAAACGGGCCTCCTGGGGGCTGCGAAGCCCCAAAGATGGCAGATGCCGTGCACACATTCAGGCATATTTCATACGGCTATAAAATATTGAGCTTGTGTGTGGCGTTGTGATATGCCTGGGTGTCTGTGTTGTTGGGGCTGTATGTAAATCCGGCTGTGACACCCCTGTGTGCAGCAGGAGACTGATATCTGGGACATGTTGGGAGACACTACGTGGAAAATGATGCAATCTGAAGCTAAGATGTATCCAAGAAGCTGCGTGTCATATTGTGCTAGCTATAGCAGAGCAATGCCTGTGCAACTATGGAGAAAAATAAATGTGAGAGCAAGCGTTGAAATAAGATATGCACTGATGTGGTTAAGACTTATTAAGTGCAATTCAAAGAGAGAGAAAAGCCAAATTCAGTCGGTCCCGATCTTTAATGAAGTCTTCATACGTTACATAACAAACAGCGGGGGTATGCTTTGATATAAGGCTATTCAAGAAAGGTATTTTCTGTAAAAAAAACTGTTATGGTACATATAATTAACTGTGGACCTTTAAAACTGAATTGAAAGTATGCTTGTTGTATACATTCTTTATAAAAACAGGCAAGGCAGGTGCCAAACATGGAGGCAAATCCTTTGATTTTTATATGATATGGTTTAAACCAAAACTAAACGAGCAGTCTTACAGGTCTATTAACAGAAAATACATCAATGAGACACACTGGTGGACTGGGTGATATGTTCCTTTATTACCATGAACACACGCACGCACACACACACGCACACACACACACACACACACACACACACACACACACAGTCCCAAAACAATTCAATATTTTCTGGAAAAAGGGATTTCTGAGCTGTTTTTAAAGACTAAAGTCTTAATTAAGAACCAATGGATTTAGGTATGAGAGCCACAGACAGGGAAGAAATGTCAGAAAGTATTAGGACACAAAAAAACAAACAAACACTGAGCTCTGGTTTGTCCTTTACGTTTGTCAAAATGAGCAAAAACAAAGTATAACACCAGACTTACCCCTGACATTTATCATTTCTACATTATAGGCATCTAATGGTTTTGTAATTACATATTACAGTGGCCATCAGTTCATCCCGAGTCAATCTGTGCACCTTGTTTAAAACAATAAACTAACTTTAAAACAGACATTATATGAATTCTTATATATGTTCATGTTCAAGCTTATTTCAATTGTTTAGTAGCAGTTAAGTAGAAAAGATAATGCTGTTGTTTCTTTTGTTTATCATTGTTATTTGTAATAATATTAGCACCACAAATTAAATTCAATTTACTGCCTTTGTATTAGGAGGGAGACAGGGGCCTCACATATATATAAAACCTAAACTGCATAGAGAGACACTCCAAGAGATAAGTTCTACAATCACTTTTTGTATGTGTGAACCTGCACCTAAAACGTAACATCCGTCATAGTGATATAAATAGTGATTAGCAGTAATGAGTATGTATATTTTGTAGCACTGTCAGCATTAGCACAAAAGCTTTTTCAGTACAATCTTTAAAACAGGTCACACATCAATGGCCTAACTAAACTAAGCAAAAGGAAGACCCCTGACTATTATAACCTGAATTATTCCTTTAAATCTCCATGCTTCCTTATAACCAATAACCTGATAGTTTTAGAATGACACCCCACATGTATCCGTGCAGTTTCCTTCCACTCCCTGTCCACTGCTTATAAGTTTTCAGATGCTGCGCAGAGTTGCCAGATTTTTCTCTTTTCTAAAGTTGAGCATTAGCGGGGGCTTTAACTTCCAGTAGTGTCAACCTATCCTGATGATAGCTTCTTACACTGCAAGATTCATGGAGAGCATTGCCAGCCTTCCCTCCCTTAGTGTGCCCATAACTCATTTGAGTGTAAGAGCAAACAAACTGCTGTAACAGCTCTCTGGACAGGAGTTTGCCTGGTCCAGTTATATGATGCTGCTCTCCCCTCCCTGTGCCGCCTCCCAAACGAGCCTGCGGCACTTTGTAACCACCGCTTCATGTCCCAAAAGACCCTGGACCAATAGTTGCTGAAATTCGATGTGACAATAACACATAAATCATCTTTTAAGCACTGAGAAGAGCAGGTGCGGGCATAAACAGTGTTGACGCTGCTTTCTCAATGATGTAAATAATTTATCAAACCCCCCCCCCCCCACACACACACACACAGCACAGTTCTTCCATCCCAGTCAGTGTGTAATCCTTAGACGCCATTTTAGTGGAGGGCCTGTCAAAACATGCGTGCACACACACACACAAACACACACACACAGTCAGTGTTTTAGAGGCGGCCCTGTCTGTCGCCGTAATGAATCCCACTGTGATCACTCTGGCAGTTGTGGTCATCACTCTCTGACCCCCACACACACACACACACACACACCACACACACCACACACACACACACACACACACACACACACACACACACACACACACACACACACACACACACACACACACACACACACACACACACACACACACACACACACAGAGGTCCTGCTGGCTGTCTGCTCATTCATCATGCGACCCCTCATGGAGTTGCTTGTGGGAGTCTGGGGATGCGATGGAGATGGGAAGACTGTGGAGGAGGAGGAGGAGGAGGAGGAGGAGGAGGAGGAGGAGGAAGAGGAGGAGGAGGTGTGTTGGTGGTGGTGAGGGGGTGATAAGGGTGTTGGAAAACAGGATGGGGGTCTGAGAGCCTGGGTGAGAGAGAGGGAAGTGTAGAGGCGAAGGATCCTGTGCTACATAAGAGGAAGAAACCTCAGCTCTGGGCCTGGGGAGGGACTCACAGGTATAACAGGAGGAGAGGGATGGGGGGGAGGCACCCGGCACACATGGAGTGCCCTTTCTCCCTCCACTTCCCTGCAGAAAAAAAAAGTAACCCGGCCTCCATCACCACATTATCAGGCTTGATTTTGGCCACACAGATTCCTGAGAAGAATCCTTCCATTTGTATCTCCTCCCCATTATGTTGACGAGTGTTTCCTCTCCTCTGTCCGCCAGCTGATAGACGTTAGCTTCCCCAGGAGCGTTAAGTGCATATCTAAATAGTTGATGAGCTCTAAGCTGCTGGGGGAAAGTGCTGCCGGCGGCGCCTCATTGAACGCCTTCCTCTGAGACACCCAGTGGGACAGCTTTAAACAACCGGCGTCGCGCTTCTCAGCAACCTGGGAAAGGAGATGATTCCGAGCCCAGCAGGTTCTTCACCTCCACAATCTTCAAAGATAATTATCAGACGAGCAGCTGTGTTTTATTCCATTCAAACAATGCAGGCAAAGTGCAGATGAATGGCATTTAAGCAGAGAGATTCTGGGAAGAGCTTTAATATTCTCAGAACAGCTGAAATCCCCTACAGATACCCTTACTCCGTTACCATCAGTATGTCATATTGGGATGCTTTCATTCACTTTTTAGCAGAGGTGTGGACTCGAGTCACATGACACGCATTTGATGTTTTTTAACTCGATCTGACAAAATTACAAAACCCTTCCAACTCGACTTGGACTTCAAGACCAATGACTCTGGACTTGACTTGGACTTGAGGTGACTTGATTCTTTACTGTATTCAAAAGAAGTTTGCCACAATATATTTACTCAATCAACAAACCTTAACTTTATTAACCTTGGCAAGTTGACATGTAGAATCTAATACCCAAGTTCCTCCATGATTTAGCTATAAACCAGGTTGCAGGACAGAGTCGTGACGCTGCTTGACTCAGCACCCCAGCACTAGCTAAATGATCCCTAAGGAAATCACATTCGGTTACAGAAACTACGTCGGCATTGAATACAGCATGAATATGTTAGCATTACAGGGGCCAAATGACTAGGATAACGTGATGTGGAATATCCTGTGAATGCGATCCAGTTGCTGTGATTTCATTCTGTGCGCTGTAAACGGTCCAGCAGGTAGTCATCATTTTGTCTAGAAATATAGCCTCTACAGTATATATACAAAAAACGATCAGAAATGTATTCAGTTCTTTTTCCTACACAGGGTTTAGGTTTAGGGTCAGGGTTAGGGTCAGGGTTTGGGTCAGGGTTAGGGTTTGGGTTAGGGTTAGGGTTTGGGTTAGGGTTAGGGTCAGGGTTAGGGTCAGGGTTAGGGTTTGGGTTAGGGTTAGGGTCAGGGTTAGGGTCAGGGTTAGGGTTAGGGTCAGGGTTAGGGTCAGGGTTTGGGTCAGGGTTAGGGTTTGGGTTAGGGTCAGGGTCAGGGTTAGGGTCAGGGTTAGGGTTAGGGTCAGGGTTAGGGTTAGGGTTAGGGTCAGGGTCAGGGTTAGGGTTAGGGTTAGGGTCAGGGTTAGGGTTAGGGTCAGGGTTAGGGTCAGGGTCAGGGTTAGTGTTAGGGTCAGGGTTAGGGTCAGGGTTAGGGTCAGGGTTAGGGTTTGGGTTAGGGTTAGGGTCAGGGTTAGGGTCAGGGTTTGGGTTAGGGTTAGCCTAAGCAGTCCTGCTCTGCTGCTTCATTCAACTTACTACCATAAATTCCGTACTTATTTACCACCGAAGACGACACGCTCTTCTTCTTCTGCTGTCTACTCACAGGCGCCACCTTGTAACAACAACAACATTAATACTGCTTCGAACAACACAATATAACATGTAGATGTGAATGACATTAGATATGATTAGGGACAACATTAAATACAAATAAAGATAGATTGTGGGCTCCCTTATAACATGTTGTACACAGTGGAAATAAACATTGCGGTCCACTTAAAATCAGGGATCTTATTAATCCTCCTCCTTTTGAATTAAAGCGTAGCCTAACCTTACGGTTACTTCCTAAAATAGAAAAAACATGTTACTTTACCAGCAGAGAGAAAATGGATTAGTAAATGATTCATATGAGTAATAAAGAGCAGTTTGATCTGCAATTCAAGAAGGAAAAACAATGCATTTAATGATTTGTTGTATTAGTGTTATGGTACTCTAATGTTTGAGTTCAGGAGCAACTTTTAACAAATAAATACAATTTTGTAAAAGCATTCATGATTTGTGTGAATGTAATATATGATTGTTCTGTTATTAGATGTCATTACATTTGGTAAAAAGCACATAATGACTTGTTTAAGGCTCGGTTTTCAAAGTTTAGACTTGACTTGGACTTGCCCATCCTGACTTGGACTTGACTCAGGACTTGAGTGCAAAGTCTTGAGACTTGTGACTTACAAAACAATGACTTGGTCCCACCTCTGCTTTTTAGTGTTCTCACATCATTCAACTAGTGCTTTGCTACACCTCCCAGAATACCTTTTGGCAGCACCCTAGAGGAGGAGCTGAGAGGATGCAACTTCACTCTCCATTTTCTTGCCAAATTTAGGACAAAATAATTGAAATGGGTACAGCCTTCTTAATAAGACTGCACAAGCATCTGCCATAAGCTAAGACTTAAAGCATCCTATGTTTACATTTAAACCTTTTCTCCATGAGAAGAAAAAATCAAAGATGATGACACCGTTTTAACAGTGCAAAATCACTTAGGAGTAGTTTGGTGTTCATATCTGTGACAGTAGGCTGCCACTAAGGCTTTGCATTGAGTGGCAATATAAAGCAATAATAATAAGGTGCAAATAGAACATACACAATGCCCATGAATCATAAATGGTTTGGTTGTAGATATGTTTTTATATTATATGATCTGAGGTGAAGGGTAGTGTGGGAGGTCATACTGTAGTAGTTTAAGTAAGGCTGTAACTAACAATAATCATCTTGATAATAATAAGGTGATTATCTTTTTGGTTAAATATTTGGATTACAATTTTTGTGTAAAATACCCATCACTTCAAATTGCTTGCTTGATCTGACCAACAGGCCAAAACCCAATTGTTTATGATCAAATAGACAAAAAAAATGAATTTTCTCAACTGAGAATATAAATTGTTATTGTTGGGTACCTGAATGCACCACCAAGAGAGTGTGTTCGGTTTACTTCACTTACTGCTCACTATTTAATGCATGTCATACGATGATGATATAACTTTGTGATACAAATTAATAAAGTGGACCAGATGTTAATTGCGGGTGAATTATTTAACACAAGCAGTTGTGAAGTTGATTTTTATGCTTAGAAAAATGGGGACCAACAGCAGTCTGTAACAGCTTTGCAAAGATAAGAAAAGAAACAAAGAAATGCTTTAAACCTTGAGATTGTATCTTTGAGTGGATTGCTTTCCTGCATCTGTTTGCCATCACACATCTTTCCTGGTTCATCGCTGATAGTTATATGAAGCATCCTCTGTCACTGGTGCAGTGACGCTAAAAGTCTACACTTTCCAGCTGCTGGTTCTCTTGTGTGTGAGTGTGAGTGTGAGTGTGAGTGTGAGTGTGAGTGTGAGTGTGTGTGTGTGTGTGTGTGTGCGCTTCATTCTCCTCCAGAGAGCTGGGAGTTGATGCCCACACTATGGCAGCGCAGAGATGGAAGAGCTGGCTTGTCCAGAATTGATGTCTCTTGAAGGCGTTTTGTTGTTGCTCACCCCTGCACCCTAGGGACCATTAAGCTGAAAATAATTGGCTCTGAATCTCCTCCCTTCATCGATCCTTTAGAGTCAGTGCTCTCCGAGTCACAAGCGTGAGCGTATTCAGAGACAGAGGGAGGAATATACACACACTCACACACATTTACACACAAACGGAAGCTGGAGAGGGAAGTGTGTGTAAGAGAAAATGATAAGAGAAAGCAAGGCAGCCACACGAGGGTTTAAACAGCAGCAGTCAGCAGCTCAATATAAGGAAGCACATGGCCTTAGAATAGCAGTGACTGGTTCTCAGCGGAGGTTAAATCAAGTGACTTTCTTCATCTCTGAAGATGTGTGTGTTTTCTTTTTTTCTTTGGAACAGAGCAGGAACAGTGGCCTGAACAATTCTGGATCCCAATTCATCTCAGTGACAGTCACACTGGCCCCAAACTGCTCTAATACTGCTACAGAGCGGCCAACAGAGGGAGCCCGTGTTGTTCCACAGACTCACAGCCTCATGTACTGTGGAGGGTCTTCATTTCAGTGCTGTTAAACTTTTACATGATCTTCTTTGAAAACATAATAAATGAGAGTCAAGATAACAACCCATAAAATATCACTTGCATTATCTGATTTTTCACAATTAGTCTGAAGTGGAACACGCTAAAAACACAGTGACAATAATAATATTGTGTCAATTTACACCTAGAAAATTTGGAACAACATTAGCATTTATTTGGAGTTGTGTTTCTGTCCACCTGAAGAATCTCAGCTCTAGTTTGGTATTCCTGACCTCCTGAGTAAAATATGTGTGTTTAGCTGCTAAATGTCCCGCTGTCTTCAGCAGATGTTTCTAACAATGTCACTCTCACGTTGGTGCCAGGTACTGAACAGTGGTGATAACAAATTCGTTTTTGTTCTTCCTGAAAACAGCCGTCTGATGTGACAAGAAATGGTGTGGGGTTTAGGGTAAGTTTTCAACTTTACTGACAGGATCACAGACAGAAATGTTTGCAGGCCACACAATGAAATGGATGAGCTGCAAGATTGAGTGCAGAGGTGTGGGGAACTACAACAGAGATATTTCCTTGACATATTCCACCTTCACATTACACATAGTCCATTGACCAACTGTTCATATGACAAATGTTGATTTGCCCAGATTAAATTAACAACAAAAATGACTTGATAACTAATTTCCTCCCAGGGTAGAAACACATGTTCAACAAAGATCAAACCACATTTACCTTGTCATGTTTGGCGTCAATTATAGAAAGTCTATTGATTTAAAATCTACTGCAATTAGGATGTAATTTAAGGATCAAACCATTTGAAACCCAGCATTAAATGTAGCTCCTAAAGCATTTCTGGGAAATTCTTGGAACGAGGATTCAAACAAGGGCTTCGATTAGCAGCCATGGCGTGCATTCATCCTCAATTACCTCCTTCAATCTTCATATAGTCAAGTCCGGATTTAATTAAATCTATATCCATCTGTCTTCATCATTTCTGTGGTTGCTGGAGGAATCCACCGTGCCAGCGTTGCCGTCATCAATACAGGCGGATGAAGGCCGCTCCTGGTGAAGAATGATGGCCAGCGAGAACACAAAAGGGGGTGTTCATCTTCAGTATCACTCACTCCCTCTCTGGCCTTTACAATGCAGAGCACTTCATCACTATGAATATGGAATATATTTACATACCCTGTCCATCCATAACGTGACACCAAGGTAATTAGTTGTGTTCATATTCATACTTCAGAGATGACATGAATAATAATCCTATGTCCCCACCATTGGAAATAGGTCAGGGATAATTGAATTTGTTTATCGTATTTTCTCCCATTAAGAGTAATCAGATAAGTAGTGGGCTATGGCCCCGTGACAGAGTCCTCCACCACTGATGAACCATCACATTAATTGAAGTTAATGGGCAGAGCGGAGAGCGATGGGATGAGAGCGAAGGAGGGAGGCTGCATGGATGAGTGCATCGAATATGTGGCAGAGGGAGGGCTGAGTTCATCCCCCTTGTCCTCCCAGGCCGGGACCGCAGGGATGCGTATGCACAGGAGCAAGCTGGGTAATCAAACACAAAAACGTCTGCATAAAATATTTACTGAGATTAACTCTTCACAAGCTCCCTGCGAAGCATCAAGGCTGTCCAGCGTCCTGTGGGAATACACAGAGTCCACAGAGCAACAACTTTGTTCCCAACATCATCCAGCTCATTCACCAGTTAAATCTGCTCATGATCTGAAAAATATCTGTTTGCTCCATGAACGCTACATGTTTGGTTCTGTTGTGGGAGTGTTTCATTATTTTATAGGCAAATGAATTGAATCAAAAACTTAAAATCAGTGGAGAGTAAATGGTGTGCAGCTTACACAGGAGAGGTGATTTAGCAGCCATCATTAGTGAACCTAATATGAAAAGTATTAATTTGGAAGTCCCAAAGCTGCTAGTTATATTAACCATGTGGTTTAATAGAGAGGCGAAGTCCCGCCCTTCTACTTCCGCCCCATGGGACTTTATTTCGGAAAAATTATGCATTGAAGTCAATGGGGAAAGAAAGATTATCTTTCGATCCCGTTTTAATTGTGCCACGAATTACACATTATGATGTTTGTCAATATAAAAAAATTAGTTCCATGTCAAAAAAGTCACAGTTTGTTGTAAAACTGTTGAAATATAAGACTATGAAAAATACGCAACTAGAAAGACTACAAATCCCAGAGTCGCGTAAGTGATGTCATTAACGTTACACATTACACTCGTGTTACTCACCGAAACCTTGTAATCCCAGTCCCGCATGCTGGCTCTTACGGAACCGACTAACTCCCCTTGTGTGTATGTACAGCTCTCAACATGCCCAGACTTGGAGTGATTTTCACCTCTTTTAATACTTTTCGCCTCATTCTGAAAGAAAGAGGTGAAATGTGCCAACGTGACGGCCGTCTTGGTGTGTGGTGCGAGACGGGAGATGTAGTTCATTGAGCGGTTCACACAAAAAAAAGTGTTACTTCACAGTTTTACGACACATTTTTATTTTTTTTACTTGTAAAATTATCTTTTAAATTGACAAACATCATGTGTGTAATTCGTGGCACAATTCAAACGGGATCGAAAGATAATCTTTCTCTCTCCATTGACTTCAATGCATAACTTTTCCGAAATAAGGTCCCATGAGTCCCACCGGAAGGGGAGGGACTTCGCCACTCTATATGCATTAAACACAACAGGACATTCAAAAACTATTTGATGTGGTATTGGTTTCATCTTTTTTTGTATTACTACTGTATAAAACCTACTTTTTCCATAATAGCTTTATAGGAAATGTTGGAATATAAAAAAAATGATTATATTTTTGTGTCATTGACTAAATCAAATTTTCATGACAATTTTGAAGGGTCATGGACATAAAGCCGGACAAACGCTGGAGAAAATGATCATTGAAGTCTATGGATTGGAAAAACTATAACAGGCAATATGGCCATTTATTTTTAACAATAATTGTATTGATATTTTAAATTGAACCTGATATCTGATTAGATATTCAACATTGGTTATACTTATTGTGGTTTTACTGTGCTCATATGCTCACCAAAACATTTCCAGTCAAACTCACAACTACAGCCAGAAAAACACAATAGAAATAAGCTGCTGGGCTTTAATGCGTTTCATCCTGAAAAGATAAGAGCCTTTATAAAGAGAGTATTTATTGAAATCATCAATAACATTTGTATTAAAAAAAAGTTCTAATTCAATTCAATATTTTATATCTTTATATCAATATAATCATATCATTTAACACTTGGGTGTTTGTTACATTTATCAATAAAAATCCCTTGAGGAAACATTGTTATTATAATTAGTGATGAAATACTATAGATTGATATACGCTTTTTGTGGAGCTTGCAGTGTATGACAGGATCTTGTTGAGGTTGTTAAGCAATTTCACTGATTGTGTGATTTCCACACGGTCTACAGAGCAGTACCATTTTTATCAAGGCATTTTTTAAAGATCATTTGAAACAGTATAAAGTATAAGTAGCAACAGCTGTGTGTAACGGTTGCAGCAATGACAGCTGTTCTGGTGCTGCTTGGTAAAAGCATCAATATGCTGCTTGTGGGAGTAAAAATGGGGCTCCTGGCCCCTGGTGTCCGTTATGTCTTTCGAAAGAAAATTATTTGATATAACCGGACAAAGTATGATCAGCATCATCATCTATAAATTAAGCTCATACCAACCTTTGAGAAATGTTTGCTTGTGTTTTTCTACTATTTTGTTGAACAGAGAATATTTTTGGTGCCTTAATCATTCTTTGAGCGCTCCATGCACTGACCTTTGAAAGCACAGCCAATCACAGAGAGACATTACCATACAGCTAAATGCATGCATCCCTGACACAATGGGTTTATTAGAAAGACACAGTGATACCACAGTGGTTATAACTTTAATAGAACATTCCACATTAACTTAATTGACAGGCAACTAAGAGCAAAGCACCTTCAGCAGTTAAAAAATATGTTTCAGAGTTAACAAGTATATAGTGCAGAATCTCTAAAGAAATAACCATTTAGAAGCAAAGATGGACCAACAGGATATAAACATCTGAAATAAGCCCAAATGCATCTGATGAAGCTTGGAGTTGTTAAAGTTCCAGAGCGCTGTAGTTACCTGCCAACGCCAGGCAGAGCAGCGCCAGGCTGTAACGAGGCTTGACGGGGTCTTAGAAAGCAGCAACACACAACAATCAATAGGCCAACCTCAGAGGAAGAGCATAGGGGGAGGGGGAGGGGGGGGGGGGGGGCAGACATCACAACCAATCTCCTCTGAATGCATTAGAGTGCTTTGCTTCCACCCTCACTCTAACACGGATTCATCTAAGTGAGAGAAGCGATAAAGAGGAAGAGCGTGGTGACAAGTCTTATGAAGAGAGGTACACCACTGACAGAGAGTTCTGTGGGGCTGATCTGTGAGAGCTGGAGCTCCTCTCCCAGTAGGCTCTGCATCGCTGCCTGGTGGCTCTGTCACTTCCCCTCAGGCTGGGGCTGTGTGTGTTTGTGTTCAAATGTTTCTTTCTTTGTGAGAACCAGTGTAAGACTTCTGGGCTTTGGACTCAAAAAGCGTACGATATCCAAGTAAGGTCATCGTTTCAAACTCTTTTGACTTTTAGTGTGCTGCATGTTTTTTTGAAAATGTGTGATTTTGTAAACTTAAAGCAATATTGTCTCTTAGTCCAGTAAAATCAGACTTTGTGCACTGCCTAAAGTCGGCACATGCTGCGATGACACAGCTGGATGATAATCTGCTAAGTAAGTCCCTTTAATGCAATGGCTCCAAAACTTTTCTTTCATTTCCACCCATCCTTTTTGTTAGGAACAGGTCATGATTATATCTCTGATCTATTTATATTGTTGTGAAAACACCTCCTTCAAACAAATGTATTTCTTTAGGGTCCTCTCCAAAACTACAATCAACAAGATGACATTTGAACATGGTAATGTGTGAATGGGTTAATGTTGACATTAGCAAGTCCCATTGCTAAATATGACTCTTTAAGCAAGAGGAATGTTTAACCATAAGCCTTACCCATGTTATTTAATCACTTTATCAAACCACTTTTTTTTAATTAATGTGACTGTGGTTTAATGATTATATCCATCTTAATAATGTCTTGGATCTGTTACGGTCAGCTGCTGGTGTTTTCAGTCATTAAATACACACTGGTCCTTTTTCCGCTCTAATCACATTTCCTGTAATATGACATCTGAAGAGGTTGTCTTGTTTGTCTTGCCTGTTGTTCTTTACGTTATTTTTAAACATCTGTCCATTCTGTAAAGCTAACCCAAGTACTTTCTGAATTAACACTATCGAAAGTGTGAGAGGATTTGTTTACTGCATCAAAATAATCTGACGTTAGTGACCCCCGGTCATTTGCAGCCCACCAGTCATGCCTCTGCGCCCCAACAGGGTGAGCACCTCACTCCTTCAGAACCACAGCTTTAATATAAATGATTAAAGTTTGTGGAGTTTGAAGTTCACTGCGCTCCCTGCTATGAACATATTTTGAGAACTAGCAATTAGATTAAACCACCACATGAGAAACCAAAAGATGATTGGAAAGGTAGAACCAAGATCCAAGATGGCGGCAGGCAGTTCTGGCGCAGTGGCAGCAAAACAGCTAGCTCTGCCGGAGGATCTCTGCGGGACCGCGCTGATGGCTAGCAGCCTAGCGGCAGAGATCCATAAAACACCAGCTAGCTTTGACTGCTCCACTGTCAACAACGGCACTGAGGTAAAGCCTAGAAATCCAGTATTTAAAAAACACCGTTACACAAAAATGTTTCAAGCAGTGAATCAAGCCAAAACAGTGTGGGATCCTCGGTGCAAGCCGAAGGGACTATTCAGTGGACATTTAAATTTCCGCAGCATCTGCAATAAACATGAACAGCTAGAACATCTCCTCCTTGAGTCCAATATTGATTGTTTGGGAATATCTGAATCTTGGCTAAAACAGTCGTCACCATCCACTCTTGTATCTATGTCAGGATATAATGTGTTTAGGAAGGACAGACTGAAGGGGAAAGGAGGGGGTGTGTTGCTTTATGTGAGGAATACCATTACTTGTAGGGAGATTGCTCCCAGCTAATATTGAGTTTGATTGTGTTGGTGTAGAAATCACACTTTCTGAGGAAATGTCCCTCACCATGATTTGCCTGTATCGATAACCCACCGCTAAGGTGGATTTCTATGACCAGGTAAAACTCCTGCTGAATTCCTGTGACTCCAACAAAGAGCTAATCATTGTCGGAGACTTTAATATCAACTGGAATGACAAACAAAATAGAAAGCTTAAAACGGATCATGGATAATCACAACTTAATACAACTAATGGATCAACCGACTAGAATAACCAAAACCTCCAAGACTATTATAGATTTATTATTTACAAACAAAGCTGACAGAATAGTTCAAACCTACAACTTCCTGACTGGTCTTTCTGACCATAATCTTGTTCTTTTTGCCAGGAAACCAAAAAAAAAAAGGTTCATGGCCACACCTAAAACCCCTGCCTTCGGTTCTCGCTTAATCCCCAAAAACCTGCAACAACGTTTTATGGAGTCAGTGAAAATGATTAATTGGGGGGACACTCTCTCCTCTGAAGATATTGGTGAAAACAGTAATCTGTTTATATCTAAAATTAACGAAGCAATCGTTAGGGACAGGAAGGAACATCATCTTCCCTGGCTGAATCTACAATGCAGGAATCTCATGAAATCTAGAGACCAACTATTAAAGCGGAGCTTGAAATCCGGACTATCCACTGATAGACAGAAATTCAGTCATGCTCGTAACAAGGTAACACAAACTAGTGATGTGTCGGTCGCGAACGAGCCGGCTCAAAGAGCCGGCTCTTTTAAGTGAACGACGGGAGCCGGCTCGCGCCCGCGATGAGCCGTTTTTTTGTTTTTGTTATTTTTTGTTAAGTAATACAAGACAGAATGATATGATGATCTCCGCGCTACAGCTGCTCCGTGCGTGCGTGCATGCAGTGACATGTAATATCCAAGGATTAGAGACTGTTGGATGCTGCTGTTTTGAGCATTGCAATACATTTATTTGTATTATGTTTTTTTATGGTTAGAGACTGTTGGATGCTGCTGTACTGAGCATTGCAATATATTTATTTTCACTATGTTATTTATTTATGATTATCTTTGGGCTCAGCAAAGATTTGATGTCAGCTGTTGCTGTCTTTTTTTCTATAGTTAATACTGAAATAGAGCCCTGCTGTTTTGTCAGGGCCTTTTCTTTAAATATAATTTTAAAATGTCGATACAGTAGCCCCTTTTTTTAAATGTCTATGCTTAAGTTTTTATAGGTGTTGCTATCTGCTTTGTGTAGCGTGGTTCTACAAGCAAGTCTGTGCATTCATTGGGTGGTATCAGAGAGATACAAGGGTCTGTAAATGCAATGAAAACAATTGGCCACAGCAAATAATTGATATTAAACATGTAATTTTTACTTTTGAATACTTCAGTACAAAGGATGTATTGAATAATTTAAGTGATATGTGTACACATATAAATCATTAGTCAAAACAGGGCTACATTTGATTGAATTATAAAAGGTATAATATGTGGTAAACTGAAGAGCCGTTTGGGAGCCGAAAGAGCCGGCTCTTCTTGGTGAGCCGAGCCAAATGATCCGGCTCACCAAGAAGAGCCGGAATTCCCATCACTAACACAAACAATAAGACAGGCCAAAGCTAACTTTTTCATCAATATAATTGAAGGTGCGAAAGGTAACGGTAAAAACGTTTGGCAAATCTTAAATAAACTATTAGGTAAACATACCAAATGTTCTAGAATTTAAAATCAATGATGCCCTGATAAAAGACCCTGCCGTGTTGGCCAGCTCACTCAATGAGTATTTCATAAATAGTGCTCTGGACATCACAAAGCTCTTCCCGCCATCTGAGGTCTCACATAGCCCGACTGTGGATACACACACTGTTTTTGACCTGGAGGGAATCACAGAGGTTGAGGTAAAAAATATAATCTTACGGTTAAAAGGTTCTAAGGCTAGGGATGCATATGATTTAGACACCAACTTTATAAAGTCACAAATCGACGGTCTAATAAAACCAATTACTATGCTAGTAAATCAATCTATTAGCACGAGGGAAGTTCCATCATCCTGGAAAGTGGCCACGGTGACACCAATCTTTAAATCTGGGGATAAGGCAATGATGTCCAATTACAGACCAATCAGCATCCTCCCCTGTGTCTCTAAGATAGCTGAGAAATGGGTGTCAAAACTAATCACCAAACATTTAGACAAAAGTTTCGCTCCACTCCATCCAATGCAGTTTGGCTTTCGTGCTCACCACTCCATTGAGACAGCTAACTGTGTCTTTGTGGAAAAGGTTAAATGTATGTTGGACACGAGCCCATATGTAGGTGCTGTCTTCCTTGATCTCAGGAAGGCATTTCAATCAATCAATCAATCAATGTTTATTTATATAGCCCAATATCACAAATGTTACATTTGTCTCAGTGGACTTCACAGTTTGTACAGAATATCAGTATGACAATACGATTAGACCCTCACATCGTACAAGGAAACACTTCCGGAGAAAACCCACAGTTTAAACGGGAAAATGGGAGAAACCTCAGGGAGAGAAACAGAGGAGGGATCCCTCTCCCAGGACGGACAGACGTGCAATAGATGCCGTGTGTAAATTGAAAAGATAATACATTTACAACATAGGTAGTCCAAATGTTTGGAAATGCATGTGTCTATAATAAGACGATGAATCCACGAGGATATCCATCCAGGACTTATGATCCAGGACCACAGCAACAGGCACAGCCACGACTCGCGTTCCAGGGCTCGCGATCCAGGACTCAGGACCACAGCAACACGATCAGCCACGACTCAGGATCCCGGCATAGATAGACACCAAAAAGAAATTTGGGGAAGCTGGGTTATTCGGAACATGAGAGTACACAGGTACAGACAGAGAGAAGGAAGAAGTAAGGTGTCCCCCGACAAACTAAGCCTATAGCAGCAAAACTAGGGGCTGACACTGTTGACCACCAAGTGCTCCTTACAAAGCTTACTTATTTCAATTTTTCGGCAGATTCAATACATTGGTTGAAGACTTACTTATCGAACAGAAAACTGTGTGTTTTGGTCAACGGTGCCAAATCCCCCTACCTTGTCAACCCTGTTGGGGTTCCACAAGGTTCCATTCTTGGACCGTTACTTTTTTCACTGTACATTAATGACTTGCCTAATGTAAGTCCTAAGTTGAATGTGCAAATGTATGCCGATATGCGGTCATCTTTATACACGGGAAAAACACTGAAATTATCTCATCCTGTCTCTCAAATGCATTGGACGAGGTTCAACACTGGCTGAACAACATTTGCTTACAGTTAAATGTAAAAAAAACAGTATGCATGATGTTCAGTAAATGACCAGTCAAAATCAAAGGATCCAACGTGTTTTTAAACGGAGCAGAACTAGAACTAGTCTCCCAGTTCAAGTATCTTGGAGTCATACTGGACTCGAACTTGACTTTTAAAACATATTAAGAAAGTATCCAATACCATTAAATTCAACCTGCAACATGTTAAACAAATTAGACCTTTCTTAACTGTCAATGCTGCAAAGTCATACCTCCACTGTATGATTCTATCCTACATTGAATACTGTTTTACAAACTGGTCGTTTGCTTGTGCCACAAACCTGAAACCTATAGAACAGCTGCTGTACAAGAGAGCTATCAAGGTGTTTGACAGAGAGACAAATTCATACCACCACTGTACCATCCTTGAAAAACACAATTTAGCTCAAAGCTAAATCTGGCACTGTTACGCTTGACACATTTTGAGCCTGTTTTTCAGGTCTCAGGCTCGAAAATGACATTCCCAGAACAAATGACCATATCTTCCCTTCTAAAAGGGTTAAATTAATAATCTTTTTTCTCAAAGTAATGATAACCCTGTGAGTTGGATGTAGAAAAGTCAGAATCAATATAGATGTTTTTTATTTTAAAGAAAATTCAGATTTTACATAGTAAAAAACTGTAAATTATAGTGTCCGTCCAACAATTCTTTTTTACTTATAGTGAAAACTACCCTTGGATGATGGTAAGGTAGACTAAAAGCTTTAGGAATATAATATGTACAACATATAATAAGTACCCTGTATCAAGATTGATGCAAAACAAGTGACATTTGACCTTTTTAGAGAGGTTTAGCCAAAAACACTCCACCTCTGAGGTGATTTGGGTGGAAATGTTTTTTTTTCCATATCTCTGGAACCCATTGGTCGATTTTGATGGTTGACACCTCTTTCTGACCGTTAGAGCCAATATAATCGAAGGGGGAGTCCCCCACACACACTGATTGTGAAACAAAAAGGTGGGGGCTTTGTGCATGTAATTTTGCATTAGAGTGAAGCTCTGACATCTAGAAACGGAAAAGCATGGATTATCCGTCTCATTGCTCATGGATTATCAGAAATCATTTCAAAGGAACACAGACACATTGGATTAACCTATGGATTAACTTCAGCAGCGTTGTTATTGTTTTAATGCCATTGAAGACCACTTTGGAGAGACTACAGAGCCAAGGTAACCTTGTTAGCATTTTTAGCTACCTAGCGTCAAATGTTTTGATGTCTGTTTTTGCTTTTAACGTCGCGATTTCGTATAATTCAGTGATAATGAGGGTACCCATCGATTCTGTGTCACCTCACAATGTGAAACGATGTCATGGATGTGGAGAAAAGATAAATAATAAGGTTTTGTGAGTGATTTTCGGTGCAGTAATCTGTTAGCATTTTTCGCTCGTTGCTAATTCAGAGGCTCAGTGTTAGCATTGTGGGTTTTCTTTTGAAAAATAAATTATCAGTTAGATGAGTTTCTTCCCGTTACATGGATATAAAACATTCATAGTTTATTAAATGAACATGCCCTCAGACACTGTTTTCTGCAAGATGTTGCGGCAGTGCCCCGGTACCGGGTTCTCGCGGGCTTAACCTGTTAAGCACCAAGCCTGTTTTTCATGTTTCAGGCTCGAAAATGACATGCCCAAAACAAATGACTACAACTTAACTTCTATAAGGGTTATATGAATAATTTATTTTATCAAAGCAAGGTTACATCTGTGAGTTGGATGTAGAAGTGTCAGAATCAATATAAATGTTTTTTATTTTAAAGAAAATTCAGATTTTACATAGTAAAAAACTGTAAATTATAGTGTCCGTCCAAAAATTATTTTTTACAGATAGTGAAAACTACCCTTGGCTGATGGGTTAGTAGACTAAAAGCTTTAGGAATCCAAAGTACAACATATAATAAGTACCCTGTATCAAGATTGATGCAAAACAAGTGACATTTGACCTTTTTAGAGAGGTTTAGCCAAAACCACCCCACCTCTGAGGTGATTTGGGTGAAAATGTTTTTTTTTCCATATCTCTGGCCCCCTTGCTCGATTTTGATGGTTGACACCTCTTTCTGACCGTTAGAGCCAATAGAATCGAAGGGGGAGACCCACACACACACTCATTGTGAAGAGAAAAGGTGGGGGCTGCGTGCATGTAAATGTAAAGCAGAGTGGAGCTACATTCTAGCTCTGGCATTTGGAAACTAAAAAGCAGTTTTATTGCTTATGGATTATCAGAAATAATTTCAAAGAGGACACAGATACATTAGATGAACCTATGGATTAACTGCAGCATCGTTTTTTTATCGTTTTAATGCCATTGAAGACCAGTTTTGACCAAGGTAAGCCATGTTAGCGTTTCTAGCTACCTAGCTCCACATGTTATGATGTACGCTTTCGTTTATAGCGTCGCAAATGTTTATCACTGAGTGTTGAGGTTTTTTACACAGATTCTGTGTCTCCAGGACACCAAAAACGAGTGGTTGGCTGTGCATCTAGGATAAGTAATAAGGGAGTTATTGTGAGTTTAAGTGCCGTTTTAGGTTACATTTTTTCGCTCGTGGCTAATTCAGAGGCTGAGTGCTAGCATTGTGGGTTTTTTTTGGAAAAAAAAATTAAAAAGATCAGTTAGCTGAGTTTCTTCCTGTTACATGGATATAAAACATTCATAGTTTATTAAATATTAAGATCCCTTAGACGTTGTTTCCTGCAAATGACGCGTTTATCCGCCCGGTACCGGGCGGATGGTGCGTAACAGGTTAACAGGTTAAAGGTAGGGTAGGTAAGTTTGAGAAACCAGCTCGAGATCGCGAGAATTTGAAAATACACAACCGGAGAAAATCTGCCACTTCCTTATAGAGCCCCTCCTCCAACACACACGAACGCGCACATGACCAATGAGGGCACAAGATAAGTTTGTGCACAGATGGAAGGCTGACAGGCAGGTAGGCCATCCAGTTATTTTAGCTGGGCCGGCTAAAATGATTGGTCGTGCTTTTTACAGTACTACGGCTTCCACAGATTACATTTTTTTATGGATTTTTTGTCAAAGCACTTAACCTGTTACGCACGGCCCCCCCGGTACCGGGCGGATAAACGCGTCATTTGCAGGAAACAACGTCTAAGGGATCTTAATATTTAATAAACTATGAATGTTTTACATTTGCATTTGGGGGGGGGGGTGTGTCTGCTTAAATTAATAAAACGAGAGTTTCGGCTGGAGAGTGCATGCGGACCTGTCGGTTAGATAACAGGCGTGTGCAAGTCCTGCATCTGTGTGATACAAATGTGTGTAAAATGATACCGGGCGCTGTAATCACTCATCTGGTTACGTTATTGACCACCCCCCCCCCCCCCCAACCAACCCAAAAAAATGGGCTTCCCCTAAATTTTTCCCCACGCCACGCTACTGCCCCCAATGTCAATTTTTTGTTTATGCTAAATAAAATCATTGTGCTGCTATTTCTTATTATCATTACTTTTTGAGTAAAAGGTTTGGGAAGGCCAGCAGACCTTAATGAAACATTTTCATGACACTTATCCTTAGACAAATATGTGTGCTGTGCTGTGCCCTCTCACCCCTGCTGCAGCCCTCTCTGACTGGCACTCCCTGATCACCCTAATGAGGTTCGGGCACAAACCGGGGCAAGAGGGCACCACCATTATCTGGTGTCTCCCCCATTAAAATCCCCTCCAACAGCCATGACCACCAAACACAGAGCCAACCTCCGCTACAATTAGCGGGTAAAAGATGACGCAAATATAAACTAGTATAGCTGCTGTGAGGATGCAGAACACAGGCTTGTATAAGCAAGAGGTGATATGAAGGAGAACTGGGAGCCAAGTTGTGCAGAGGGCAGCCAGTGATTAGGAGCATCAACCCATCCATCGTCACGGATATGATGTTGTTTGGGTGGTGACAGAGTGACAGGGGTAATTACTTAGGAGAGGTCACCCCGAGTGGACGTGGGGGGAGACAACACTGCTGGCAGCCCCCCGTGTCACTGACAGCAACCTACTGAACTCTGCAGCCCCCTGCTACAGAGGGCTCGCTGTACATACACTGCAGTAAGCACACAGGGAAACAGGTATACATGTTAATATGTTGTTTGACACACACACACACACACACACACACACACACACACACACACACACACACACACACACACACACACACACACACACACTCTAGCAGAGAGAATCACATTAGCTCAAAATCATTTATTTTCATCATTTCATTTTTGCTGACCATTTTGAAACACGATGTTGTAAATGGTATCCTGTTTTTATTACATTTTTTATTTAATCGTTTATATAGCAGGGACAATGCACAGTAATGAACACTTAAAGGTAGGGTAGGTAAGTTTGAGAAACCGGCTCGAGATACACTTTTTGTTATATTCCATGGAATGCTCTTAACATCCCGATAGCAATGAATATCTTAACCTGTTAAGCACCAAGCCTGGGGGGGGGGTGGTCAATAACGTAACCAGATGAGTGATTACAGCGCCCGGTATCATTTTACACACATTTGTATCACACAGATGCAGGACTTGCACACGCCTGTTATCTAACCCAGGGGTTCCCAACCCCCGGTCCGCGGACCGGTACCGGGCCGCAGAGGTGTTACTGCCGGGCCGCGAAATAGCTGTGAGTTTATCGTAATATTTGCAGAATTATAAATATATAAAAATATTTTATCATAATATTTTTTCAAAAAGTGTTTAATTTTCGCACCTATGCCACCAGTCATATTATTTCATCCAGTAGCTCGTGCACACGAGCATGTTACCGGTGCGCCAAGTAGGAAGAGGAGCGCACAGGAGACAACCGTTTGATTGCAGACTGTTATGTTTATGTGGGGAAATGGTGGTGCATACATTATTTGAGATATATTTCAAACTCGGACTTCATTTTAAGGACATGTCGGCCAGGGGTGTAGAGCTATTTGTTTAAGCACCGGATTGGCAAAACAGAAGAGTAAACCAGTCTGCCTTGATCTATGAATTAATGTCCGGGACTCTCACGATCTGCTGCCCGCAGCTGCTTTATAGAAGGAAACCCTCCTTCACTTCTTAAAACGGCTGCAGCATCCGGAGGCAGCGGGACGTATACTCCGCTTCTGAGAAGTGCAGCACCAGTATGACTGTGTTTAACTTCATCAGAACAGTTTAAGAGTGACTGCAGGCTGCTACGTGTTAACCACACACACCTATACACACACATCTACACACATCGAACTGCCCGATTACTCCCCCTTTTATTAGTTTTATGAAGGAGATGTCCAGTCAGTCACCAAGGCGCATGATGTGTGTGTGTATGTGCTCTGCTCAGCTCAGCTCTGTGTGTTCGGTGTGTTTGTGTCTGTCCGACACCGGCATTTGTTTTCAAATGTTTATGAACAGTAATTTACACACATATGGCTAACTCCATATATGCGGCTGTTCCCAAAATAAATTAGTTTAATCTTAATCTCGATGTAGTGCTAATGCTGTCGGAGTGCACCGGAACGAACGACACTATCATAATATCTTCTGAAAACAAATGCCAGTGTTCATAATGCGGCTTCTCCTCGTTTTCCCAGCATTCACTGGATTATCCGTAAATCATACAAACAAAACCAAAACGTTAATTTATCTGTTTTCCCGTTTTGGTTTAAAAACTGAATAACGTCGGTTTTTTGGTTTTCCGAAAAACCAAAAAATGATACCGGTTCTTTTTTAAACTTTGTTAATATGTTTTGGATGCATATTGTTCTAGTATTTGTTCAGGCTGTTACATACAATTAGCCTCTGTTGCTACCTGCTGGTGGTGAGTAAATATTAAAATCAGTTAAAATTGACAACCGGTCCGCGATTTTTTTTTAATGTATCTGCCGGTCCTTGGCACAATAAAGGTTGGGAACCCCTGATCTAACCGACAGGTCCGCATGCACTCTCCAGCCGAAACTCTCGTTTTATTAATTTAAGCAGACACACCCCCCCCCCCAAATGCAATACCAGCCGCTCAATGCGCAGTGCATTCATTCACAAAGTAAATCAGGAGACCTTTAAAGTTTTATGTACACATCAAAGTATCAGTAGGCGTGTATGAAACACATGAATTCAAAAACAATTATGTACAGAAACATTTGCATGCGATAGTCCACCTTCTCTTCTCTTCCCTTTCTAACACACGGCAAGTGCAGCAACAGTCCTCGTCTCTGTAATTAGCTCAGTCCGTAGTCCAAAAGTAACTAAAAAATATAAACAATCTCATCTATTCAGGTGAAATCGCCAGCCGCCTCTGAAGGGAAGCCAGAAGCAGCTGGCTTCCCTTGGCATGGCCCTGACCAATCACAGGTTGGCAGGGGCATCACGTGGGCCTCATCTGATTGGTCAATCCCTCCATTTTTTTCACCAAGGGAAGCCCAATCTGACTGGCCTCCTCTCGCAACAGTGAATGCAATCTACTGTTTCACCATAACATCTAGAGCAGTGGTTCTCAACTGGTTAGGCCTCGGGACCCACTTTTTACTTGGTCAATACATCGCGACCCAACATTTTGAAGCACTCAAATCTATTCAACAAAAAATCGTGCTGTAATATATACGCTTTTCAGAATACAATATTAATAAAAGTGAAGTACAGTGCATATATCCCTTATATCCCTTCACAGAACTAAAGTATGCTTTAAAAAAAGGTTTAATGAGATGATGGAATCAAAGCTGAACTATATAAAAAGGCACACATGCTGAAAACCCAACCCCAGCAGGGGGGTCTGGGGGGATTCTCCCCCAGGAGATTTTTAGAAATACTAACATAAACTACGCATTCTGGTACACTGAGAAGAAAATAAATAAATCTATTACTACCCGACATATTAATAATATTTTATGCCATTGTTTGTTTTTCACTTAGTTCTGACAGCTTGCTGAGAGAAGAGTAAAGAGGAGAGAGTCTGTGTGAATTACTTTAAATTGTGGGTAAGGGTAGATCGCTCCCATTGTTCTGTGACCTGTCAATCATCAAACCGGGGGTCATATTTCATTATGTGTTCATTTTTATCTGAAGTTGTACCCATGGATGTATAAAGAATAGTTCTACCGCAGTTATTCTCCGTGGGGACTTCCGGCAACAATCTTGATTCTGATTGGCCAGAAGACTCGAAAAAACATCAGCAGAGATGTTTTATTGAGAAGATGATCACTACGTGACAGAAGTTTTCAAAACCATTTATGGTCTCCGGTACTTCCAGTCCAACGCCTACTGCATGCACAGCGTTAGAAAATCGGTCCTTCAAAATAAAAGTTTGCATTTTTTCCCAAAAAAAAAAAAAAAATTCCAATTTTTTTTTTCAACTTTTTTTTCTTCACTCACACATCCGCGACCCACTTGAAACGGGTCCGCGACCCACTTTTGGGTCGCGACCCACCAGTTGAGAACCACTGATCTAGAGGGGCGCTGATTGTTTCACTCTTTGTAAAATACTCAATGAGAGTGGGGGAGAGACGGGCCGGCAGCAACACACAGCAAAGGAGAATTATCGAAACAAAACAAAGTGTTTTTATTTATTTATTTAAATTATAACTACAATCCGAAAAAACAGGGGAAGCCTGGCTTCCCTTGGCCTCATTTTGTCTGTTCTCTCAATGGTTTATTTCCATGCAGACCACCGGCATGCTGTTCCGTCATCAGCCGAACAAACGTTATCGCTCATCTGTCGATTTGATTTCCCACGCTGTTGTCCAGAGTGTGAAGACAAAAGTAAAATTGACCAATTTGTGATGTTGATACTGCAAAACCTCCCCCCAGTGAGGAGTAAGTCTGCAATATATAGATATATATAGAAATGATTATAAATGTATAGAGCTACGATTCTATTTGAAAAGGTAGCTTAACACTGTTTTATGTGTGTTTACCCTTACGCAAAGAAAATATATTTCCCCATATATTAACTGTCAATATATTGCATTATTTTGTTTTCTGATTTACTGGTTAATTGAAAAGATTTAATAAAGGAAATCTTGCTGTTGGCTACACCAACTGATACTGATTAATAATCATCATGAAAAACATATTTATTCATATCTACAAAATATATTGAAGATATATAGAATAATATATTGTGTTAATATATTGCAATATATGGGATAATACATCAGTAATTGCCGCTTTCCATATATTGAGTAATATATGTAAATATATATAATATATTGGTTGTGTATATATGTGAACATACATTTACTATATATTAACATTTATATGGGGACATGTACTATATATATTCACAATTATATGGGGACATGTATGCGCTATATATTCACAATTATATGGGGACATGTATGCACTATATATTCAGATTTATAAAAGACCATGTACCTACCATATATTCTGAACATGAGTGCAATATATGTTCACAATGAGGAGAAATGCATGTTCTGATAAAAAAAATCTTTCATTTCATTTCAAACCTTTATTTATGCAGGTGAATCCCATTGAGATCATTGATCTCTTTTTCAAGGGTGACCTGCTGCAAGTAGGTTCCACATGAATACATATAAACATAACAGAAAAACAAAAAAGGACATCATACAGCATATTTACAGTGACTACAGTTTACATAGCTAGTAACATTTACAGGTTCCAACAGTTTCCGATTGGATAGTATCTATCCTTGCTTTAAAAACATTTAGTGGAACCAAATTGCTCAGACTGTTCCAAGTTAGCGGAGCTGCGCATCTAAAAGCTATCTTCCCTAAGACAGTCCTAGCAGTTGGCACATTTAATAAAACCACAGCATTCGATCTCAGGCAGTAGCCACTTACAATTCGCCGTGAGATCAGGGAGCAGATGTAGGAAGGAAGTTTCCCTAACATGGCTTTGTATATAAAAATGTACCAGTGACTGAGCCTCCGTACAGTTAGTGAAGGCAAACCTGCCCTTGCATACAGGGTACAGTGATGGGTTAATACTTTACAGTTTGTCACAAATCTCAGTGCACTGTGATAGGCGGCATCTAACTTGACCAGGCAATTGGCAGGTGCATTCATATAGATCAGATCACCATAGTCCAGCACAGGTAAAAAGGTCACAGTGACTAGCCTTTTTCTGGCCTCAAGTGAGAAACAGGACTTGTTCCTGTAAAAGAAACCGAACCCTCAGTTTTTTAAGCAGGTTATTGACATGAAGTTTAAAAGTGAGACAATCATCAAGCCAGATACCAAGGTATTTGTAACAGGTAACCACTTCAAGTTTTATTCCTTGCGTAATTACAATATCTAAAACAGGCTCTGGTGTCTTTTTAGCTTTTGAAAAGAGCATTACCTTGGTTTTATCAACATTTAAAAGAAGCTTAAGCGCTGAGAGCTGAGTCTGAATAATGAGAAGCTTAATTTGTTTTTTTCTATCAATGTGTAACAGTTATCAAAATACTCATTAAAAGAAGGACAAGGAAAGAATAAAAGAAAAGGCCTATAAACAACACATTATGTAATGACTCAAGAACATTTTCATGTAATTATGTAATAAAACCCACATTTTGTAATAATCTGCTGCATTCTGTAACAGCCTGAACGCAATATAAAATACATTTCCCTGCATTTTGTAATAAATTATTACATTTTGCAATGGTTAATACAAAATGCGTGAGTTGCCCTTTTAAAAAACTGTAATATTCATTATGTAACCATAACCAAACTGTAAATATATCCCAAAATTGATGTTGATATACATGTTGGCTAATGAATATGGTAACACTTGATCTAGTTTTGGCCAATGAAAGATATTCTACTGAAATATTTTTAAATTATGATTAAGGATGATTCATGGTTGAATAAATAAATAAACTGTTGTAATGTTATTGTTTGCAACTCATTTTGTAATAACCACAGCAATATGTAATAATATATTTCAAAATGTGGCGACATGTATTACATATTTGCATTGAACTTGTTTACTACATAATGGGCAAATTATTACAAAAGGAGGTGTTATTACATAATGAAGGGAAAATGTATTACATTTTGTATAGGTATAGTTAATAAATGATGCATTGTTATTTCATACAGGGCCAAAAAGAGCAGTCTGTTATCCTATTTAACAATCTTGTTTTTTGTTTCACCTGGTGACAACTGTAAACATGATCACTCATTAAAACAAGGTCCGGAACAGGGCCAAAAAAACAGTCTTGTACCCTATTTGATCGTCAATCTTGTTTTTTTCGTGCCTTAACTCACAAATTCTTGTGTTAATGGATGTTCTTATATCTGATGTCTTGGTCCCTGGATGGTGGTTTACTACAGCATCTGTGGAACAGAACAATTACAAATAATTAGAAGTTCACAAAAGACAGCAGGAATTATAACAATATCCATAATATCTATATTAAAGCATGGGCTGGCTTGGTGAATAATGTGGGAATACGAATAGTGGAAGAATAGGCTTTGTACATTTTCGTCTGAGTGTGGCGCTACTGGTTGGTATATTTTATGGAATTTGGACCAAGCATCTGTATCTGTAACAGTTCTGTTTAAAACTTTTTTAAATGTAATTGCATTCATCTTTAAAGGTGGGGTAGGTAAGTTTGAGAAAGCGGCTCGAGATACACTTTTTGTTATATTCCATGGAATGCTCTTAACATCCCGATAGCAATGAATATCTTAAGTGCTTTGACAAAAAATCCATAAAAAAATATCATCTGTGGAAGCCGTGGTACTGTAAAAAGCACGACCAATCATTTTAGCCGGCCCGGCTGAAATGTCTGGATGGCCTACCTGCCTGTCAGCCTTCCATCTGTGCACAAACTTATCTCGTGCCCTCATTGGTCATGTGCGCGTTTGTGTGTGTTGGAGGAGGGGCTCTGTAAGGAAGTGGCAGATTTTTTCCGGCTGTGTATTTTCAAATTCTAGCGCACCCAAGCTGGTTTCTCCAAAATTACCTACCCCACCTTTAAAAGACTATTTTTATTGAATGAGAGTTTTACCTAGCACAATGAGCCTGGGGTGGTGGAAAGGGAGAACTGGGCCTCGGCATCGGCATCGGCAGGAGTTGTAGTCGCCTATGAGTATTAGAATTTAGATTAACAAAGGCATAGAAAAACCCTGAAATATGTACTGACACAAAGCTACAACCCTCGATGTTGTAAGTAGTAGTAGTAAATACATACGTATATACAATATACAACAATACGCATAGTGCAATTAGCAGTACCAGTAATAAAATAACTGAATAAATAGTAGTAGAACCTTTATTTAGCCAGGAAAATCAATTAAGAACAAATTCTTATTACAATGATGACCTGACAGGAGGCAAAAGGCGTCCTGAGGGGATGGGGTTTGGAGGAAAAAAATAAAAAGACAGACTCCGGGCACTACAGAACCCAGGAGACAACACAATGACACAGAGCAGAGATGACAGGCATAGCAGTTAAACATATAAAATCTCTAAAACAATATTGCTGTGGTTCAATCTGTCATTAAAATAATATAGAACATTCATCCATTCAATCATTCATTCCTTCATGGCAAGGACAACTAAGCTGAATAGTGAATAAAGTGATATGTGAAAAGTAAAATTACAGTGAAATTAAATGACAGTGCGTTCCTCACCACTGCGATCTGGCTCCTCTGTCCTCGTGTCTTTTGGGTCTGATTCCTCACTACTGATGTCTGCCTCTCTGCATGGGCCCACTCTCCTTATTTCTTCTGCCTCTGTCACCACTGCTATCTGGCTCCTCTGTCCTCTTGACTTGTGGTTCTGCAGGCTTAGTTCGACCTAGGAATTTCAACAATGCTCCTGTAAAATATATAGATATATAGTATTATGGATCAACATTAAAATAACATACACTGGAGAGCAAAATGTGAAATGCCATTGACTGTAGGCTACATATTATCCACACAATTGTCAGCAGGGGCAATAACAACTAAAATGTGAACTAACTTGAATGCATTAGTCCACAACACATAGCCTAACTAATGTTAGCCTACATAGTTACTAACATCAGAACACATAGACTAACTGTGGTTACATTACTTAACTAGCTCATCATCTTCACCAGTCAGAAAATGTCCGTTAGCCGCGGGGCTAGTTTTCGCTATGTTAAACTCCATTGACTTATGCTAAAATCTTAGCGATCTAAAGGTCCGCTATTTTTGGCTGTTTTGGGTCGACTTCAGTTGACTGTAACATCGAAAATCTTCGAAATTGAATGTTCACAAAGCTGCGGACCGGTTATACACTCATACACGAGGGAACTAACATAGCTAATTTAACTAACGTTAGCTAATGTAGCTGTTGTAGTGCCGAGAGACGGGACATACGGATTAAGCAACTAGACTACTTGTAGTGTACATGCAGAATTATTTTAAATATAGTTGTAAATGCTCACACACATACCTGACTCTCGTGCTGTATTTTCCTCTCGTTTCTTTTTAATTTTCCGTTTCGAAGCACCTGATGAATGCTTTCTCTTTGACACTCAGCGACAGAATCAACAGACAGAGGCGGCAACGCAGATTTGAATCTGCCAATCAGATCAATCTATTGCTGGAGAGGGGGGGGGGCCTCCCCGAAATCTGTGAGATTGATTGGTGATGATCACTGGCACGTAATGTGTCCAATGAGAACGTTAACACGTTTTAGAGAGTTATGTTTAGCGAAGACGGAGGTCAGCCACTGTCAGCCGGAAGTGGCGCATTCGAATACTGTTTGGGTTTTATGCATATATGCACGCATATATATATATATATATATATGTGAATATATATATGCATATTTATATATATGCATATATATATATATATATATATATATGCGTGCATATATGTGTGTGTCTATATATATTTATAAACTATATTATTTTCCATCATTCAATGGACAATTTGTACTTTTTTAATATATAGGCTACCATCAAACATATGTTCATATATAAAGTGGGTAACTATACAAAACGAAGTGAGATAACTGTTTATGAATATCTGTTCAATTTTATGTAAACTTGAGTAACTCATGAAAGATAAATGAGTGTTTCAATAAAACTATTACATATAAATGTATAGTGCAGTTTTTGTTTTCATTGAAATATATTTTTTTTATATGTATCAATATATAGCCATACATGGTCCATGCATATATTGCAATATATTAAAAAATATAAGGACTACTTTCCCATATATGGAAATGTATGATCCAGTATATTGTATTATATTTACCAATATATTACAATATATTTTTGTTTCATATACCCTCAAATACTTCCCGGTGTTTGACATAGAAGGAAATAGAGGTAAACCACACAAACGCATGCACACACACCAAACTGATTTATTAAAACAGGGGGTGAAGGAGACATGGTGTGGTGGGGGTAAAATAAATGGCTGTTCCCCCGGCCTCAGTCAGCGGAGAGTTAAAACGCTGTTAAACTCCAGCCGAGCGGACGCTCTCCCTAACCAACCAGCCTCACTCTCATTGATTTTTTATTTAGCTTCCAGCAGTGATATGTCTTCCAATTCACACCGAGCCGACCGAGCCTCCACAGCCTGTCAGCACATAAATCAGGCCCCATTGAGCCCAGCTTGCCCAGTGTGCAGAGAGCAGTCTGTTAACAGAATTAAACTCTTACTTAGTCTAGCCTCCAGTGAGGTGAGTGTAGAGGCGAGTGAAGGGGTTTGAGTGCAGAGCTGCAAAACAGAAAGTCCAACACTTTGCCTGGACGACACTTTACATTCAAATTCATTTGCATTTGTTTATCTGTTTGTATGCAGGTTTATGATGCATAGCAACAGTAATCTCCAACAACAGTTGACCCTTCTTTGTGTTTGATTTCTTTTTTAAAAGAGTGTCAAGTTCCAGAAACACACTATGCTGAAATGGTTCAGGTCTTATCTGACTGATAGAACATTCTGCATCAGCCTTTATGACTCTGTAATGCACTGTATATAAGGGGTTAGTGGGTCCTCCATTGCTCGTCCACAGATGGTGCAAAATGCAGCACATTTCCCCCATTTAAGCTTCACTCCACTGGCAGCCACATAGATTAATTTAAAAAATATTTTATTTACTTTTAAATCCCTCAATGACCTGGTCCCGCCCTACCTTTCTGAGCTGCTACACCCCTATTCACTTTATGCAGCCCCGTCCCTTTCCCCACTTCCAGTTCAAACGCTTGTCTCTTAGTTCTTCAGTTTAGCACTAGCAGCATTGTAAACAATGAATTGTATTCAAGATTATCTACAGCTACACTGCGGTCATTGGATGGTTTTACAGTACCACATCCATTCTCGGTTAGCTACTGGCAGGATGACATATGAAAATGGACCAAAATCAAATATGAGGACATTTTTAATAACTCTGCAGTGTCTTGTGTTGTATATTGTATTACATGCAGTTATATCTGTCTGTTAAACTGATGATACAGATGATCTGTTGTTCTCATCAGCAGCTCAGAGAAAGCAAAACCAAGGAGCTGGTGGTGGGTTTGCAAAGGGCAAACCTCCCCTGACTACACCAGTGAAAACATTGTGAAGCTCCAGTCTTACAGGATTTCAGACAGAACAGAACACTCCACCTCTACACACCCGACCTATCACGGTGTGAAGTTTGTGTGACAGTTGGACACAGGTCAAACTGATCAGGAAAGCCAGCACATGGGAACAATGCACTTTAAAAACTGAAACAGTGACTTTAATAAATGCATCATGTCAACACATTTCACATAACTGTATTAGGCATAATTTAAATGTAATGTTACACTTTTTTCAGTGTGGCTTAACAATAAGGAATCATGTTCAAACATTTGGTTTAATACAGTATCAGTGGAGTGCAATTTTTATGGTATATTTTTGGACAATTGTGTTCAAAGATTAAGGAATCTAGCCAGAACTGAGTTAGAAAGTGAACTTGTTTAAATGAAAAGAAGACAAAAAAAACTTATCCCTGAAAAATGTGTCTATGCTATTAACTATATTTTTTAAGGTTTCCATGGCTGTTTATTTGCCAGTGACATTTTTTTCATCACTGTGACCCAGAACTATGCACATAATTTTAATTAGTTGTTATAAGAGGGAGACATATGGGAGATTTGGAAATATAAGGTATAGAAAAATACTGTAGCACTACATCAAATAATTTGTATTGTTGCATACACGTTTGCCAATTAAAACGTTTTGTGATCTTTGCCACTCCAATTTATCATTGTAACTCAATCTTGAAAATGACTCGGTTAATAATTTCGCAACGATGTCACCACTATCACTGACGTGAGCTATCATGAACAAACTTATGCTAATTAGCTACTTCCCCTTAGCTTGACCCGTTGTTATAACACATGCATAAACTTCACAGCGGGCGGAACTTGTCATAAAGTCCGCGATAATAAAGCCCACCCATTTAGAGGGAAGATATGTTTGGTCAATTGTACTGTCATTTGACATTACTCTCTCGTTGAGTTACTATAGCTGGCCCTCTGTGAATTCATAGCTGGACCACCAATCAGCTCCTGTCTTCACAGTGACTCGCAGAGACGAGCTTCTTTCATTTAACCCTTCACTTTCAAACAGAAACTGAATAGGCAGATTCGAAGGATTTATTTCTTTGGAAATGTTATTTTAAATACAATTAAATCAAGTTATTTTGGTAAAACTAATGAAAAATATAACTAAAAATATATTAAAAAAATATATATTTAATGACGGCTCGCCACTGCTCAATATGCAATGCAAAATATAAAAGAGAAAATAACAATCGGATGTTTTCTACTTATGCAAGGCAACAGATCAATGTTACCTCCGAAAAGAAGAAACCAAGATATTTAGGATTAAAGATGTACTCTGCTCAGATATTTTATTTAAAGGTCCCATGTCATGGCCATTTCCACTGATCATAATTCCATTGTGGAGGCATACTAAAATAGATTTATACTGTGCAATTTTCCAAACTCACATTGGTTTCGCATACAGCATCTCTGTAAAGTATGTGTATTCACCGGTATTCACTCTCTGGCCTAAACGGCTTGTTGGAGCTCTTGCCCCCCCTCTCCCTGTGAGCCCAATGTGCTCCGATTGGTCAGCTCGGCCACTCTGTTCTGATTAGTCAACCACCAGAGAGGCTCCGCCCATGTCTAACAGTGCTTTTTTCGGCTCGCTCTGAGCGGAACATCAGTCTTATAATGGCGTCGGTACAGCCGTATATTTTAATACGCTAACTAACCGAACTGTACCTACAACAGTTGTTATAGAAGAGTAAGTTATTTTTACCTGTAATAAACTATTACTGTTTGATGAGAAATCAAATCATGGTTTGCTATATATGAATGATATGTTATAGGAGCAAATATTTCAGGGAAGAAAGGATACTAAGTATTTCCATTTATTTTTAGAAATGTACAAAATGAACATGTGTAAATATACATATATACACTGTATATCATCCATTCCTCAGGCCCTTATAGGCGTTTTCGGCATCTTGCCTATCGCAGCTTTGCAAGCTGCGGCCGGGGCTTTTTAGGATGAGGCATCAGAGTGGGTCATCCCGTGTATGTGTTGTCCGCCAGATACGCCAGGAGTTTCCTGATCTGGCTGGACGAAATCAAATGCAAATCACAAAATATTAGGGAAACTTAGTTGTTTTAGATTCGTTAGTCGTAGTTGTGTTAGGAGTGTGGATCTATCTAATCTATCTATCTAATCAACACAGTTAGCTTGCCAGCTAATATGCTAACCTATGTTTGCTAGTTGTTCAGTGTAATATGCCAATCTACTATGAACAACAGCTAGTCTAGGCTAGCAAGAACATGTTTACAATTGCAATCTTATACGGGTAGCCTGCTACGTTCGGTCATTCATTGTAGTTGGCATGAAAACAATGTTTTCTCTAGCATGTCTAGCTCTAGCTAGCCTTCTTGTTTAGCTATGCAGCATACACGCTATGAACGGTAGCTCGGTAGCATACACACCAGGAACGCCAACTATAATGTACTGACCGTACGGTAAATCACCCGGAGTATACTGTATATGAGTATTTCGTGTGTGATTGCAGACATTCTCCAGCTATGAGCTACATGTAAGGCCATCTGCTAACATTGGAGTTGATATATGGAAACGCTAGCAACTTAGTTAGCACTGCTCGCACACACACAGACAAACACACCAGGGTTGCCAACTTTGGGTACCTGGCTGGAGTGAGATTTTGATATCATGGGTTTAATTACACATATGCGCACTAAATGACTGCTATCGTGTCAGTAGCGGGACCTTAGCATATATATAGGATATATGTGACCTGCTCTATCGAAATCAGTCGCATTGACCCGAAGACACATTTTGAGTTGGATACACTGTTGGAAAGAGGAGATTCCTAGCTTTCTAATGATATCAAGATTGTTTTTGTACTCCAAATATTAAGCAAAATATGTCACATTATATAATGAATTTCACCGAGTCATCATTTTGAGAAAAAGGCCTTCAAAGTTTCCTCTTCTCTGGAATCCATCGATCTGATTGATTATTAGCGGAGCAAATGATCAAAATAGTCCGGAGGGAAAATATTTCCGTTTGGATTACTGGTCTGGGGGAAGCTCGCGAGTGTGTGTGTGTATGTGTGTGTGGGTGTTTGTGTATTTTTGCGTTTGTGTATATTGTGTTTGTTTCCCGGGGAAAACACTCACGAGAAACACCGGCTGTTGTTATGCTTGCTGTGACGTTAAATGACTCCGTTCTCCGCTTGTAATTATGCCGTTACAAGCTTCATAGTTGTATTTATCATCTAAATTTGCCGAAACAAGTTTAATATTCTGAAAGCCAAGACTTTGTTTAATTGAAATCAGATGAAAACAAACTGTAACGGACCCTGCCGTGTTATCTATGATTACTATATGCCTTACATTCATAATTTCAGCCGGAGGGAGGGGGAGCTGCGCTACGGAAGAGCAGATTGCGAGCGAGAGGTGCCTGTCATCTTCCCTTCACAAGCTTCACAAATGTATTTATCGTGTGATTTTGGAAATAAAAGTTTCATATTCTGAAAGCCAAGACTTTGTTTATTTAAAATCAAACAAAACACCCGAACCCCGAAAAAATAGTTTTTTACGCAAATCCACGTTTATTTTGAAATGAGCCGTTGCGACTTCCGACTGATTTCGATAGAGCGGGTCACATATATACAATATATACAAATACACAATATTGGACACAGACTATAAAGGACACACAGTTTCATTCACTAATGAAAGTCAAACACATGTTTGTTTCCACTGTTTTATTGTGTGCCTGTCGCGATAAGCAAATAATTGACTTATCGTTCGATAAATAAAATGAACTCGATAAATTGCCATTTACATGAGGATGTGACTAGCAGTTATAGTTATATTATATATTATCATTATATCAGTGGTCTAAAATGGTCATACAACGGTGCCAACAATATTATCGTTTATCGCAATAATTCCCTGGAAAATGTATCCAACAAAATTAATTATCGTGAGAGGCCTATACATGAAACACACACACACAAACAAATCTACAGACTTACTCCAAACTGCCAAATATATTAATTAACACACTCTCACTCAGATATACTCTTTGACTCTATTTTGGCCTAGTAGAACCAGGGCCGTATCCAGGATTTCCTAAATACCGAGGTCCAAACATGCTAGGGGGGTTCGGTGGTATACTCCCCCGAGATTTCCTGAATTTTCATGATCTAGTTAGGTGCTTTTTAAGTCCTGTGGGGGGTCACAAATTGGATAATATATCGATTTCAAACCATGTCAGTGGGCTGCAGCATAAATTATTTTGAATCAGTTAATTGTTACTATTAATGATCTGGACATGCAGAAGAGGCTAAAATGATCACAAAACATTGTCAACATTCATTTTCCATGTCTCTCTCCTTTCCATAACCTGCCCCCTCTCTTCCATCTTCTTTAGTCTCTCTGTCCTCTAATCTTTCTCCTTGTTCAATCTCTCCCTCGTTGTTCACTTTTTGCTCACTCCTGTCGCTCCTGCCAGTGAATTAAAAGCAATTCAGCAATTTAGTTCATTTCACTTATTTGTTTGCATATTTAAAAAAAAAATCTGTTTTGTTTGATTCTCAAAAGAGAACAAAGATGTAAGCAAATTGTGTTTTATACAATTGTATGTTATTATGACATCATAACTGCAATAGATGTAAGTTGTTTTTAAAATGATGCATATTGTCTATATTGTAAATGAAGACTAAGTTATAGATAGATAGATAGATAGATAGATAGATAGATAGATGGGGTTATTAAGCCTACATTATTTTTGTGTGACTGTACCTGCAGTTCCTCCCTGACTTCCATCACTTTCTCTCTCTCTCTCTGCCTGTCCTGTCTCTTCCTTACCAAAGCTGAGTTTCGACTGACGTAGTCTTTTCATTATATCTGAGTCAGTGTAAAAACAAAACAAAACAATGTTATATCTTCAATGTTTTACTCAAATTGAAATGAAAGAAAAGCATTACAACGTTTGTTAAAAGGTAATCCTTCTGACATTGGATGAATGTAATTAACTGTAGCTCTCTAGCTAGTTTATTCACGCAATTTAAACCAAAGTATAGCCTATAGCTGCAATATAAGTTAGTGTGCATGTTGTCGGACGTCCACTGACTAACGTAATGCGTTCACACAGGATCTGCTGGTCATATGATGTCCTGAGGAACAGAAACACAAGCAGCCCGCTGGACTCAGATCTCTAGATACCTCATCACTCCTCCTCTGGACTCAGATCTCTAGATACCTCATCACTCCTGCTCTGGACTCAGATCTCTAGATACCTCATCACTCCTCCTCTGGACTCAGATCTCTAGATACCTCATCACTCCTCCTCTGGACTCAGATCTCTAGATACCTCATCACTCCTCCGCTGCTCCGATACAAGTCCGGGCTGCGGTGGTTTGTTGATATGTCGTCTTCTTCTGTTTGCTTTAATCGAGGCTACGTAGTTATGCAGCGCCCCCATCGTCAGTAAATGGAAGTACTACAAATAATGCTGTCAACTCAACATTGTAAATAACCAGCCAAAAACGATCGCCGGTTCATCTTGTTTTTGGCGTGAGAATAGTTTGGGCAGCGTGAGAGCGTGAGATTGAGAGTGAAAGCGTGTGTCACACGCCAGATGCGTGAGAGTTGGCAACCCTGCCCTACGCTGTACATATCCGGCATGAATCGCTGAAAGGTTTTGGGAAGCTTTGTTACGTGAAAGGCTGGCAGAGGGTGCGGCCATAGCTCTGGGCGTGGCTACTGGGTATCCCTACGTAGCGATACCCAGGAGGTAAACAATAGAAAATGAGAAATCTCCAACGAGGCGTTTTGGGGAGGTATTTTCTGTGTTAGAGTTTTACTCGCTACAGGGTGTATTTTGAGGGTTTTTGACTCTGCAGACCGTTTACATGCATAAAAACCTTCATAACACACAATGGGACGGGTAATAACCGGAAAAGCATGACATGGGACCTTTAAAGGAAAACCTGCCTTTCATGAAGCATATTCAGGCAGTAGCCTATACATCAACACACATGAGCACATACTACAGTTTAAAAAAGCAGAAATAAAATCTGAGCTGACAGGAAATGCTCCGTTTTAGTTTAATACACACAGTTAAGCTCACACACACAATGTTATGTTCACCTACTGAATTAAAAACAGAACAAATGAACCAAAGAAAGTGAAAACCATAAAGCAGATTCAGGCAGTAGTTGTGTTTGTGTCACATATTCACTGCACATTGCGCTATGCTTCTCCATCTCCTCAGGCAGAATGCCCAGAGGACGCTTTTCAGCACCAAGTGTGCTGCTCGGAATATCCGAACACTACATCCAACAGCACTTTGAGTTTACCAACAGTCCAGATTGTGGGCTTGGGTGCTGAGTGACTATTTACGAAGCACCCATGGACACGCAGTCCTTACAGTAGCTGCTGATTCTTTAGTTACTAAGCAGTGATCAGCAGTTTTAAAATGAATGATTCCACATTCAATTCAGTCAACATGGTCTATATAGTCTATTCTAACATGTAGCTAACATACAGTAATCACTATACTATTACTTTGATGACTTTCTTTTTATTACCAGATATTAAAATGATCCACGCCAAAGCGCGATAGTCACTGTTTTACATAGGCCTAACTTTATATACAGTACTTTGCTAAATGCAGCTGCATGCGAACAGCTTGGCTCTGTGTCTCCTCACAACAAGAGCTTTCTTCTTTACTGGGCTCTGCTCTGGGGCTTAGTCACTTCTCTCACAAATGTACGTGTAAAAACCAAGCCCCCAGGAAGTGTGCCGGCCGTTGCAGCTCATTTTCGTATAGGCCAAATGATAGTAGTGGCAGTTTTCTTGTCAACTACTTCTGCTGCACTAGTGACTCTGAATGGTTGGACAGCGTGCCTGTTCAAAGAAAGGACTGGGAGTGGGATGGGAGCCTTGGCACACATTACGACTTCCTAGTGAAGCTCTGGCAGGCAAGAATAACTTGAGAGTTTTTGAACATGAAAATTCTTGACTTTTCGGAAACATACAGGTAAAAGTAATTAAGAATTTAGTTTACATGTTAAGTACATGCTAACCGGGGGTGGGGGGATATTGTATGGGATTGGTTTGGACCTTATCATCTCACTTGTTGAAACGACTGAGTGAAGACGTACAGATGTAGCAGCTTATTTCAGACTCCAGCTTACTGCTTCCTGCCTGCTACCTTCCAGCTACCTGCCTAAGACCTGCCAAAGACCAGTATCTGGGAATGTTAAGCCCTCCCACTATTTTCCAAGAGGGCGTTGCCAGATTTTCAATTTCAGGATTTAACCAGGAGATGGCGCTTCATTCACAAAAACAGGAAGACAACTTTCATGGACTTTCAGTTTTGTTTAGAAGAGCATTTGAACACATCAATATTTTAGATCAAATAAAGTATATCTAATCTTGTAATTCAATAATATATAGTCTTTATATATTAAATAACTATGGCCAAACTAAGACTTAGTTTTTCAAAAGAGAAAATGCAGATATTATATAAAAAACTAAAGTTAAAATCTTGTTTTTAATGCCCCAAGAGCAATAAAAACACTTGGTAAAAAAATACAAGCTGTAAAAATACTTATATGTATTTAATACTAATAACATAATGATTAATTTCAGATGATAATACTTTTCAGTGTCTGTCTCATGCAGCAGCTGACCCGGCCGACAGTAAAAATAAACATTTATAACTAGTTTAGGTTGTTTGAGAGGTAATTAAAATAGCTAAGGGTGATGATCTGACTTGAAGTGTGTGTTTTTGCTCCTACTTAAATGTGTACAAGATGTGAAGTCAACAGGTATTCACTCAGAGGGGGGTACTGTAGCTACTATTTATTTTCAAATGCATATAGGCTCAGTCAAGAATTTGAATGGGATGGGGAGACGTGTGTGATTAAAAATGAGTGTCCAAACTATGGCCAAACTAAGACTTAGTTTTTCAAAAGAGAAAATGCAGATATTATATAAAAATCTAAAGTTAAAATCTTGTTTTTAATGCCCCAAGAGCAAGAAAAACACTTGGTAAAAAAATCCTGAGTGAGGCTTTCATAAATTGCATTTAGCTGACGCTTTTATCCAAAGCGACTTACTATTTAATAAATGATAAATGATTATTCATAACAAATATGAGTGATGTGTGATTATTATTCATGCTATATACTGATATAGGGCTAAGTAAGCAATCAATCCTTCAAATTAACCCTTAGTTGTTCAATATATTTATTCAGACAATGTGAGTAGAAATACAGAAATTCTGCTCCCACCTAAGGCCAACGTTGCAATATTACAACATTTCCCTAAAAACTTACCAAAACGTAAACATTTTTAAAACTCTTTCATTTCTGCTCTAGACAGCCATTTGTAGCATATGGGAGAATGGTGATGTGAACTCAACACGTAGTCACTCAGAGGGGGGTACTAATTATTTTCAAATGCGCATAGGCAATGCTATCCATTTACATGTACTGTAGGCTCTTTCAGTCAAGAATTTGAATTTTAATGGGATGGGGAGACGCTCTGCCAACACTGACCCAATCTTCTGCTCCTTACAACCCACTCACTGCCTGTGTTTTAACATTCGTACATTTCTGAATGAGGCCTAACATTCCGAGGTTATTCTGTATTTTCTGAGTTCTTGGTCATTTTCCACGGGGGCGTTGGGAGATGGCACATCAGCATAAATACAGCGCTGTGACACCACACCTCAGCAGGAGCCGAGGTAGCGTGCAAACCATAGGCGGCTACCCTGAGTTAGGAATTTCATGCTTAGTCACACTGTAGATGGCCGTTTCCAATTTAAAATCAGATTGTATCACGCTGCAGCATGCACTTCTTGATTCCAAACTTGAACAGTAAGAAAACCAAAGCAATGCTTTTTGCTCCCAAGTCAGCGTCCTCCTCTTGCCTCTCCATTGACACCCTTGATGGCGTTTCTGTTGAGTTTGTTGATACCTACAAATATCTGGGCTTTTGGTTGGACAGTAATCTGAACTTTAAACCCATATTGAAGTTTTAACAAAGAAATTGAAATTCACTCTTGGCTTCCTTTACAGACTTAAATGTTGTTTTTCAATTTCATCCCGTAAAAGGTTGGTCTCTGGCTTATTCCTGTCCCAGCTGGACTACGGTGATACAATCTATAGATTTGCCTGTCCCACTGTTTTGGCCAAACTTGACCCACTTTACCATGCTGCACTGCGTTATATATCAAATGCACCCTATAGGACTCATCATTGCACACTGTATAGCCTAACTGGATGGTCCTCACTTACTATGCGTAGGATGCAGCACTGGTTTTTATTAATGTATAAAGCCATTTTAGGTAAGCTTCCACTGTACATATGTGTCAGATTTGCCCCAGTTTGTGACTCTTACAACCTCAGATCCAGTGCCTGGATACGGTTCCAGGTACCTGCTGTGCGGACTGAGGCTGGAAAAAGGAGTCTTTCTTATTATGGTCCTTGGTCTTGGAATGACCTTCAATCACGCCTAAAACTAATAGCACTTGTCTCTATATCATGTTTTAAATTGAAGTTGTCTGAAGTCCTCACCACCAGCTGCTCTTGCAGTAACAAGTAGTGTACTTTTCTTACTGTCCTAATGTGCACAATGTAGTGACTGCTTTTTCGTCTTTTGTTTTCTTAGTTATGTTCTCTGTATTTTATATGTTTGTGTTATGTGTTATGTGTAACGTTGCTGCCTTCTTGGCCAGGTCAGCATTGAAAATGAGATTTTATCTCAATGTTTTTATCTGGTTAAATAAAGGTTAAATACAAAATAAAAAGATACTGCATATACAGATGGAGCAGCTTATTTCAGACTCCAGCTTACATACATTTCCCGCCTAAGGATAATATTCCCACAGTGCAGCATAATGTACAGTATCACACTGTATTACAAATTCAAAGTAAATGACTGTGGGTAATACAGCAATTTACTGCCTAGATTACAGATTTTGTTTACAGTGTATGTTGCATGTTTTAAATGTATTGTATTTACTTGTTTAAAATGAAATATGTTTTAGATTGACTTTTAAAATCTAACTAACTACAGATGAAAAATAGCCTCTTGGCTAACTCTAAGAAGAAAGGGTAGACATATCTGTACTCTTAGTGCCAAGTAGCTAAGCTATTCATTCGCAGAAATGTAAAGTGATCTAACTAAGTTCTATTCATATTCTTGACGGGAAGAGCAGTGTAAATGGGGGGCCTATATGCATTTGAAAAGCAATATAAATCACACAGTTAGTATACAATAGGCTTTAAAAGCACCATCGATAACCATTGCCCTTCTTCAAATCAAACCAAGATATCTTGGGTCAGTCTTCCAAAAAGTTTGTGACAAGATGTGAAGTCAACAGGTATTCACTCAGAGGGGGTAGGTACTAAATGCCACCCATTTACATGTAGGCAAACAAAGTCAAAAATCAACGACAGTAGGGGGTGGGGGATGGTGAACGGTATGGTCAATGTTTGTAAACACAATCACCAGGATGTGTCCTAATCGAACCAAAATAGAAAATGCAGATATTACACTCAGACATCTGAAAAGTCTATGTTAAAAAGCCTCAGTCACCTTAATTCATGTAATAAAAACATCTCATGTCAGTAACACTGAAAGCTAAATGTGCAATACCATGTTCAGCTATGTTACTATTTATAATGTTATTGTTGTTACAACAGAATATGTTTTTCTTTATATTGAAGTTAAATGCATCAATCTGGTGCACTTTGAGGTCAAAATTAAGAGATTTATGGATACCGCTGGAAAAAGCTGCAGTACATATGCCGAGCCTGTACGTAGCGCTGTAACTTCCTCCACAAAAGCAGCCTTCTGTTTATTCAGTGACTGATTACATTTACAAAGTAACCCTCCCAACCCTGTTCATATCGCAATATATTCCAGAAGTCTGAAATGCAAAATGTTAGAAATTAAAATCAATGTTTAATAGCATTATTTAGTCTAAAACATACCGTCAGTTTAAAAGCTGTTTTATTGTGAAAAACCCGGAAGTTCTCATAAAATCTCAATGCCAAGCTTTTATTCTGAAAATCCTTCATATCCGGTTAGTATTGACAAGCATGTGGCTAATATTACATTTTCTGAATGTGAAGTAAAAATGACACGGAATGTTGCACACCAAAACCTACTGACTTTAACATTACATCTATAGACGTCGAGATATTATTACTGATGAATATTAAATGAAGGTACAGTTGATCGTAAAGTGTTTTCACATACGTGGGTAGCTATGACGTCAGAAGGAGTTACCGTAAATGAGAGCTGCCGTAAAAGTGTTTCTAGGATTTCTAAACGAACTATTACAGCTGTTATAAAGCATTAAATAAAAAGTCATGAAAGAGATAAGGAGGAGAAAAGGTTTAAGGAAGTAAGCAATGAATACAAAATGTCGAAATCCTCTGTTTCACGCGATGTCGAACATTGAAGACAGAGGACGGCGGTCCCCCAATCTACACAGCGGGAGAAAAAAGATCATAAAGCAGATCGGAGGAGACATCACGATCTTCCCACATTAGTGCAATTCACCTATACTTAACCCCAAATAAAAGAACCCAATAAAAACAGTTGTTAAATAATAGTGAAGTCACGTTGTAATAACAATAACTCATCTCTCGGTTTGAGTGTTCTTTTTCTGCTTTGCCAAAAGCCACTGTGTCAAGTGTCTACTGACTATTTCTCTTAGCGGATGCATGTCAATTTAAATCAATACATACAACTATTTTTTAAATCAATAAAAACATTTTCTAAATCCATAAAAGCATTTCAATTAAGAATGGGAGTCATGTCGTTACTTTGTTGAGAATGTGGCCATGTAATAAGCGGGATAATTTGCAGCGACTTGGTCATTGTGGGGAAAAATAACACCCAGGGATCCTGATCGTTTTAATGAAGTTGAATACAGAATATTCATATTTGTCAGTGATTTCATGTCAATTCGGCGAACATAAACATAAATGATCGTGGTGAAGATGATGATTAAATTAGGATTAAAAATCGAGAGCCGGCTGCATTTCCTCTCGTTCGTTTTTTTCGACTAAACAACATTATTTTGTTAAATAACAACATGGTGATGTTTTGTAAATGATTACATGTCTTATTTAGCACAGACTATGATCCTATCCGTGACATATGGATCTTAAAGGGCCCATGTCATGGCCATTTCCACTGATCATAATTACATTGTTGAGGTATACTAAAATAGATTTATACTGTGCAATTTTCCAAACTCACATTGGTTTCGCATACAGCATCTCTGTCAAGCATGTGTATTCAGCAGTATTCACTTTCTCCACTAAACAACTCGTTGGAGCTCTTGCCCCCCCCTCCCTGTGAGCCTAGTGTGCTCCGATTGGTCAGCTCGGCCACTCGTTCTGATTAGTCAACCACCAGAGAGGCTGCGCCCATGTCAGTGCTTTTCCCGGCTGCTCTCAGCGTAACATCAGTCTTATCATGGCGTCGGTACAGCGGTATATTTTATATACATATATATTTTATATACATATATATTTTTAACTGTTGTTATAGAAGAGTGTGACGGCCTCAGGGCCTTTGTCTTACGATGGGGTGGAGCTGAAGAGGCTAATCAGCACGATCACGGACACCTCCGGACACAGTCTCTCTCCAAAGCGGCTGCAGGAAGACTAACTCTGCGATCCTCTCAACCACCTGTCTCTGCATTTACCACAATAAATGTGCCGTGGTTTTGTAAACTCGTGTATGTCTCCTTGTCTTTCCGTTGTGGCCTACGAGCTACTCTCATAACAAAGAGTAAGTTATTTTTACCCGTTATAAACTACTACTGTTTGATGAGAAATCAAATCATGGTTTGCTATATATGAATTCAGGGAAGAAAGGATAGGCCTAAGTATTTCCATTAAACTTTATTTTTAGAAATGTACAAAATGAACATAAATATACATATATACACGGTATATCATCCATTCCTCCTCCTCGCATCTTGCCTGCGCACAGTCGGTGCGGTGCCTTTTAGCACCCTCAGTAGTAGTAGAATCCCTTCCCCGTCATGGATTGTCCGCCAGGATCTGGCTGGACGAAATCAAATGCAAATCACAAAATATTAGAGAAACTTAGTTGTTTTAGATTCGTTAGTAGTAGTTGTGTAATGAACAGCTTGCCTGCTAATATGCTAACCTAGCTTTGTTTACCTTGGTAGCTAACACGATATGAACGTTAGCTTGGAGGAAAGGCAACTATAATGCAGTGTAATAAAACTACTATGAACAAAAGCTAGTGGTTCATATTAGGCTAGCAATAACGTGTTTATAATTGCAATCGTATACGGGTATTCTGCTACGTTCGGTCATACAATGTAACTTGCATGAATACATTGTTTTGCGCTAGCATACAGCTAGCCTCGTTAGCTACATGCAGTATATGTACGGTCACAATGTACGGTAAATCACAGTACAGTATACTGTATGAGTATTCCGTGTGTGTGACTGCAGACATTCTCCTGCCATGACAAACACGTAAGGCCATCTGCTGACATTGTAGTTGATATATTTAAACGCTAGCAACGTAGCATCACAAAAATGTTTTTTCCGACCAAAACTAGCTCTAGCTCCGTGTGTTAGATCGCTACGCCAGCTATAATGTAATTAAGTTTCGCGACTGACCGGCAAATCACCCGGAGTATACTGTCAATAGGTATTTTGTGTGTGAATGCAGACATTCTCCTGCTATGAGATACATGTATGCAAGGCCATCTGCTGATATTAGAGTTGATATATGGAAACTCTAGCAACTTAGTTAGCACAGTTAGCACTGTGTCAATGGCTTAGCAGTCCAACACAGTTTACACATTTAAACAGTCTTGTTTGATAAATACACAAATAACAATGCAAACTTACAGGTTGTATACCCAGATCTTCCCCTGCTCCAAACGGTCCAAACAAGCTGTGCATATCCGGCCTCAAACTGGGCAATGTTTTGGAAGCTTTCGTCTGTGAAATGCCGGTTCTTCGAACCTCTGGAGGAGGAACACGCCGCTGCTGGTGTGGCCATAGCTCTTCGGGATTGGTCCATTTCGTTCCGGGTACCGCATGACATCAGGCGGTACCCGGAACTAAATGGAAGACTCAAATGGGCAGTGACGTATCTCCAACAAGGCGTTTTGGGGAGGTATTTTCTGTGTTAGAGCTTTACTCGCTACAGGGTGTACTTTGAGGGTTTTGACTCTGCACACCGTTTACATGCATAAAAACCTTCATAACACACAAGGGGACGGGTAATAACCGGAAAAGCATGACATGGGAGCTTTAACAAAGATCCGCTATACAGTAGTACCAGACATACTGTACATCCAGCTTACTGTATCGAAGTTGATTTCACATGAGCTCCAGTTTGGAACCCCACTGCACCCCCTGGTGGATCAATGATCCATTGCAGCTGGCTTCACAATAATTACATTTATTTATCACAGGGGCGGTATCAAGTCAGACTGGGGGCAGGCTCTTCATCACTGACCTTTCACGGGCCGTTCACGGACCGTGCACGTGCCAACCACGACCCTCGCGTTTCAAACTGTCCTAAATAAGACGCTACATCTGTAGAGGACTCAATAGCATGACTCAGGGACATAGGCTTTGGATACAAAGAAGGTCTTTACTAGCAAAGGTTCAGTACACGGTAGGTCAATCAGGAAGGCAACCAAAACAGACGAGGATTAGGCAGGAACAGGGTCAGGACACGAAGCAGGGTCAGGTACACGTGGAAACTAAATCCTAGGGAAAATTACTGCTGGAATACTCTTTAGGTGAACAAAATTAAGTCCAAGTCTCTAGGCAAATCTCCAATCAATAAAACTCTCATCTGAGCCTGGTCTTTTACTGGGCATCTGGCTACAAAGTGACCCAGTTGTGAGAAGTAAATGCACCTCCCCTCCCGTAGGCGGCGCTGGCGCTCTTCAAGAGTCAGCCTGGCTCTTCCCAACTGCATGGGTTCCTCCTGGGCAGTAGGCGGCGCTGGTGAGTCTGTCGTCTGGAAACGCTGCTTGGGGAAAAAGTGACTGGCCTAAGACTGACCTCTCTGACCGGGCAGAGAAAACACAGCTCTCGACTTCTCCCTTTCTCTCTCTACGAGGCGATTGTCAATTCTTATTGCCATTGCAATAAAACTATCCAGGTCAGAGGCTAAATCTAAAGGAGCCAACTGGTCCTTGATGGGGCCAGACAGCCCATGGCGAAAAACCTCGAAGAGGGATGAAGCGTTCCAGCCACTGTCTGCTGCCAAAGTGCGGAACTCCACAGCGTAGTCGGAGACACGCCTCCCTCTCTGGCGTAAGTCCAAGAGAGCTCTCGCTGCTTCCCTGCCCGGAGTTGTGTGATCAAATATCTTGCTTAAAGTCTCTGTAAAACCTCTCAGGGAATTAGAGACTGGCGAATCTCGAGCCCACTCCGCCGTAGCCCACGTCTCCGCTCTACCGGTGAGGTGGGAAATAATGTAGGCTACCTTGGCTTGTTCAGACTGGAAGGATGATGCTTGTAATTCGAAGTGCAACCCACACTGGACCAGGAACGCACGACAGTTATCCGAGTCTCCGGAAAAACGCTCTGGTCTGGGGAGTTGAGGAACCGAAGGCAGCGGCACGGTGGCAGGAGCAGGAACGGGAGCTGGTTCGGGAGCCGGATCCGACGCAGGAAGCGGAGTAGCAGTGCGTAGCAGATCGAGATGTGCCACCAGCTGCTGGATCTGACTTGCCAGCTGGCAAACTTAGCTGCCAATGGAGGAGTGGAAGCTCTCATGACGCTCTGACAATTATTGTACTCCCTGGCAGACAGCGGTAAGTTGTTCATCTTGCTGGTTAAGACCATAGACTGTATATATAAATGGACGTAGTGTCTGTGACGTCACCCATAGGTTTCTGCAGAGTTGCTGTGAAGCCCTTAGTAGGCGGAGTCGGCCACTGCCGTCTCGACAGTGACGTCAGAGTCTAACCCCTCGATTCCACCGGGTCCGTCTGCGTCGCGTCGCGGCTGCGCCGTGGTTTTGGTCCGGGCTCCTCCGGTGTCATACCCTACCGGGCGCGTTTCAGGAGCATATCAGAAGCGGAGCGTCTTGCGTGCCGGCTCGCAGTTTTTGTTGATTTGGGCATATTTCCTGGACAGGCTACTTTGTACAGACAAAGTTAATAATAATTGTAATATTCCAGTTATAAACAACATGAATCAAAGATGTGTTGCTGTATTTTAGTGGTAAAAAAATGCATTCATCATCATACTTATTCTATATATATAATTGACACAGTGCCTGTAAACCGGAGGAGAACGCTGGCATTTCTCCTCCTACTTGAAAGACTACGGAGGGATAGGGTCTGCAAAATTAGTTTATTTTGGGGATTGACTGGATGCTCTGACCGGTCCACTTCCTGCCCGGCGCCTCTGCAACGCCACGCGTCGCGTCGAAAATAGACTTGCATCCTATTTTGAGCGGAGCCAAGCGCTGAGACGCTTCTGGGACGCTTCTGAGCCGTAACGCTTCTGAGCCTTAACGCGGCGCATCTGGTGGAATAGCACCCATTGACTAGAGTGACCGCGATCTTTGTGAACGCCGCGGCGCAGACGGACCCGGTGGAATCTAGGGGTAACTCCCCCCTGCACCAGCCTGAGAGGCGGGATCTGCTGCCACCGAGCTGGAAGCTCCCGAGCTAGCTGAGGCTAACAACCTAAGCTAACATGCTCAGCAGTGCTGGCTGCTCTGCGATGCTAGCTGGCTAACTTACGTCTGATGCTCCCCGTCTGCACACTGACGTCGCATTGTATGTTTCTAAGGTAAGCGGACATGAAACTATTCAGCAAAACTATAAACAATAATATAAGTTATTGGGTTTTTAGGATAATACTTCAGAATCTTAAAATCCCTTAACGTTGTATATAACTGTGCTAAATTCCCCCCCAAAAATTATGCATGCTTTAGGTAACATTAAGCTGTCTTTGGCTCTTTTCTGTTGTAACAATATACATTTCCCCTCTGTGGGACTAATAAAGGTATTCTGATTCTGAAGATACATGTGATGGTAGCTAGTTAGTGCTCTTACCTGTGATGCCTCCTCCAAACAGCATTATAACCAGACTATATCATTAAAAGTACCAGTTCTAGATCCTTGACTTTAGACAAACAACTCAAAGACAAAATCAACTAAATGTATTTAAAGACCAATCTTTATTTTAAGGTGCCACTTAACCTGAGATATTAGTTATACAGTAATAGTATTGACAATCTAAAAAAACTGAGCAACTTAACAATTAAGTTTATATTTCTTATAGTCAAAAGCATTTATTGCTTTCATTTTTCCCCTCTCATATTCACAGTATGGATGGATTGAGACAGCGTGGTGTCCAGAGAGCTGCAGAAACTTTGGGGGAAACCTCAGTGTGAGGATGATGGAGGGGGACTAGAGCTGATGGAGGGGGACCAGGCCTGATGGAGGAGGACCAGGCCTGATGGAGGGGGAGAGGGCCTGATGGAGGAGGACCAGGCCGGATGGAGGAGGACCAAGCCTGATGGAGGAGCCCATGCTGGGCATAGCTGATACCAGAGATGGAGTACTCGAGTCCTGGACTCTGACTTGAGTACTGATTTTCGTGACTCGACTCGGACTCGCGCACTGATTGACGCGAACTCGAACTCGGACTCGTGAAGTCTTGCGCACGATAATAAATAATAATAATAATAATGATACATTACATTAATAAAGCGCTTTTCCTGGTGCTCAAAGCGCTTGATAACTCAGACTCGTGAATTTTTCGTCCACGATGGCTCAGACTCGACTTATACACTGACGCTCCGACATGGACTCGGATTCGAGCAAGTTTTGTCAGGAGTCCGATGTACTCTGTCCTGGCGTGTGCACCTGCGAGGCGAGTTCAGGTACTGGGCGCACCAGTCTAAAGATGTCCAAAGACACACCCCGCATCATGCTTTCATAGATTTTGCTTCCACATAACAGCGCAAAATGCTTGTTATGTGGAAAAAAGATTGAAGAGAAGGCTCCATAACACATTATTCTAAGGATCGAGTTCAGACATATAGGTAAGTCATCTTGAACACTATCATCAGAGTAATGTGATAAAATCAATAAATAAAGATTCAGCCGATAACACGAAAGCACATGGCTACTTAACATGCAGAATGTGTCATTTTGCATGCTAAGTAGCCATGTGCTTTCTGGGGCTTAATCTTTATTGATATCATTTAAACATTAAGCAGTAAGAGCAACGGTTCCTAGATCCAAGATGGCAGCATGTCTCGTTCTGTGTCCGTATGTCTGTATGACTTGTATGACCACCAGACAACATCTAAGTTGTTTCAACTGCTACATCTCAAATCCTAATCGTAAATGTAGTAGTGTGACTTACCGGCTACTTGGACTATTGGAGCCTGTTCAACTCGGCAACCGGACTACACATCGTTGATCTTGATGGGTCCAATTATTTTTCTCATCTCATTTCTCAAGTTCCTGGCTTTTTTTAAATTGTGCACTGAACTGTGTCTGACTGTTTTACGATCCCTACTGATCCAGTTTTTTTACTTTTAAACCAGCGATGCATCGGGTCGGGCTTCCTGTTTACATGTGAAGTCACGACAAGCATCGTCCCCAGCTGATCGGGTGGTTGAAAATTCCCGGAACGGATTTATATGGGATTGACCCTGATTTCGTTCTGCACTAACTTGTCTTGTGGCGTGGAGCTCAAGAGTCTGCTATTTTGGTTGGGAAAATCTGGCAACGCCCTCTCAGGAAATAGTGGGAGGGCTTTACATCTCCAGCCACTGGGATCCGCTGGGTTTTCGACTGGAATCCGTTGGGTGGAGTCCATTCTAGAGTGCTACATCTGTAGGGGACATGCAAGGAGCTGTGGAGCCGCAGCTAAGAAGCTGTGGTACTCTCTGGTGGCCCTCTCCTCCGCCAAACCTTAATGAAAGGAAGAGTGGCTTATGGGGAACCGACATTAAAAGGGCCGATTTTCTGCGGAGGTCCTTGAACGCACCGCGGCCACTCTTGCCGGGCCGTGCGCCTTCGTATTAACGCTGTGTTTCACATTAACGGTGAAATGCATTCATCGGAGCTATTACACCAGACGAGGTTTGTTTTATGACAACAACACGCCGGCTATAACCTCTGAACCCGCACAATCTTCCCGGGGGAGCATGCCCCCCGGACCCCCCTAGAGGAGGTTAGGTCCCCCCCCCACTTAAATCATGTTCACATGGATAGGGAACTAAATACATTTTCACACATCTTGTGTCCATATCTTTCTGTTTTGGTGGTCATGCCACAACCGTGCACGTGAATGCATACGCAACTCATGGTAAGATATGTGGATTAAGAGGTTGCTTTTTCTTTGCACAGCATGAAAGAAAGGCGAAATTAATGGGGTGTGATTTTAGTATTTTTAAGCAGAGGTCAATCATTTGTACGGCCCTCGGAGGATGTTGAAAAAATTTAAATGGCCCTTGAGAGGAAAAAGGTTCCCCATCCCTGTAATATACAGAGATGCTTTATGAGAAACCAATTGGATTTTGGAACATTGAACAATGTAAATCTATTCTAGTTGACCTCAACAATGGAATTATGATCAGTAGAAATGGCCATGTCATGGGACCTTTAATGTCCCGTTGAAAAGCCATTCTGCTTCTGGGTTCATCCAGCTTATTGTCCAGTGACAGGACATATGCCAGAAGAATACTCGGTAGAGGAGGCCGGTTCTCACGTTTCCTCAGCCTCACTAGCACTCTGGCCCGGGACCCCCGCTTTGTCTTCCTCCTTCCTCAGGTAAAACAGCATCAGGTAGCCATGGCGATTCACTATTGTTTGCCGGCCTCTGTGATATACTGCTGTCCACACAGTTTCTGATGCGTAGTAGTTCCTCTCTACCATATTGTATGGAAGGGTTGGCTTGGTCGGCTCGCATGTTGTTAAAAAAGTTAAAAGTAGTGTAAGCAAACACTGAAATAAACCGAAATATATGCAGATTGGAGAGGAGCTAGAGACACGGCAGCCATCCACGGCGCCATCTTTTTCTGGAGATTGTTGTATGATGTCTACATATGGCAACTACAGTTTGGATAATGGTTGATCATGGTTTATAGTAAGTGAATGCTACCTGCATGTCTGCAATGGGATGTACTTCAAAATTGAGTCTTGCCTTAACACCTCGGTACTGTTATTTGGCTCTCGTTTAGAAAGTAGTTAACGTGTTTGAATCAGTAATCATTAATAACCAGAACACATAAAGAAGCAAAAGCTAAATATTGCATGCGAAAATTTGCCAAAAATGACGGGCAGAGAAATCATGGCTCATGCAGGAGCATGGTGAAGCTTACTACAGTTTCCTCTTAATGATTCACTTTCCTGGTACTCAGGCTGTTCTGCAGGGTGGAGGGTCACACATCTGCAGAGTGTGAGCTCCTGTCACCCTAGCAATCACTAATGGAAGTCTCAGCCCCCCCCCCCCCCCCCCGGCCTTCAGAGCAAGGGCACTGTTAGCAGCATGTCAAGTCCAGGATGGAACAAGAAGGACATTCTGGCAGAAGAAAAAAGGGGGAAAAGGACCAGCGCTCCATTTGCATACGCCTGTGATCCTAATATATACAGGTTGCCAACCTCCGAGGTCGGAGTTCACCCCGGTTGCCAGGGCAACTGGGCTGTTCTCCCCATCACTAGCTCGTTAAAGACCTGCGGGAATAGGAATAGGTCCGCCAACTGTCCTCATCGTGCTGTGGCCATGTCTGTATGCGACCCCACCAAGTAATGAGGACCTCCACTATGATGGGCGCACACACACACACACACACACACACACACACACACACACACACACACACACACACACACACACACACACACACACACACACACACACACACCACACACACACACACACACACACACACACACACACACACACACACACACACACCAAGGGGAAGCATGAAAAGCAACATCATTTACAAGCTCTTACACACATCAATATGCAAGAGATATAATAAAAAGCATATGCACACACACAAACAAACACACAAACAAACAAAACCAACTTTAAAAATAGACATGCAAAAATAACTGTATCTATACATGCGCACATACAAAATACACCCGAGCGACACACAGACACACACCATAATAGCCTGACAGTATAAGTATATAGTAAAAAGTCAACTCATTCTTAAACCTTTAACCCCTCCAAAAAAACAAGCTTACAGAGTGAGTGTTGCACCTCTCCGTGGCTTTCTCAGCATCAATTAGCATGTTTTTGTGCAGCTGAGCGTTTCCTCTAGTGGGCCGAGGTAAATAAGTAGATGGAAATTAGGTCCGACGCTCTAATCCAGCCAGGGTGAAGGTCTCACAGTAATCCCCCCAAGAGCTGCTTGGCCTGGGGCATGCAGAGGGGTAATCCAGCCCCCTGGGATCTCATCCACCAGCTTGCTCACACACACACATACACATTCACGCAGAACATACAAACAGAAAAATGTGTAATCGAGAGAAAAAGAGAAAGAGGAAGAGAACAGCACAAAGCACCTACCGGCTGAAAATGCAAATCTACGTGACACGTCCGGATAACAATTGTCAAGAAATGTAATTACAGTCTTCCAGGTATTTTTCTAAATTATGACTTAAAGGTCCCATGGCATGGCCATTTCTACTGATCATAATTCCATTGTTGAGGTATACTAAAAATAGATTTATATTGTGCAATTTTCCAAACTCACATTGGTTTCTCATACAGCATCTCTGTATAGTATGTGTATTCACTCTCTGTCCAACGGCTTGTTGGAGCTCCTGCCCCCTCCTCCCTATGAGCCCAGTGGCCGTCTGCGAGACAGCGAGACACAGCGAGACCCAGCCCGAACACACACACACACCCGCAGCCTGGCTGGGAGTGTGTGTGCTCACACACCGACTCACAGCTTCGCCGCGTCCCGCCGTCTCAGGGAGGAGAAATCGGCGGAGCTGCAGCTGAGAAAAGATTGAGTGTGTGTGTGTGAGGAAGTCCACGGATTGGTCCATTTGGACCAATCCACAGACTTAACCTAATGGCTCCGCGGACGTAACGTAACGGCTCCACGGATTGGTCCATTTGGACCAATGGGTCCATTTGGGTATGGGCACGTCACTGTACCCAGGAAGAAAACAATGGAAAAAGATAAATCTCCAACGAGGCGTTCTGGGGCAGCATAGACAGGTATTTTCTGTGTTAGAGTTTTACTCGCTACAGGGTGTACTTTGAGGGTTTGTGACTCTGCAGACCGTTTACATGCATAAAAACCTTCATAACACACAAGGGGACGGGTAATAACCGGAAAAGCATGACATGGGACCTTTAAATGACCTAATTTCAACATTTACCATCATTCCCTTAATACAGAAAAAACGTTTTAATAACCTTTCAAAAGGTCTTGGATCTTGAAATGGTGGAATTCCCATGTCTTAGAAAATCTTATTGTAACATGCTATTGTCTTTCCCAAAACACTCCTTCTCTCTTTATTAGAATGTTTTTCTGGGGGGGGGGGCTCCTGACTAAGGCCCCAAAAGTGTGTTTATGCCATAGCCGAGAATAATATTTTCAGTCCTGCACACTAGAGGCCATGCCCAGTTTCCACAAATATGGGTATGGAGGAGGTGTCTTTTAGGTTTTTCTGTCCTGTTTTGAGCATAAAAACACTGGCTGAGAGGGAGCAAATGAGAGAGAGGGGTTTTTTTCCCCTGGTAGCTCTCTCCCTGGTAAAGCTCTCTCCCGAGAGCTGGGTTTTTCCTCGGTAAGGTTCTCTCAAACTTGGTAAATATCTCTCGAATTTCTTTGTTGAATGCTGAGTGAATTGTTTGTTGAATGATTATAACCCAGCCACCAATGAGGATGGTCCTCTGAATTCATGCTGGACATAGGTGTGTATATTAATTGATGCAAATTGATTTGTTCAATGTTGAGTGAATTGTTTGATGAATTGTTTGTTGAATGTTTAGCACCCAGCCACCTGTGAGGAAATTCCTCCGAATTCATGCTGGACTAGGTGTGAATGTGATGTTGATTTGTTGAATGAAAGTTTGAATGTGGTTTTTATCACCGAGCATTTATGAGGAGATGCCTCTAAATTCTGTCGGAAGCTTTTAATATCACAACTGAAGAGGGCAGTTGAGGTTATACTTTTAATATCACAACTGAAGAGTACAGTTGAAGTTATACTTTTAATGTCACAACTGAAGAGGGCAGTTGAAGTTATACTTTTGATATCACAACTGAAGAAGGCAGTTGAAGTTAGAATTTTATGTAAGAAATGTAAAACTGTGAATTGAGGTTTCATATTAGAAAATGACCACAGCACGATATGTTTAGTATGATTGTCAAGTTGTAACGAGAGAAGGTAAAACCCTGTAGAAGTGTGGACCAATTTTTCTTTAAAGTGGACCAATCATGCTATATTTGAATAATATATTGTAGGGCCATACCTATATAAGGTATATTTATACGTTTTCTTTTTCAAAATACCAAACAGATCATGCATTTTAGCCATGCCTCATTTCGCTCTATTTTGCTCTCCTCCACCCCTGTCTTTGCATGCGCTGCAGCTGACCACGCCCCCCTGCAAAGGAGGGGGCCGAGTTACGAGCGTCATGTTACCATGCTGTTACCATGCTGTTACCATGCCACGGCAACCTCTCATTCCCCTGATAGGTGGAGAGTTGGCCATATAGGCGGAGCTCCTCCGTCCTGACGTCAGAGAAATGTTCAAATCTGTATCAGTCTGTATCAGATCCATTGCAGCCCCGTTTTTAGAGATTTGGGTATGGAGGAAAAGAGAGAGGGTTGTGTTTTCTGACACTTGGTGAGTTCCCTGGAACACCGGGGACACATATTCATGTATAAAAGACGTACAAAAGTGCATTTTGCATGATAGGTCCCCTTTAAATAAACTGATCCCACCCTTTGGATTGGGACAACTTAACCTGTTACGCACCATCCGCCCGGTACCGGGCAGATAAACGCGTCATTTGCAGGAAACAACGTCTAAGAAATCTTAATATTTAATAAAACTATGAATGTTTTATATCCATGTAACGGGAAGAAACTCAGCTAACTGATCTTTTTAAAAAAAAAATCAAAAAAAACCCCACAATGCTAGCACTCAGCCTCTGAATTATCCACGAGCGAAAAAATGTAACCTAAAACAGCACTTAAACTCACAACTCCCTTATTACTTATCTTAGATGCACAGCCAACCACTCGTTTTTGGTGTCCTAGAGACACTGAATCTAGTGGTGCCCACCTCAACACTCAGTGATAAACATTTGCGACGCTATAAACGAAAGCGTAAATCATAACATGTGGAGCTAAGGAGCTAGAAACGCTAACATGGCTTACCTTGGTCAAAACTGGTCTTCAATGGCATTAAAACGATAAAAAAACGATGCTGCAGTTAATCCATAGGTTCATCCAATGTATCTGTGCCCTCTTTGAAATTATTTCTGATAATCCATAAGCAATAAAACTGCTTTTTCATTTCCAAATGCCAGAGCTAGAAATAGCTTCACCCTGCTGGACATTTACATGCGCGCAGCCCCCACCTTTTCTCTTCACAATGAGTGTGTGTGTGGGCCTCCCCCTTCGATTCTATTGGCTCTAACGGTCAGAAAGAGGTGTCAACCATCCAAATCGACCAAGGGGGGCCAGAGATATGGGGAAAAAAACATTTTCACCCAAATCACCTCAAAGGTGGGGTGGTTTTGGCTAAACCTCTCTAAAAAGGTCAAATGTCACTTGTTTTGCATCAATCTTGATACAGGGTACTTATTATATGTTGTACTTTGGATTCCTAAAGCTTTTAGTCTACTAACCCATCATCCAAGGGTAGTTTTCACTATCTGTAAAAAATAATTTTTGGACGGACACTATAATTTACAGTTTTTTACTATGTAAAATCTGAATTTTCTTTAAAATAAAAAACATTTATATTGATTCTGACACTTCTACATCCAACTCACAGATGTAACCTTGCTTTGTTGCTTTGATAAAAGAAATTATTCATATAACCCTTTTAGAAGTTAAGTTGTAGTCATTTGTTTTGGGCATGTCATTTTCGAGACTGAAACATGAAAAACAGGCTTGGTGCTTAACAGGTTAAAAGAAATATGCGCTCTCCTCTCCTGCTTGAAAGGTAAGTGCACAACTGCCACCCTCACACTTAGGTAGAGCCACATCTCATTACTGATATCAAAAATCCTTCGGGATCGCTTAAAAAGATTTAGCGGGTCGTCTGAATTGAAACAGCAGTTAATTGAACCTGGTTCTTCAGGAGTTAGTAGAGGTGAGATCTTGCTGACATTGGTGGATCTGAGCCAAGCAGTAAACTTACAGGGACTCAATAACTTCTGTTAGGTTAATTAGTAGGTCTGAGTAATTTACCGGAATAAGTTAACAGCCTTCCCGACTCCAACACCAATGATATGCGGTCAGGGAAGCCTGTAACGAAAAGTAATTAAAAAAAAAAGAAATACAACAATTATTTTATGTACGATTTGGCAACTGATCTATGTTATAATGAGACAATAAAGTCCGGTGCAGGAATTAGTACTCAAACCCGGGAATGACTAAATATTTCCCAACTTATGTTCTCCTGTCCCGATGTGTGTTTTTTTTTTTTACATGTTTTTGGGTTAGATGCCTGGTTAAACTGAAGACATTTTCACTTTTAGCTTTAAGACTAACATCAACATCATCACATTACATTATTACATTACATTACATGTTACTTGTTAGACGCTTTTATCCAAAACGACTTACATACTCAATACTGTGGGCAATCCCCACAGGAGCAATTTCGGGTGAAGTGTTACTTACTGTAAAATGAATTACAGTAAGTAACTTGTCAATTGCTGCCAGTCAAATACTGTAAAGGTAATCACAGTATTTACAGGTTTTTATTTACAGTAACAGTGTAAAATGAAACACAGTAACTTCCAAGTACTGTATTTGTGTTTACGGTAATGGTGTTTTAACTGTAAAATGAAACACAGTAAATAGCATTTACTTTATTTGGTATTACAGTAGTAGTGTTATAGCTGTAAAATAAAACACAGTAATTTCCAAGCATTGTATTTTTGTTTAAGGTAATAGTATTTTAACTATAAAATAAAACACTGCCATTTTGGTGGTACTGTATTTGTTTACGGTAATAGTGTTGGTGGTACTGTATTTTTGTTTACGGTAATAGTGTTTCAACTGTAAAATAGAAACTTTAATGCTATAATTTTAAGTTACAGTATCAGTATTGTAACTGTAAAACAATTTATTATAGTATACTTCATGTCATGCTGGTAATTTACAGATTACCAGAGATTCTTGACACAATTTTAAAGCTCACCAATAACTGCAGGGAGACAGCAAACAATACATTTTAACAATGTATTCTTAATTGTTGAACGGTATCAAGACCATGTATTTTCTTGTGCTAAATTATAAATATTTTCATCCATAAAACAATCGATATTAATATCCAAAAACATGGAGATTGCATTTTTAAAACAGTGACGATAAAAAATCAACACAAAAAATATGAAGCCATTTCTTCTGCCAAGCCATTTCAGATACGTGCTGTAGTTGAAAAGGTGTCACGACCTCGACACAAACTGGAGAACCCAAATGCACGACCCAGAGACACAGTCTTGAATGTAACAAAAATTGTCTTTTTAATGTCATTGAACAGAAAATCCCTCTTAACCTGTTAAGCCCGAGAGACCCCGGTACCGAGGCACTGCCGCAACATCTTGCAGGAAACAGTGTCTGAGGGCATGTTCATTTAATAAAACTATGAATGTTTTATATCCATGTAACAGGAAGAAACTCATCTAACTGATCTTTTTTTTTTTTTCTTTTCAAAAGAAAACCCATAATGCTAACACTGAGCCTCTGAATTAGCAACGAGCGAAAAATGCTAACACCTTACTGCACCGAAAATCACTCACAAAACCTATTATTTATCTTTTCACCACATCCAACACATCATTTCACATCGTGAGGTGACACAGAATCGATTGACACCGACATTACCACTGAATTATACGTATTTGCGACGTTATAAGCAAAAACGGACATCAAAACAGTTGACGCTCTAACGGTCAGAAAGAGGTGTCAACCATCAAAATCGAGCAAGGGGGGCCAGAGATATGGAAAATCCAGAAGTGGTTTATTTTTGCTAAATCTCTCTAAAAAGGTCAAATGTCACTTGTTTTGCATCACTCTTGATACAGGGTACTTATTATATGTTGTACTTTGGATTCATAAAGCTTTTAGTCTACCTTACCATCATCCAAGGGTGGTTTTCACTATAAGTAAAAACGATTTTTTGGACGGACACTATAATTTACAGTTTTTTACTATGTTCAATCTGAATTTTCTTTAAAATAAAAAACATCTATATTGATTCTGACTTTTCTACATCCAACTCACAGGTTTATCATTACTTTGAGAAAAAAGATTATTAATTTAACCCTTTTAGAAGGGAAGATATGGTCATTTGTTCTGGGAATGTCATTTTCGAGCCTGAGACCTGAAAAACAGGCTCAGGGCTTAACAGGTTAACAGAGTAAGTACTGGAATAACAAAATAAACGCTCACAAGGAGGAAAAAACTAAGCATAACAAAAAGAGAACTTATTCATTTGTTTTAAAGCTCAATAAATAACAAAGAAGACCTTTGACCGGCACTTTTCTAATTTTGTCCGGAAGATTTAAACTTTAACGGACATCTTGACCGGCGAAAGAAAACCTAACTGAAACTCTGCTGCACGGTCCCCTTGTTCCTTGGAAGAGGCGGAGAGGTGGGTGTTTGTCATCTGCTGGTGGACTAACCGGAGAGAATTACAGTGCTTGCCTCGACGGGGAGGGATTGCATTGAATTAAAGCAGCAGGAGCAAACGCTTGCCTCGGGGAGGGAGAAAAAAAAGCCACAGCGGAGAATAAACAGAAGGGTAACCATGGTAACCATGCGCGGGAAGTCTTCTTCGCTGATTTTGTGGCAGACTACAGCGCCACTTACAGGCCTGGCATATGTACTACAGCGTCTCCAGCGCTTTCGAGCGGCAATGGCCGGCCGTGGCTCAACCCCACATTCCCCTGATAGGTGGAGAGTTGGCCCAATAGCCGTAGCGCCACCGTCCTGACGTCAGTAACGTGTTCAAATCTGGATCAGTTTTTATCAGATCCGTTGCAGCCCCTTTTTTAGAGATTTGGGTATGGAGGAAAATAGAGAGGGTTGTGTTTTCTGACACTTGGTGAGTTCCCTGGAACACCGGGGACACATATTCATGTATAAAAGACGTACAAAAGTGCATTTTGCATGATAGGTCCCCTTTAAGATAAACTTAAACTAACAAAACCTAACAAGACTGGAAACGATCCTCTCTTTGCTGAGGCCTGGCACGACCACACGTGGGAACAAACACGAACTGACACAGGACAGGGGGGAGACAGGACTATTTAAACATGAGGTGAGTGGGAACAGGTGGAAACAATCAGGGGCGGGGCAGACGCTGACGATGGCGAGAAAACACACAAAGGGAGGAAGTAACAGGGCCTGAAATGAGAGACAAGAGGTAAGTACAAAATGAAACAGGAAATGGAAAACGAGACATGAAACACGGGGACTTAACTAGAGATGAATGACATAAATAGACAGACCTGACATGATGTGAATAAACATGAAAACCTGACTAAACATGAAATGACAGACATAATACATAAACTTAACTAACACATTTGACAAGACACAACAAAAGGCACTGTTTGGCAAATACATTATCACTATTCTTAGATAATACACAATATTTTAAAACACTTTGAATACAAACAACCAAATGCATGCAGGAATGGACCCTGTACTGAACTTACAAACCTTACACGTGTAAGACATTTTGATTACATAGATTAACTGACAAAATTGTTTGTATCAGAGAGGTGTCATGGCCATTTCCACTGATCATAATTCCATTGTTGAGGTATACTAAAATAGATTTATATTGTGCAATTTTCCAAACTCACATTGGTTTCTCATACAGCATCTCTATAAACTACGTGTATTCACTGAATTTCACTCTCTGCCTTTAACGGCTCGTTGTAGCTCCAATAGCTCCAGCCCCCACCCTCCCTGTGAGCACAGTGTGCTCTGATTGGTCGGGACGTTGTGAATCGCGCTGAGCTCCGTGGAGGTGTTGTTTCCTTGTTAGCGATACACAGCCAAACTCATCCTGAGCACACACAAACTGACAGCCGAAGTAAAAACAATAAGTGTGGCTTGATATTGAGTAAGAAGACAGTCCTAAATTAATTTAAGATTTCCGCACTCTCGCGGGACTATCCGCAATGGAGCAAGCTTAAGTTTCACTTTCAATTGCATGATATAGCCCTGCTCTAGAAAAACTGTGTTTTTCAGGATTTCAAGAAGCATATAGAACAAACAATGGATGTATTTGATGAACATTTATCCATGCTGAAAGTAGATTTAGATGTTTTAGGAGTGAGATGGAGATTATTATCTAATATATGCATCCGATGAAGCATTGCATGAAGTCTGTTGATGATCAGAGGCTGTTGTTGGGGCTGCATAAACTTTTTTTTATTTGTGTTTTGTAGGCAGACCATGCAGGCCTTAGAGAGTTAAACTTGGGCCTGCGACCATAGGTTTACTGTATTTTGTTTTGAAAATCCACAGCGGAGGTTTGTGTCGTACTACATGTGGTGTATTTTGCATATCTCTCTGTAGTCTGTTGTCTCGGACATAAACTCCGTAATAAATGTAGTCTACATTTCATAAGAGGTGTAAAACCTGAGTGTTTTTTTATTGGTTAAGTGGTCCTTGGTATGAAAAAGTTTGAGAAACACTGCGCTAGTGGATTGTCAACGGGGGGAGCCTCGCTGCGGGGAAATTATACAGATGGCTAGTCCGCCCCTGAAAAATGTGTATGCAAACGTTATTATTAATAATTAAAAAATTAAAAAACGCGACCCCCACTTTGGGAACCCCTGTTCTAAAGTACATTGTTGGTTACTGTGAATATCTACAGTACATTGATGGTTACTGTAATTATAGTACATTGTTGGCTACTGTGATCTTCTACAGTACATTGTTGGTTACTGTGAATATCTACAGTACATTGTTGGTACGTGATTATCTACAGTACATTGTGGTTACTGTGATCTTCTCCAGTACATTGTTGGTTACTGTGAATATCTACAGTACATTGTTGGTTACTGTGATCTTTTACAGTACATTATTGGTTTACTGTGATCTTCTTCAGTTACATTGTTGGTTACTGTGATCTTCTCCAGTACATTGTTGGTTACTGTGATTTATACAGTTGGGACATGACATTACTACTGCTATTTCTACAGTAACTCCAGAGTTGCTGTAATCTTTGGTTGGAAACACGGGTATTATACTCTAAAATGGTATACAGTAATTTTACTGTGCACAAACACTGTAAATAACTGGATTTCAGAGCCATTTTTTTACAGTGTGCACTACTCATCAACTCAAAACACACCAGATATCCTCGTAATTAGACAACATTGATTGGTTTAAATTGTGTACAATGCTTTTGTATTTTTCCCCTTCGACACTACACTACCCAGAATCCTCAGCTATCGTTCCGCTTTGCTCAACAAACCCCGTGATTAGTCCTCAAGCTCTGTGATGGTTGACCTCCAACTGCATTCCATATGGAAAAAACGTTTCGTTAAAAGATAAAATCATACTTTATTCAGCAGTGCTTGCTTTACTCTTTGAAGTCATCACATGAATGCATTGTAATAAATGGTTCGGCCTGCATTAAACATTACACATCTGTCGTAGTTCTTATTTATCTACAGAGATCGGGCCTCAGAATAGACCGGTAACTATTCTTTTACCGTTCTGTTTTAATTTCACAATAAAGTTAGTAGTAATATTTAGTTTTGATATTATTGTTTTTTATTAACTACTAGACCGCTGGGTCATGTTAAGACCATCTTTTCTGTGTTGCTGTGGGTTTTTTACATCGCTTTTGTGTTACAAATATCAAAACAATAACAGAATATATCCGTCGTAAACTAAACCAGAAACAGCAGTATATTTTATTTTGTTAACACTGTAAACTTGACAGCTTTTAACCCAAACCTCCTACTGGTTTAAAGCACGTTATTACACGTTTTAGAGTAATTGCAATGCAGGAAGATTGTGTTGCTTTTTAATGACTGTTTTAAAATGCCTTTTTCTTATGTCTTTCATTTTTGTAAAGCACTTTTGAATGTGTTATATTTGATGAAAACATTTAACCTGTTACGCACCGCCCCCCCCCGGTACCGGGCGGATAAACGCGTCATTTGCAGGAAACAACGTCTAAGGAATCTTAATATTTAATAAACTATGAATGTTTTATATCCATGTAACGGGAAGAAACTCAGCTATGACGTCCGCTGGCGCATCATAAACACGTCGGATAGTGAAAGTGCAGTCGGATTCTCTAAAGTACCGCAGTCTCTTCTCCCAAGTCCTTTTGAATTCTCCTATCCACTATCCCTTAACCCCATGACGTTTCACTCAGAGGTCAAGGAATAGACGATAGGGTTAGACGTTAGGAGCTGGACACGTTCGATTCCTGTTTTGGATAGTGTGCCGTCGATGGGTTTCATTCCATTTCAAAGTGCTGTTTGACGCTCGGTGTAAACTTCGCGCACTGCCACTCCAACATCCAATCACAGAGCTTGAGGACTAATCACGGGGTTTGTCAAGCAAAGCACATGGTGTAGTCCCAAACGATAGCCGAGGATTCTGGGTAGTGTAGTGTCTTCTGCCATCCTAAACTCTGAAAAAATATTTGTTTCTCCGAATCAAAGGGGAAAAATACAAAAGCATTGCACACAATTTAAACCAATCAATGTTGTGTAATTAACAAGGATAATCTGGTGTTTTGAGTTGATGAGTAGTGGAGATATCACTGTAAAATCAATCGACAGTAAGGAGAAATACTTACTTCCGGGTGTAAAATCCTCCGTTATCCACATGGGAATGGACGCTCACATTTCCTTTAACTGCTGCCGGACAGGACTGATGCGGTGCTTCCCTGAGCGTCAAATACCGCCGCCGATGGAATACATTGCAATCAGTTGAAAGCTCTTGCGTCCGTTTATGAAGCTGAAGGAGACTCGGTGCGTCACAACTGTGCCACGCCAAAGGACCCTGACCAAGCGTCGCTATTGGACTATCAGGGAGTGAGACTGTGTTGCCCAGGGACACAACGACATGCTGACTGCAGTGGGGTTTGAACCTGTGCTCCCCTGATCCGAACACCAATGCACTAGTCCACTGCGCCCCACACCTATCACATCGAAGATTAGCCACCTTTAGCTTAGCAGTGGTGACATTAAGACATGCGACTCTGATGTAGTTCCTGTGTAGCCTAACGTTAGCTTTTTACTTCTGGCAATTTCATTTACTCTTCGGAAATCATAACGTTGTCCTCAATATGTCGAGATTATCCTGCTGAACAAAACATGTTAGTATCATAAACGTTTGTTTGCCAAGGAGAAGTGTAGCTTTCTGCAACTTCCGGGTTGGCCAACAAAAATACATCATCACTTTATCACTTTATGTTAACCACATTTCCCAAATGTTTGGCGGAAATCGCGCTCCATTTAAGGCGGGGGCCTCGCATATGACGCACACCTGTTAGCCTGTTCCCACCATTCTTCATTTTCCGAGGCTAGGAATGATTCTTGCCTCGCTTCTGAAGGACCTGACTCGGAAGACATGTCCTACCAAGGAAGCGTCCTCGACATTGAGAAACACCCACTATCTGTCAGCATCAAGACACTACACATACTACAATTCTAACCATTCACAATCTGAGGCAAACACTGAGCATAATCCTTGATTCAAATTTTATTTTTCACTGATTCTAGGGTTCAGATACTTCCTTGACTGCATGATGAAAACCTTTTCATATCTGCCCAGATACATATAAGCAACTATGACATGTTTATCCAACATACAGTCCTTGTGCCTGTTGATTGTATAGTAGTCTTCTCTGTTTTATACTAATTGACCCGCTCTCACTTGAGGCTGCTCACAGTAGGATCAATCCTAGTCTACGCTGGGTTGAAGGCACATCGGGGAGCGTAGCAGGAGTTGGAGGATGTGGCTGAGGGAAGGCTGGTCTAACTATGTGCATTAGCCAGCCGGAGAGCAAGCATGTGCTTCAAGGCAGTGTAAACAAATAGTATAAAACATTTCCATATGGCTCTCACCATTGTTGGGTGTAACGCGTTACAAAGTAACGGAGTTACAGTAATGTATTATTTTGCTGTAACGAAGTAATGTAACGCATTACTAATGAAATTTGGGTAATATACTACCCGTTACATTTCTCAGTAATGCAGTTACAACACATTTTAACCCGTAATTAAATGGTGTTTGTTTTTTAAGAATTGACCAACATCGCTGAGGACATTCCGACACCAGAGAAAAATTGTGCGGGTAGATTAGTAAGCCTGGTGTTTACCCTTCAGGCTCATCAAGATCCCCCTGCTTCACGTCGGGTTCGCTGATCAGCCTGTCGGGTGTTCTTTTCCCCATAATGACCGCCTCGCTGCACATTATCCCGCTTATTACACGTCCATATACTAAACAAACTACAGAGCCCATTCCGTGTTCCTGTTATTGTTTACTTCCTCTCTGCCTTCTTCTGGTGATTTATCTGACGTCCAGCGCTCCGTCTTTTAACCTCTTTTCCTTTCTCTTTCTTGATCCTCCTTAGAAACCTTCATTATAGTCCTTGACAGTGGTCTGTACTACTGTATTAACAACGTGTCACATGTTAAGAATTTACAATCAGAATCGAGTATTCAACTAAGCCGTGTAATAAAAGTTGTTAGTAGCCTTAATGGCCTACACAGTTGTTATGCTATACCACATTGCCCTTCACTGGATGTATAATGAGCTGAACTAAACTACATTTTGGAAGTAACTTGCCCAACACTGGCTCTCACAGGGCCAGCATGCCTGCTCAAAACACTTAAACAGCATCCAACCGTACGTGACAGTAAAACATATGCACGAATATGAACAGTACTTTTCCTCCTGTGGGCGTGCTGATCTGTACATACACACATCCATGATGCACACGTACAAGCACCTTTTTATTGACTTTTGCACAACAGCCCGAATGCTGCTCAACATCAAAATAATTATTCATTTTGCAGGGAATTTAACCTGCTCCCTTCCACCTTCAGAGGCCAATTAGTACCTGTAGTGTAATGAGGCTCGACAGCGTGTATATGTTCCACATAATTAACACAAATGGCATTAAGCAACTGTGGTGCAGCTTCTCTGTGAAAAAACTGATCACAAGTCTGTCAGGGTTGACATAAGCTGTGTGTATTGCATTAGCGTAACCAATTCACAAATGGTGGAAACCAAGACACGGAACGAATCACATTGACTTTTTTCTGACAGGCTGTTGGTGAGTGAGTGCGTGTACAGATTTGTCAGGTTACTAAGCGATGTGTGTTAGTGTGTCTGTGTTTGGGGTGCGCAGAGAGGTGGTGTGACTGCGCTGACATGTGTCCGACAGCATGGCTCGCTCCTGGGCCTCTCTCACACTCCACTGACCTGGCTCCCCTGAGCTCCATGCATAATGCAGCGGGCCAGGGACACCGCCCGGCATGATAATGTGTGTGTACAGTACATGCTTGCTGTGTGTTGTGTGTGTGTCTGACAGCAATAGAGAGCTAGCTGGCATGGCTGCTCAACATACCAGTATATGTGTGTATGTACTCAGTCAGCATGTAATCCACAAAAGCAAGCCATGCAATTATAGAATGTTTCAACAATTTGTATTCAACACAATAATAGTGTAAAATGAACTGAACCATATTAGAAAAAAGTGTCACAGATAGAGGCAGTGCTAAATATGGCATGAGCACTCAACCACATTACTGAACCAAAATCTTCAGAGCTGATGTTGTATCTCTGCAGGCAATGCCTCTCAGTGCTCTGATTTATCTGACATTATTGTCTGTTTCTTTATTTGTTTTACTCTAGAAATACGTATGGATTCTCTGTGACATCACCAATCGGTTTATGAAGAGCCGTTATGAAGCTCAAAGTGGTCAAAAGTAAGGAATTGGACCAGGTGGCAGTTCGGGTAAACCAAACACAGGACTGCCAACGTTAACACATACGACGCAACAAATATAATTGACTTCTTAGAATGTACCTACCTTACATGACATAACCAATCTTGCCAACCTTGATATTTATCTAAACCGAACAAAGTCGTTTTATTTTGTTGTATTTCAATTAAAATATTTTATAAGTAGTTTATAAAAGTAGGTTTTTCTACCTTAAAAAAAGAAAATATGTTTTCATTAAAAGTAATAATGAATGCAGATGCCTAGTCTTACAAAATGAATCATAAAAAGGTATCATAACAAATATTTCACAAATGAATGCGCTCAACTTGGAACTAAGGCAACAAATAACCATCTGGCAGCAATTCAGTGGAAAATCAATGCCTCGCCAGGAATAGGCGAAAAAGTTGCCCATGGTTGCACCTGTCGTTATTTCTGTCTTTTGCCACTGCTTTGGTGGATTTTCCACCCTTGCCATCAGTGGCTGCTCTCTCCATCCCCTCAGTCGTTTAAAACATCAAAAACAAATCAGTTGTAAAACTACTCTGAAATACCATTTTATACTACAGAGACTAAACTTAACTTCAGGCTCAATTTACCCCACAGCATGTGTCTCACTTTGCCCCAGAGCCACTTTTTGGGAAAAAACGGTCTAGCTCAGTCCTTCATGCTAAACTTTAGCTAAATGATTCACATGGTTTTACACCTTGCGAAATAACCAACATGTATGATACATATTTTCAGACCTGGATACATTTGCTTTGACATAACAGTTATTATACCTGACATGTTGAAAATGTACTTTGACAAGCAGAACAAAACATTTTCATTTCATGGTGAGGGTGTAATGTGCTTAGATATTTTTGCCAACAACCATATTTGTCACTGTTTCCGTTTTCTTTTTATTATTTATTTGTTTGTTATATATATTTTTTTTAATTTATTTAGGATCCTTACCGGAGATTCTGCTGTTTACACCGCTGATGGGGGGACTGATTGGTCCTGCGCAGTGGCGGTTCTACGGGGTGGCAGCTGCCACCTCAGAAAAATGCCTTGCCACCCTAGTTGCCACCCAGTTGGCAGCTTTGTTTTGAAAGAAAAGTTGTGGCTCATCAGACATTTCTGTGAGAAAATCTCTAATGTCCGAGTGCAAGTGAATGCAGCACAAGACGCAAGCCTTGTAACCCCTGCCCCCGGCCCTGGCGCGAGCGTGGAAATATGATTGGCGGCGATTTCATTTGAACGGGGGGACAGCGCAAAACGAGAAGCATTTCGGATCCAAGTAGACGGAAGGAATGAGGTATTTGCGGTCTACAATGACAGAGAAGAGACTGTCAAGTTTGGCTGTACTCAGCATTGAAATCAAAATGCACTAAAGCTTTGGATCTTAATCAGTTTGTGAGGCGTTTTGCTGAACAAGATGGTAATCGCCGCATTCAGCTGTTATAGGCATGCCAACTTGATGCTCTGCTCACGGATGACTCGATGAGCATAATAAACTGTTAAGATGATGACCTTATGTGTGTATATATTTTTTTCTTTGAGGGGGCCTGCCCCCAAAAAACAGTTTCAAGTCCTTATAAAGTAAAATAGGACGGTGTGTAAAACTACACTGCCCAGCCAAAAAAAAGTAACCACTTTGATGTAACTAGGCCAGTAGGTAAGGACTTTCCACTGGATAATAACTGCAGCAATGTATATGTTTGAGCTGAATACACGTTTTTTAACCCTAACTGATGCAGTTAGTCACTTCTTTAATGTTTGTTCTTTCTGATGTAAAGTCAAGGTTGTAACTGTTTGCAATGAAGTCGTGGGGCGCTGAACTATTCCTTTGATTCTTTTGATATATGATAGTAATTACTTGTCTTTCAAATTTGAAGGAGGGTGAGCAAGCATCTTGAGGAACATTCATCATTAACTCCTCCAAAAAATATAGTTTATTTAATAATAACACTGAATATGTGAATCATAAAAGTGATTGACAGCTGATAGGAATAATATGATTGTTAATAGTATCATATTAATTTAGACAAACATCGACGAGACAGTTAATTAATGTACTTATTGCAGCAGTCTGCATAGATTTGGTACCCCCTTTGGCGTTTTTATATGTACAAAAGTGGTGGGGCACAAAAAACGTAGATGTCTATAAGCTTCGAAGGTCGATGTGCAGTGAGGTTCATGGCTGGTGAGGCACTGGCACTGACTCTTCAGGTTTACAAATTTATATTTTGACCTAAATCAAAATATAATATTATTTTCAAAAGCTTTTTTAGTCTGATGCTTCGATTACTTTTAAACAGACAGTTCAACAAAAGGATACCCAAAAAATGTAATTTTATCATTTAAATATTGAATTGTTCTCTCTTAGTAAGATCCCATTTTCAATAAAATTGGAGTCTTACCTTGACTTGAAGATGAAGTCCATTTGCCTATCCTTCTGGACAAAAATCTCTATTACTTTTTTGTAAAAGTCCTCCTTATCTTCTTGTAGTTTCAAAGGTCTATCATAAATCTAATCGATAGATTTATGATTTGAAAATTATAAAAGTAGGGTAGACATGTGGATGTTATCCGGCTAATCAAAACGTGCATTTATCTAACAGGTACGTTTCCCACAGATCTTATTTCCAGCTATTTTCTAAAATCCTCTGGAGAAATCTCATTGCTTTTTTGTCGAGGGAAGCCATGCGCAGCTTACTTCCTGGTTTTAGGACGCGTCACTGCAGCTCTCTCGTCTCCTCTTCACACACCACACTTTTCGCGGCACACGTACTTACAGCCAATCAGCTATGAATTATGTGAGATGACGTATGGTGGGGATGGCAGCTCAGTGCCCCTATGGTCATTATTTTTTTGCCACACACATTAAATTGAAAAATACTCTGAGCATGCGCAGTGTAGTTTTTATAGTCACCATTCACTTAGACAGTGAGAGGGAGGGGCATGATCGGGTTTTGTCCCACATGGCTCAAAACGGCTCAATAGGCACACACTGTAGACACTAATTAGAAGAACACAGACTAAAACAGCAATGTACAGACGAATCAGTTTTTTTTGCAGTTTTTTGTAATCATTATTTGTAATACTTTCTGCTGACACTAGGTGGGGCTGTGCCCACCTGCCCCTAATGTCCAGTCGCCACTGGAGAGTTTGACTCTTAGACCAGCAGGGGTACGGTACCCCTGCTGGTCTAAGAGTCAAACTCATTCAGTTATTGTTCAGTTAAAATTCATTCAATTATGTCTGCCACCTTATATATTTATATGTAAGGCTTTACTGATGTGCCACAATAATGTCACCTATCAGGGATGCAAACTTGTCACCTTTCGGTGAAATTCGCCGTTTTGAATCCACAAATAGATCATTTGCGTGATTCATGTAGATCTGCAATAAAAATATGTTTGGGGTATGGGGGGGGGGGGGGGGGTCTGGGACCCGGAGTAATCTGCGGCCGCGTGAGCTATTATGTGCCATCATGATGCGCATGGTGTTATTTTTTTATATATTATAATGAAGCGCGAGGCTGTGTGCTCGAGTCTTCCTGTCTGTCGGCTGAACTCTGCTGCTCCGGCATGAGGGTCTAGCTTCAGCAGCTACATACCTACGGGTGCGTTCGTTAATAGTAACTGTGCGTCCGGAGTCACTGTGGCACAGACTGGACCGCTGGTGAACAGCTGTTAGAACGGGCCGTTCGGGTTGTTCAGAGCAAGAGCTCCCTGTCGGAGCGGCAAGAGCGTGATGTGCACTGAAAAAATGTTTCCTGTCGCAAATATTTTAAGGAATCGTTGAGCTAGCTAACTAGCATACATTTGTCACTATCTGCTAACGTTAGCTTTAGCCTTCGTTTTCTATTCGGTTTTTTTCATAGGCTATACAGAGGTGGTATAAGTACAGCTCTTGTACTAGATTAAAAGTAGAAGTACTCAGATATTGTACTAGAGTAGAAGTACTCAGATCTGGTACTTTAGTAAAAGTAGAAGTACTCAGATCGTGGTATGTAAAAAGTAGAAGTACCAGAGTGTAGGAATACTCTGTTACGGTAAAAGTCCTGCATTCAAAATGTTCCTCAAGTAAAAGTAGATTAGAGTTAGAGTAGAAGTATTATCATCAAAATATAGTTAAAGTAGCGACAGTAAAGAGTAGTGATTGTGCAGATTGGTCCATTTCAGAATAATATATATGATATGTTTTATAATGATGATCATGAAAGTGTTCTCAAAGCTGGTAAAGGTGCAGCTAGTTTGAATGACTTTGTATACTGCAGAGTAGCTTGTGAATTTACTCCAGGTGGAACTAAAGTCTGATTTAACACTTGATTATATTTCACATCATTCATCCACATCTGTAAAGTAACTAAAGGACTAAATACATGTAGTGCAGTAAAAGTACACCATTTACCTCTGAACTGTAGAGGAGAAGAAGAACAAAGTAGCAAAACATTGAATACTTGTGAGATGCAAGTATCTCAAAATTGTACCCAAGTATAGTACTTGTTGAGTTTATGAACTCAAAATATATTATTTAACCCTTTGATTTTATATATTTCTATTAGATGTGACTCTTTGGTGTTTCTGTTATTATTAACACTGCTGCTTTAGTTGTTCTGACTGCTAAAATCCTCTGTTATTCCTAATTTTAAAGCCGATATTCCGTGGGGTTGGGGGGCTCGGGCCTCGGATCCTTGTCACCTTTTTCATACCTGATGAGTTTGCATCCCTGCCTATGTTATCAGTTAAAATATCAATATTGTGGCTTTCAAGTTAACATTAATTGATATGACTGCGATTAAATCAACATATACTTCTGCCAAGGGATGCCACCCCTGAAATTCTCCTGCCACCCCTCTTGCCACCCCATGAATATTTTTCTAGATCCGCCCCCTGGTCCTGCCGATGACTCTCATGTGCCTTCAGCCTGTTAAACTTAATTTTTTCATTATTACAGTTTATATTATCGTTTATATGTAGCACAGTGTACCATGGTGTTAAAATAATGTTCTCTCTCAGCCCTGGAATCTAAAACATTTTGTGAGAATAATAAATAATAATAGTATACTGTATCATAAACGTGCAACAATTAGTCAACCAATCACCTAAATTGACGACTACTGGTCGACTAGGAGAATCTTTAGTCGAGGGCTGCTCTACCTGATAAAAAATATTCCAGAAACAAGTATCAAACCCTGATAAAGCTGAGTTTAAATTGCAGCTAGATCTAATCCTATCATTGATGTTGACCTCCAGTGTAGGCCATTTGCCTGATGAAAAATTGTGCTTTCTCTAATGGAACAATTATCGCTCCAATAAGGCTGCAACCGAGCTGAGAAAAACACAATAAAGACTAGAAGAGCGCTTCTCTCCGCTCCATCCAACAGTAGTGACTGTGGTCATTATGGCTATATATAGCCTTGCTGCTTGTGGCCCTTCATTAGGCCTCTCATTTCGTGGTAGTAAAGGGCAGGGTGTGCTCTCAATGCTGCCCTTTTACTCTGTGGCACCATGGTGCTGTATGCAAAGGAGGACCCAGATCCTCCTAATAAAGGCCTTCATTTGGGCTGGAGGAGAGATAGAGCTGCCAGGCCTGATGCACACTGTAATTGTTATGGCATCATTATGAAATGTCCTTTAAGGATTGCTTGGGATAATTATTTCTTGGTAGAGGGGTCAGATATGCAAAAGCCAAAAGAGTTTGAAGGGTACTCCCCCCCAATCGTGTCCATGTTTTCAAGTCTGACAGACATGTCCCCAGTGGAGCATTTGACATCCAAGGTAAGTAGTAGGCTGGCAAAGTGCCCCTGGCATCAGGGCACCCAGATGGATGTGGTTTGACCATGATCAAAGCTCAGACACTGTCCTCCATCACCCTGAAGGACAGAACCGCAGGCCGCCTCGGTCTCCCCCCCCCCCCCCCCTTACCCTGCACCCATTCTGTGGTGAGTCTCAAAAGAGAGCAGCAAAACAGCCAAAGAATAGCAATTGAAGTTCTGGAAATTTAAGTCAAACAACATAAAAATCTGAAATAAAACTGACTTTGCGTTTGAAATATATCAATAGTCTGGTATTGTCTCAGGCATGAGGAGGAGGGAGGGGGAGGGGGCAGATCAGAGAGCCGTACCCAGTGAGGGCTCAGTCTGCTGGGGGCAACGCTTCTTCTGGCAAAACCCCCTTACCCCTGCTCTGACCTGGAGGATGCCCAGCCGCTGCGCTCTGCAGACACATGGGCAGAGGAAGCCGCGCTGCATACCAACCAGCTGCCAGGCTGCAACTCCACAGCAGTGGAAAACAATGGAGCAGTGATCTGTTGTTGACGTGGGATTTTCAACACTATCAAAGTATATGAGGATAAGCTTATTTTAATGCAATATAAACAACTAAGCACCTGAATGGTTGAGACAAGCTTATCTCTAACAACAGTATAAATTCAGCGAAGCATTGGGCCTGCTGGCTGTTTCCCTGCCCATTGTGTGAATGAGAGGATCCAAGCTGTGCTTTGTATCGACATCTTGAGCAGATCCTCATGTCAGTCCGTCGGGCTGAGGCAGGGTAAACAGCAGTGACAGCGCGTGTACCCAGGTGTCTTTGTCTGACTAGTCCTTATTATTAACAAGACCCCAGTACCCAGCTCATACCGTGACGCAGCCCCCCTCTATTATCCCAACCCAAGGACCCCTGGGAGCAGCCAGGAGACCCCTGAGCTCTGCACTTCCTGAAATGCCACAGTGCTCTGAAGACCTTTCAACCACGCTGACTGGTATAGGGAATCAATCACCCTGCACGCTGTCTGGCCCTATGGGTCAACTCACCACAGAGCTCCAGCTATCAACAAGCTGACTAAGAGTGAGGCAAATGTACAGATGAGCTCTGCCCCTGAACACTTCATGTCACTGCTGTCAAGTGAAGAGCCAAGAACAACAGTCGTTTGTTTGCTTCACAACAATGCAATAGATTGAAATGATGTAATCTGCCCCATGTTCGTGACGGTCCAAGTGTATGCACTTACACACGTTTGGACCCGTCTGTGTGCATGCTGCCATCCAAACTCAAGCACGTGTGCATACACTGTCTTTGTCCATTACCGTTTTTGGACAATCTCCATCCTATTTTTCTCCAATAGAAGATAATTTAGTGGGAATGCTGACACAGCATTACAACTATCTGTTATGTAGCACAAAATTCTTTATTATTCCGCCGGGTTATTTTGCGCCTCTTCTTCTCCCACATTGAACATCGCAGAAACTCTGTTCAAACATCAAAACGTTCAGCTCGGTCGGGAATCGATGGCTATTACTTTTATCATTCATAACTTTCATAATTCCAGAGATACATCCCATAATTCATCACATTTTTAACATGGAAGTCAATGGAGAAACTCTTCAGACTTCAACAATCTTCATGCAACTTCAACTGCTAACTTCTCCTTCTTCAACTGCTAACTGCTCCTTCATACCTTCACTCAGAAACCTCATTCCAACTTTAAAATGTTACACATCTTTCTGACATTATTCGTGTAACACAACTTTTAAATCTGATTCTTACTTTTAGAGATATTAAACATTGTCCAGACCTTGGTAAAGAGGCTTTCTTCAGATTTTAGAGTGCGTGATGTCACAGCTAGAGTGGAGGACAGATTTAATTTTGCCTTCATATTTTCTTTTAAACCTGCCATCATTCCCAAACCCTACATTCCTGAGACATAATTTTCATGACAAACGTAGGAAAACATCTCGTAGCTTGTAAGAAAAAGAAAATTAAGCAAAATAATTAAACAAAATGCCTCTTGAGGGCATGAAGTGACAAAAACTTTCAACATGTCTCCATTAAACCCCATTGTAAATTGAGCCTCACCTTTCCCCACCACAGCAGCCGCACACCTTTAGTTAATCTGCCAAAAAGGCCACATTATTAACCCGAAAGTATACAAAAAGTACACTTCAGATGCTCAAGTTCCTTGACATGCTTCACGCTTTGAAATTTCCCCGATATCTGTTACGGTTCTTCAACAAAATGTTCACATGTAAGAGGTTTATCTCTCATTCAGAACAATGAAAATGCTCTCCTCTCACTGATCACCATGGAAACCTTTGATCTCTGGACACGTCGTTAGCTCAAATATAAACACCTGTGTCATGGAACACGATGATGTCATAACTCCAATTGACATAATTAGAGCAGCAGACTAATGACGTGGTCACTGGAGTTTAACAGACTGTCTCAGCCTATTCTTTTCCGTCTGATGGAGACTTCATACTGACTTCAACATGTTCCACATATTTTAGACATTATTGGTGACGTATGCTTTTAGTTCTAAAGTTTTCAGTTCAAATATTCTGCTGCTTTTTCATGCATTTAGACCTTTATTTTCTTGTTCTTATTTCATATTCAAGTCCCCTCTATTCATGAACCCTTTAAAGTACTCAGCCACACCACTTATATACCAGGTGCAACTGTTGCTCTGTGAGTTAATCTTTCAAATACAAGGTTGCTTGTTTGATTCAAGCTCTTGTAGTCAATATGTCAAGGTATTTATCCCTAACATTTTATCAGCTAACTAATGACACACACTCAGAGGATCTTTATAAACATTTTAAGTATTGCACATCTTTAAACATGACTCTTATAAATCACTTTTAAAACCAGCAATGCACTACAGTGTCAGCTTTTCTAAAATAGAAACTTCAATGTTCACATCTTTCTAAATGATTCTACTTTTCAATAACCTACAAATAATCCTAATAATAATCCCATTTTCAATCTTCCAACTGTTCATATTTTTTGGTCAATTAACAAACCTGTTACAAATGTGTTGTTCAACAAATTTGAGCCTTTGCCACATTTATTTGAATTATTTATATAATTCCTACATAATGGGGAAGCTTCCCACTCCATGTTATGTAAATACAAGTCTTTGACAAGAAAATATGTGAATTTCTAAATATTTAATGTCAATCCCTGGTTTTGGTTCTAGTATGTTCACTGTACTGTAGGTTATTTAGTGGGAATGCTGTTATTCGACGCACAAAATTCTTTATTATTCCGCCGGGTTATTTTGCGCCTCTTCTTCTCCCACATTCCACATCGCAGAAACTCCGTTCAAACATCAAAACGTTCAGCTCGGTCGGGAATCGATGGCTATTACTTTTATCATTCATAACTTTCATAATTCCAGAGATACATCCCATAATTCATCACATTTTTAACATTGAAGTCAATGGAGAAACTCTTCAGACTTGAAAATCTTCATGCGACTTCAACTGCTAACTGTTCCTTCATACTTTCACTCAGAAACCTCATTCCAATTTAAAAATGTTACACATCTTTCTGACATTATTCATGTTAAACAACTTTTAAATCTAATTCATACTTTTAGAAATATTAAACATTGTTCAGACCTTGGTAAAGAGGCCTTCTTCAGATTTTAACATTAGTGTGTATTGAGCAGCTCGTTAAGGTGTGTGATCTCAAAGCTAGAGTGGAGGACAGCTTGAAATTCGCCTTCATATTTTTTTTTAAACCTGCCATAATTCCCAAACCCTACATTCCTGAGACATAATTTGTCATGACAAACGTAGGAAAACATCTCGTAGCTTGAAAAATGAAAAAATAAATAGGCAAAATAATTAAACAAAATGCCTCTTGAGGGCATGAAGTGACAAAAACTTTCAACATGTCTCCATTAAAGCTAATTGTAAATTCAAGCTGATCTTTACTCACAGCATTAGCCGCACACCTTTAGTTAATCTGCCAAAAAGGCCACATTATTAACCCGAAAGTACACAAAAAGCACACTTCAGATGCTCAACTTCCTTCAGATGCTTCACGCGTTGAAATTTCACCGATATCTGTTACGGTTCTTCAACAAAACGTTCACATGTAAGAGGTTTATCTCTCATTCAGAACAATGAAAAGGCTCTCCTCTCACTGATTACTGCACATCACCATGGAAACCTTTGATCTCTGGACATGTCGTTAGCTCAAATATAAACACCTGTGTCATGGAACACGATGATGTCATAACTCCAACTGACATGCTCAGAGCAGCAGACTTCAGATAATGGTTAATGGTCCAGCCTTCAACATGTGTATGTGCCATTAGTGAGTTTTCCTCAAAAGCTGTTGCCATGGCAACGCATCCCTTGCCGTAAAACACGATATTGCTATAACTCCTATGAAAATGGTCAAAAAGTGCTCAAACTTCACATGTGTGCAAACAGTCCAGCCGTGAAGACATCTATTTGACAGTTTTAAAGGTCCCATGTCATGGCCATTTCTACTGATCATAATTCCATTGTTGAGGTATACTAAAATAGATTTATATTGTGCAATTGTCCAAACTCACATTGGTTTCTCATACAGCATCTCTGTAAACTACGTGTATTCACTGAATTTCACTCTCTGCCTTTAACAGCTCGTTGTAGCTCCAATAGCTCCAGCCCCCACCCTCCCTGTGAGCACAGTGTGCTCTGATTGATCGGGACGTTGTGAATCGCGCTGAGCTCCGTGGAGGTGTTGTTTCCTTGTTTAGCATACACAGCGAAACACAGCCAAACTCATCCTGAGCACACACAAACTCACATCCGAAGTACAAACAATAAGTGTGGCTTTAAGATTTCTTCAAATGCCGTTGCCTTGGCAACACAATGCTCACTATGAAACACGATTTTCTCACAAGTTCAGTTCTAATGCTCGAAATGGCCCAAAACTTCACAGGTTTGGTATTGGTAACGATGCAGCCATCAACACATCCAAGCGTATTATGGGGTGTCATCAAATGCCGTTGCCATGGCGACAGATCATTCGCCATCAAGTTAGTTAAAAAGTTTGCAGTTCAAATATTTTGTTGCTTTTCCAAGCCTTTTTACTTTCTTTTCTTCTCTCATCACACATTCAAGCCCCCAGTGTTCATGTATCATTTCAATCTAAATTCTTCACTTTCTTCTTACACAATACATTTCAGCATAGCAATTCAGCGTCAGCTTTTCAGCATAAAGCATTCCCACGAGCAATTTCTTCAGGAATTGCATTCTCTAGTTGCTGTTGTCCTTCTGATATGTTTAACTGTAACGAAAATCACAATCATCTTTACATTTAGCCATGGCAAAATCTCACAATGCTATTTAGCCATGGAGAGAGCTTCTGAAAAATTATACTTCTTTAACAATAAATAAGGTTTGATCACTGACTAACAGTGGTCATATGAACATTTAATAATTAGATTTAAAAGCTAAGAACACATTTTAAATAAAAGGAGATCAAAGCTTTTTTCTTTTGAGTTCAACCACTCAAGGTAGTTTATAACTTGTGGCTCTTATTGAATGGTGCAGAAACGAATCCTAAAACCCCAATATAACTTTGTACAACTCCCGGATCTCTCATCTCGATGTCAATGGTTTTTTTAATGTGTTCGGGTACCACTTTACAATAAGACTACCCTTATAAAGGATTCATAAAGGGTTTATAATGAGGTTGTAAACACTTTATTAATCATTAAGAACCATTTATAAACCAGTTCTAACATAGAACTATACATCGACACAGGCTCACTATTTGGCAAAATGACTAAGCCTTATATTGGCTACCTAGCTTACTTCGTCTTCTTCATCAGCCAGCATCCTTGGTATCTGTTGTTCACTGAGTTGATTCCCCCCCTTCCACATGATGTTTCTTGGCATTTCTTTATGACCATTTATTTATGAGTTACTAACATTTATAACTGCCAAAAAGGAGCCCTGTAAAGTGTAAAACACATTCCCATTTGATCAACCATTTTTTATTTATAATTTGTATTGTAAAGTGTTTAACAAATCACCATTTATCAATGAGTTACTACCATTTATAATTTGTATTGTAAAGTGTTAAACAAATCACCATTTATTAATAAGTGACTACCATTTATAATTAGTTTAAGTTATATTAAGCCTTAAAGTTATGCATACATTAGGGCGTGGTCACATTGAGTGACAGGTCTGTCCAGTGACTGCTGCTGTTAGCTTTCTGCTCTGCTAGCATCTCCGTGATGCTACAGGGGCTCTGCCTGCTCATCTCATCCGGGGAACATAACTTGAACTCTGCCGTGTTTGTTGTGCTGGTGCCTTGTGGACTATTCTTCATGCTTAGATCTGACTATTGTGACTCGCTCCGCATTTAACGGTGCATGAATGCAGTTTTACGGTGAGTGAAATTCGAGTACTTTATGTGTTTCTTATGTTTTTAGTCAGCTAACGTTAATGAATGTTAAGGCTTGGGTTAGCATGTAGTAAGCAAGTGGTAGCTACATCTGTGCTCATGATGCTAATCGTAGCCTCCAAGTTAAAACGTAATAGAGAAGTGTTAAGCATTAAAGGTAGGGTAGGTAAGTTTGAGAAACCGGCACGAGATCGCTAGAATTTGAAAATACACAACCGGAGAAAATCTGCCACTTCCTCATAGAGCCCCTCCTCCAACACACACGAACGCGCACATGACCAATGAGGGCACGAGATAAGTTTGTGCACAGATGGAAGGCTGACAGGCATGTAGGCCATCCAGTTATTTTAGCCGGGCCGGCTAAAATGATTGGTCGTGCTTTTTACAGTACTACGGCTTCCACAGATGACATTTTTTTATGGATTTTTTGTCAAAGCACTTAAGATATTCATTGCTATCGGGATGTTAAGAGCATTCCATGGAATATAACAAAAAGTGTATCTCGAGCCGGTTTCTCAAACTTACCTACCCTACCTTTAAGTGGGATAATACTGTAGAACAAACAGCTTCTGTTTGAGGTTGGTAAAATAAGGTAATCCTTCTAAGTTAGAGAGATAATTTATTATGTAGACAAGCTAACGTCAAAGTAGTGTTGAAGAGCGGCGTAGTGTATGTAAAATTAACCTCACAATAAGATGTGTGTATATTACAAATATGAATGTCATATTTCAAGATGATTACTTAGATATTACAATATGGTTGGTTGAGCTGGAGTTCATTATTGAGCTTACATGTTAACGTCACAGTCATATCTGAATAACGAACCCAAACCTTGTTGTTTTTATTAATTGTATTACCAAATTTGTATCAAATAAATAGTAAGCATTGGTAACACCAAGTAAACTATTTGATTTGAGTATTCCTATGTTCTGCAGTTAGAGATGGGCTTTCTTGTACAAGAGAATAAAAAAAAATATGGACCATTACTGTATAATGATCTAATAAATAAGTATGGCATTTTGAAACATGATGTGCAACAATTTTTACTGTTACCTGTGTGCATTTTGTTGTTAACTAAGGTGATGTTATGATTTATTTTTTATTAGTATGCACGCGGACGCTTTGGACATACCTGGAGAAGGAAGAAATGGGTCTTCGGAATGATGGGAGTTAAAGACAAAAGCGGAGACTAGTGTTGAAACTAGTGGAGAAAGGATCAAGATGCCACCTTGTCCCTCTGATTAGACGGCATGTTAAGTCAGGCAGTAGCATTATTAGTGATGAGTGGAGGGCATACAGGAGAGTGCTGAGTAACATGGGGTGCAACCACTACACCAGGCATCCTCAAAGTCCGGACTCCACAACTGTCTCTGGACTCTGAGCAAATTATACTTTTCATATGTATTATCTGTATTATCTGTGTTATCTGTGAGACATCGCCACAACGCAACGAGTCAAAATTCTCCGCTATGTCCACTGCAAACAGCGCTCTGCATGTCCGACTTTGGTCCAATCACATTCAGCATCCCGTCAGCGTTTTTTCCCCCCACCAACAGTCTGCGAATCAGAGGCACAGTAGGGCAGGTCTTCGCGGAATGCGGGTGGGAAAATGCGTGTGTCGTCTTTTTCAACCAGTCTGAGTCAGAGCGAGAGTTTAAAAAAAAAAAAGTCAGAGCGAGAGTTAACAGCTCATCTAGTTGCATCTGTACTGTAGCTAGTAGCCTAGTTTCACCTACCGGGGTGGCATGGGTGGCAATTGCCACCCTAAAAATAGGCCTTGCCACCCCAGCTGCCACCCCAGTTGGCAGCTTTGTTTTGAAAGAAAAGTTGTGGCTCATCTGACATTTATGAGAGAAAGTCTCTAATGTCCGAGTGCAAGTGAATTCAGCACAAGATGCACGTCTTGTAACCCCTCCCCCGGCCCTGGCGCGAGCGTGGAAATATGATTGACCCAAGTACTGAAGGAATTAGGTATTTGCGGTCTACAATGACAGGAGAGACTGTCAAGTTTGGCTGTACTCACATTGAATCAAAATGCACTAAAGTTGTGGATCTTACTAAGTTTGTGAGGCGTTTTGCTGAACAAAATGGTAATCGCCGCATTCAGCTGTAATAGACATGTCAACTTGATGCTCTGCTCACGGATGAGCATACAAGACTGTTAAGATGATGACCTTACGTGTGTAAATATATTTTTCTTTGTGGGGGTCTGCCCCCAGAAAACAGTTTAAGTCCTGAGAAAGTCAAATAAGACGGTGTGTAAAACTACACTGCCCAGCCAAAAAAAAGTAACCACTTTGATTGAACTAGGCCAGTAGGTAAGGACTCTCCACTGGATAATAACTGAAGTATAAAAGAATGCATGACTGAAGTGATGGAGACCATGTTTGAAGGCAAACAAAAAGAGGAAATAACAGGTAAAATCAAGCAAATCCCACTCTCAGATTCCACAGCAACCAGAAGAACATAAATACTGGCTGGTGATTTGATTAATCAGCTTTGTGATGGAATAAAAAATGCACAGTGCATTTCCTTAGCTGTGGATGAGCCCACTGACACCACTGACAATGCTCAGTTGCTGGTGTTTGTGAGTTTTTATGATGAGGCAAAGGGGGAGTTTGTTGAAGATGTGTTGGGCCTGACGAAACCTCAGTGGACACACAGGGGGGGAAGACATTTATAAAGCAATAATGGGAATGCTGAATGAAAGAGGGTGCAGCTGCCTTTATTCATAACTGTGTAGCTCTTACACTGCGACTCTGAGGGATCAAGCACAGACACGATAACAATGAAAACTGCTGCATGCAGATTATTTTTGTTTTTGCAACCTCGTGTTAAGAATCTTGTTGCAATTGTTTAAAAGTTTGAATGACCGTATTAACGGACCTTTGTCTTATTGAAACATTTTTTTTGGACCTTTAAGATTTGTATTTGAGTACCCCTGCACTACATCATAAACCACAGCAGGTGGTTTGTGAACCCCCAGACGGCAGTCATACCCAACATATAGAAAAAGCTTGGTCGACCGTCAAAGGACATGTCCGTAGACTGAGAGGAAACCGTACAGAGAATTTGTTGGAGGAACACCTCAAGGTTCTTGAATGGTCATCTTGGCTTGGCTCTGCTCACCCTGATGGACTGCTTGGACGCTTGTTCAAGAATATACACAAAGCCTTTCCCATCTGAATAATGTCTTACCAAGTCTTTAATTTATGTCTGAGAAAAGCTTTTATGTTTAAATATTTGTATCAGTCATAAACAGTCATTACTTTGAGTCCTAATTTTCTTAATGTGTGAATAAAATGTTTTGCTTGGTTCTGTTGCATCTTACTTTGCATTTCATGTGAAAAATGTGTATTAGGTCAACGTGAATGTTATAACTCATTCATAAATGGACATGTGTATTAAACTTAAAAACAACACACCCTTTCAGTAGTTATAAATGTTAGTGACTCATCAATAGATGGTGATGTGTTTCACACTTTACAATAAGGCTCCCTTTTACCAATTATAAATGTTAGTAACTCATTAACCTCTTAAGCCCTGAGCCTGTTTTTCAGGTCTCAGGCTCGAAAATGACATTCCCAGAACAAATGACCATATCTTCCCTTCTAAAAGGGTTAAATTAATAATCTTTATTCTCAAAGTAATGATAAACCTGTGAGTTGGATGTACAAAAGTCAGAATCAATATAGATGTTTTTTATTTTAAAGAAAATTCAGATTTTACATAGTAAAAAACTGTAAATGATAGTGTCCGTCCAAAGATTCTTTTTTACTTATAGTGAAAACTACCCTTGGATGATGGGTTAGTAGACTAAAAGCTTTAGGAATCCAAAGTACAACATAGAATAAGTACCCTGTATCAAGATTGATGCAAAACAAGTGAAATTTGACCTTTTTAGAGAGATTTAGCCAAAAAACCCCACTTCTGGGGTCATTTGGGTGGATTTGACCTATCTCTGGCCCCCCTTGCTCGATTTTGATGAATGAAATCTCTTTATAACCGCTAGAGCCAATGGAATCGAGGGAAAGTTATATACACACCAAAACGTTAACAAATAAGGAGTGAGAGTGACGCGTTACCAAAACCGGAAGCTGCATACACTCTGGTGGCTACCATTAGCAGCTAACTTTTCCGCTCCGATTTTTACATAAAAAATGGAATTATGGATTATAAATAATTTCTTCAAAGGCACAGGTACATTATCAACCTATGGATCAACAGTTGTAGCATTTTTCTTTTCGTTTTAATGCCATTGAACACGTCTTTTGACCTAATTGACAGCTACGGTGAGACGATCTGCCGTAAATGCTCCGTAAAGGTACGTGTTGTGATGTCTGTGTTTGCTTCCCCTGTCGCAAGTTCGGATCGCTCAGTGATGATAGTATACCTAAATAATCTGTGGAGTCTCAGCTTTAATCGGCTATATTGTATGTGCAGCTACGATAAGTAATAAGGGTATCTTTATCTTGAGTTGTGTGCCGCAGTGCGTTAGAATTATTTCGCTCAGGGGTCATTTAGACGCTTCTTATGAGACTTGTGTTTTGTTTTGGTAAAAATGGAAGAAGCGCTGAGACATTATCTCGAAAAAAAAACGGTGGGAGGGGTCCAATGGGGGGACCGCCGTGCTTAAGAGGTTAAGGACGACGCTCCCCCCATTGGACCCCTCCCACCGTTTTTTTTTCGAGACAATATCTCAGGGCTTCTTAACATTTATGAAACTATTAATGTGTAGCCCCAGATTAAAGGGAAGAATCTCAGCTAACTGAAGATATGAACCATTTTTACCAAAACAAAACACAAGGGTAATACCAAGGCCCTTTCTCATGTCATCAAATGTCCCTCCTCGACTCCTCGACTCCTCAGTCCTCCGGTAGTGACCCGGAAATGAATTTTAGCGCGCCATGTTGAAGGACATCTCATTTCTCGAAATGCACATCGAGGACCGAGCATCGAGCGTCGAGGAGGCTCTCTGGAGGAGCTATAACCGAGGATACACTGACGGGTCCTCCACGGTCCTCCACGGCTCCTTCGTGGATGCATTTCCGGCAACAGTGATGTTTCAAAGAGTCGAGACGCACGGCCGGACTTATCTCAGCCAATGACAGCTCTGCATGCATCCCCTGGATATTATTTTATTAACTGCTTTCATCGCGACGCGATGTTTACAGTGAGAACAGCTGTGAGGTCCGTGCAGAAAGCAGAGCAGTGTGTATAATATATATCATATCACTCAGTATAACAGGCCTACTCTCTTTATTTGCTTTAGTTTAGTAGATATCTACAAACAAAGTCGATATTTTTCTAAAATCATTTAGCGCTTCACATAATAAAATACACAACGGCTGTAGCCTGATTATATGCTTTAGGAGCTGTGCGTGTGTGTGGTGTAGGTGTGTGTGGTACAGTGTGTGCGTAGATGCAGCGGACAGACAGGTCTCAGTTGGTTTGGTGTCCTCTGCTTACTTTTAATACTTGTAAATAAAACTTTTGGCCCGTCATTTATTTCCCTCATTGTAGCGACCAGAGGGGGGGGGGGGGTATATCCAGTCTCTGATAGTGTTACGTTATTATGAGAGTGCTCTGTTTGATTCTGAAATTGTATATATTTAAATATACATATGTGTGTGTGTGTGTGTGTGTGTGTGTGTGTGTGTGTGTGTGTCTGTGTGTCTGTGTGTATGTCCGCATCTGTAGCCTGTTATTGTCTCATTATACCGCACTGTGAATGAATTAAAAGTAAATATGTCATGAACACATCTGTCCATCAGACAGAGGGCTGCTGTGCCTCCTGTCATCATTAATGGACGTCTCTTTAAAATGACCGCTCAGAGGAGAGGAGTTCTCATTTCTCTAACCGCCTGCTGCTTCCCCTCCTCTCTCCTCGGTTCCCCTCCTCGGCTCCTCCGCTCGCATCTCCTGTGGGCGGGACTAAGTCTCGAGGATAGGAGTCGAGGAGGGGAGTCGAGGAGGGACATTTGAAGACATGAGAACGGGCCCAAGCCTCTGAATTAGCACTAAGCGAAAAAATGCTAACGCACTTTAGCACACAACTCAAGATAAAGATACCTTTATTACTTATCGTAGCTGCACATACAATATATCCGATTAAAGCTGAGACTCCACAGATTATAATAGGTATAGTATCATTACTGAGCGATCCGAACTTGCGACAGGGGAAGCAAACACAGACATCACAACACGTACCTTTACGGAGCTGTTACAGGAGATCGTCTCACCGTAGCTGTCAATCTGATCAAAAGACGTGTTCAATGGCATTAAAACGAAAAGAAAAAAGGCTACAACTGTTGATCCATAGGTTCATAATGTATCTGTGCCTTTGAACAAATTATTTATAATCCATAATTCCATTTTTATGTAAAAATCGGAGCGAAAAAGTTAGCTGCTAATGGTAGCCACCAGAGTGTATGCAGCTTCCGGTTTTGGTAACGCGTCACTCTCTCTCCTTATTTGTTAACGTGTTGGTGTGTATATAACTTTCCCTCGATTCCATTGGCTCTAGCGGTTATAAAGAGATTTCATTCATCAAAATCGAGCAAGGGGGGCCAGAGATAGGTCAAATCCACCCAAATGACCCCAGAAGTGTTTTTTTTTGGCTAAATCTCTCTAAAAAGGTCAAATGTCATTTGTTTTGCATCAATCTTGATACAGGGTACTTATTATATGTTGTACTTTGGATTCCTAAAGCTTTTAGTCTACTAACCCATCATCCAAGGGTAGTTTTCACTATAAGTAAAAAGAATTTTTGGACGGACACTATCATTTACAGTTTTTTACTATGTTCAATCTGAATTTTCTTTAAAATAAAAAACATCTATATTGATTCTGACTTGTCTACATCCAACACACAGGTTTGTCATTACTTTGAGAATAAAGATTATTAATTTAACCCTTTTAGAAGGGAAGGTATGGTCATTTGTTCTGGGAATGTCATTTTCGAGCCTGAGACCTGAAAAACAGGCTCAGTGCTTAACAGGTTAATAAATGGTGATTTGTTTCACACTTTACAATAAGGCTCCCTTTTACCAATTATAAATGGTAGTAACTCATTAATAAATGGTGATGTGTTTCACACTTTACAATAAGGCTCCTTTTTGGCAGTTATAAATGTTAGTAACTCATAAATAACTGGTCATAAGAGATGCCAAGATACATCAAGATGGAAGGGGGGGAATCAACTCAGTGAACAACAGATACCAAGGATGCTGGCTGATGAAGAAGATGAAGTAAGCTAAGTAGCCAATATAAGGCTTAGCAGTACAGATAAATGTGGGCTCACTATTTGGCAAGCAATCGGTCACAGGTGGCCTGTTTATCTCATGTCTTATAAAAGCTTATTAATGATTTATAAAGTGTTCACAACCTAATTAATAAATGAATTACAAACTATTCGTAAACCCTTTATAAGGGTAATCTTATTGTAAAGTGTTACCTGTGTTTGTGTAGCCTGAAATATTGTCTGTGGTCAAAACAAGCCTAAGAGATTTACACGTTTTGTTCTTATTATACAATACGTCGGTAATTACCCCTTTCTTGAACGCCTGAAGCTTTCATAAAAACGGCTGTTGCTAACAAGGGACAAAATGAGAAGGTGCCATTAATATTTGGCATTTATCCTGCTGAGCCAAACGAGTTTAGATAAATTTCATGATCGTGGTTTGGCCACAGAGATTATTTTTTGCAATATAGGGAAATCCACTGGGAAAATCCCATTGCTTTTTGTCGAGGGACCTCTCTAGCGATGCTAACATCCAGGTCTGCCTACAAAAATAGGTCATCACTATACCACTCTTGTGTCTCCTCAGCATACTCTTTAGGTGAGTCCATGGTTGCGGTCCAATAGTCCAAAAATCAGCTGCTAACGTCTAACCCTATCGTCTATCCCTTGACCTCTGTGTGAAATGTCACGGGGTTAAGGGATAGTGTATAGGAGAATTAAAAAGGACTTAGGAGAAGAGACTGCGGTACTTTAGAGAATCCGAATGCACTTTCACTATCCGACGTGTTTATGATGCGCCAGCGGACGTCATAAATGTGCGTCTGCTGCTGTGGGGAAACCATGGAAACTACAGTTTTCTATACAGCGGACTACAACATGGATGTATAATAAGAACGAGGGACTACTGTAAACTCATCTAGAGACTCTGCACCGTGCTCTTATGCTGTTGTTTTATGCTTTATGAACGTGGACAACAGAGAAACATATTCTTCATGACCAAAGTTGGAATTGAAATAAAAAAGGAAAGTGAAACACCCTCTTCCTCCGGTCCACATTAATACAAATGATCCCAATACGTATGATTGTATGAAAAGATCTTAAAATAAATACTGTATTTATTATAAACGTTAGTCCTTAACATCTATCACTGTGTATATCACCATTCAAACATCTTTTAAAAGTTTAACAAACCCCACACAGCTCAGTAAAGACAGTGAAATGTCGACTTTATTTGACCATTTCAGTAAAAACTAACGTTCATATTTCTCTTTTTGATTATAATACTGATGATCGTTCAAAACAAAGCACTTCGGCAACTTACCACATATGTTTTAAAATGCTTACTAAGCACCGTAACTGTCATGATATAATTTATCGGTCATAATCGGTTGTTTCCGTGAACGGCCGACTGTTGTGTGACGGCAAATGCTGCGGCCGCAAGGCATTGTGGGGCAGCATTTTCTCCTCTCCTTTCGTAAGGGAGGTCCAGTGGTTCCTAAGCTAAAGGAGGTTATAAAGGAAGTTTGAAACCTCCTTTCCTATCATCTAGAGAATTCGAACGGCACTTATCATGGCTGCCACTGACATACTTCCGGGTCATTTCACTCGGTTAGGAAGGTTCCTAAGCTAAATAGACTATTGGACCGCAACCCATGTAAATTCCTCAACTCTCATTCCGTCATCACCGAAAAAACAGCCATAAAGGTCGTCTGTGTTAGAAGGTGCCCTCTACTGGTCAGAGCATTTTTAATGGGAGCAACAAAGGAACCCATTCGTAGTATTATAAAGAGTGAAACATTCAACACTAGAAGCAGTGGCGGCTGGTGGAAAATATTTTAGGTGGGTGTGGAAATGGTGATCAAACAATACTAGGGGGCATTTTTTTGAGAAAAGACCCCCTAAATTATGACTTCTGGTGATGTTAGAGGGGGGGGAGGACAATTTGTGGCTTAAAAATATGAGAAGACTGATCAATACCTCTATAACTTCAGTGTGGTTAGCTATGAATCTTCCAAAACTTCCAAACACCTTGTCCTGGACATAGTTTCTACAGCATAAACTGTGCTAACAAGCTGAGATTCCAGATTCTAGAAATATAAGTATCATCACTGAGCGATCAGAACTCGGACGGGGAAGCAAATACAGACATCACACGACGTAGCTTTAGGTAGCAAAACACGGAGATATGCTCACCTTTTGCAGAATAACAATTCTGATCAAAAACGAGAAAAACGCAGCTGAAGGTTAATCCATAGGTTAATCCAATGTGTCTGTCACAAATGATTGATGATCCATAATTCCGTTTTTATGTCAAAAACTGAGTTTTCATTAGCTGCTAATGGTAGCTTCCAGAGTGTATGACAGCTTCCTGTTTTGTCTCCTTGGATACGAGTCCAAACAACTCACAGACTGCACCGGGCGCTCACGTAGGAGCCCTGTGACCATCAGATTTGACGACGCTGATTTTTTTTTAATGTTTCGGCGGCATAGTTCAAAGATAGCAACAGTTGGCTTCTGCTGCACTTGCTGCCCTCTCGTCTGGGCGCTGTGCATAGCGCCCAGACGAGAGGGAGTAATGATACACGGGCAAGGCAAGGCAGGAAACATGTGACTTATCAGTAACTTTAGACATCGTAACACAATTTTAAACGAGATTTTATTGTAGATTATACATTTTACTGATACCAATTATATAATATTTACCTTGTTTATTAAAAATAAAAATAATTTTTTTTTTTTTTTAATATATATATATATTTTTTTATTTTTATTTTAATGTGGGAAGAGGGGGGGCGGCCGCCACTGACTAGAAGGTCTAGAGAACACAAGACATTAAATAGAGCAGTAGAGTGTTACAGTCCATAAGGTAATGGTCACTTGTGCATCTGTTTTAAACGTTAAACAAGAATGTTATATCATTGGCTATCTGTTGTGTTGTTTAGGTATAAGGACATGTTGGCTTTTTCTATATTAATATACAATGCTAAAATGCCCAAATTTGGTTTAGGTCCTCAATCAGTGTGTGTGTAGTGTAATGCCAATATTTGAAGTACATAGAAGTGGTGTTGTCTTCACATAAGCAAAAAAAAAAAATAGCACGAAGAATGCAGACATGCTTACTTACCAGGAGTTTTCATCCAGAATCCATCCGCTGGTGCAAGCCTTAAGACCCCCTATTGGCCGAACCCTGTAGCACCTCTTCATTACCACATCAACTGACTTCACCCCTCTGTTTCCCCCACCCACATTGGCCAGACCTCAACTCCTCCGAGCGGTCCAGCTCAGGATGAGAGCAACCCACTCTGGTGGACTCATAGTGAACTCTTCTTCTCCCCCCCCCAACACCGCCCTCCTCCTCTTCCCTTTATCCAGCTCCCACTTCTGCCTAGCCAGCCGGCCGCATCGATTTCATGTTTGGGCTGCCCACATTGATTTTCATGCAGGTTCATGGATCATACCGCTGCTTCCTCCATCTCAGTAGTACTGTGGGAGGCAAAGAAAATCATCTTTGACAGTTGCTGCACAGAGATGCAGAAAAAGGCCCCTGCAGCCCCACTTTCTCCCCTGATCGCTCCTCTAGTACCTTCTGCTTCCATCCCCACCTAAACCTGTTTCCACTCCATCTCCCATCTGTCCAACATAGGAGGGGCCCTGCACATTTAGGGCTTTATACACAAACAGGACGGGTTTAAAATACATTATTATGCGCACTGGCAGCCAGTGGAGAGAGGCCATAATGGGGGTAATATGGTCCCTCTTCCAGGTACATGTGAGGTGCCTGCTGCGTCGTTCTGTACCAGTTGCAGGCGGGACAGGGTGACTGACAGATCCCGGTATATAGGGAATTGCAGTAGTCGAGACGGGACGATATAAAGGCAAGATCATTGGAAGAGAGAAACAGCTTGATTTTGGCAATGGGACTAAGCTGGAAAAAACTGGCTTTAACTACTGCATTGAGCTGCTTGACTAGCAGGGGGTGAAGGAAAAGTGCCCATGTTGACGGAGAAGCTTATGTTTTTGAGGTAGGATGTGAACCAGTCCAGCAGTGCCATCAATAACAACCATGTAGTGGAGAAGGTGTATTAAGATGTTATGATCCACTGTATGGAACGCCACGCTGAGGTCAAGAAGATCAGGGATCAGTCACCGGAGTCAACAGAGAGGAGCAGGTCTTTCAACAAGGCAGACTCTGTGCTATGGTGTGGCCTAAAACCTGACTTAAATCTTTCCAAGATGTTATTTTACTGTAGATGGGGCTGTAATTCACTGAGAACAACCTTTTCAAGAGCTTTTGAGAGTCGTTTAAAAAAAATCTAATTAATGTCTAACAATACGAAACCATATCCAAATAAAGAATATGCCCGTATAGTCTTCTATTTTTTTAAGGATTGTTTTTAAGCAACTTCTTGTTGTTTGGGTGAAAATGAATGTTGGTTTTGAGACTCTCTATAATTCAGGGCGTCTCCCTTAGGGGGAATGCACCATGACTTCTCCAAATCCATGTTGTTGGCTTTACAAATGTGGAAGTGTCACACACTTCATTTGTGTGGCAGTAAAAAGCCCGGCTGTCTGGGGAGATATCGATCTGACAAGATATTACAGAGGAGAGGAAGAGGAGGAGGAGGAGGCCGTCAGGAGCATGACACTGAAAACAGCTGGGGCTCTCTGTCTCTCTTCCCTCACTCCTTCACTGACTTCCTCTCTCTCTAACCTGCCCTCTCACACCCCCCTTCTCTCTCTTTAGTCTCTCCGTCCTTTGGCGCGTTCACACCGGAGTACTTTTCCCACAATAGTTAATCAGAACTACAATATATTTGCGTTCATACCAAAAAGCCCCCTGAACTAAATTAGTTAATCAGAACCATTTTTACCCCGTTTTCAGTCCCTGCTAGAGAGCAGGGACTTTCGTGGGAGAAAAGGTTCATATGTCTGATTGGCTGTGCGGAATGCAAACCACGCCCCGTAAAACTCAGAAAAAGTGTTCGTTCCATTGTATTTGCTCGCATTAAAAACTCAGCGCAGCGCACCAACGAAGAGATTACTTTTTTGAAAGCAGTTATTATAGCAACACTAAATAAATCATCGGAGCGGTGGAGTGATGAGGATGTGTCGGCGCTTCTGGCGATTTACTCGGAGGACGCGATCCAGAGGCTTCTACTGAAGGCAGTTTCCAACTACAAAATGTAGGAGCGTTGTTCAGCAAAGTTAGCCGACCTGGGAACCGTCCACAGCGCAAAGTCATGCCGGGACGACTACGAAGGTAAAATAAACTACATGCACTGCATTGTTTTAATCTGCACAATACTGGTCTCAGATGTACTTTTATTTGCTCAGTAGATCGAGCTAGCCATGCTAGCTGAACTGGCTATCATAGCTCCAAGCTGGCTAACAACATCTAGCTAGCTAGCTATTCTCAGCTGCGCCCGCTATGAAAACGTTTTGACTTGTGAATAAGTGTGCAATGTTCTGTAATTTGCTTCACTAACTCATGGCACTAATCGTGTGTTTCAGGGGAGGTGTTTCTCTCTGGATTGGAAACTAATGAGCTTTCCCCTCCGGGATAAAACGATAATATAACGTTAGCAATTAGCATGCTAGCTGGACATAATGCTGCCTCTGTGGCTACACTGAATGAATAGAGAGGTAAAAAATAACTTACATTGTAGTTGCTATAATTTCATGTCATTTGCAACATTCATTCTACATGTTAATGGTAAAAGCTTAAATAGTTGATTACCTGCATGCCACAAAGACTGATGTTCTAATATTTTTGCACATTTAAGTAAAAATGTAATTGAAATTCAATTTATTTTTCCTTTTTTGTATTGATTTTACTCAGCCATGTTATGTTAGATGTCAATCGACTTACACTGTAACTACTCTGGCCTTGAAAGAAGGTTACACATCTAACTGATGTCCACTAATCCCTATAAAACAAAGTTCAAGCATACATTAAGCACAAAACAATAAATAAGGGCACTTTGATATTTATTTTTTATTTGATATTATTTGATCCTATCTTATCTTCTACTTTACACCTGCATTTGTACACTGTCCCTGCCTGCACCATGTCCAATGTTGTCTCTGTTGACAACCTACTAGGCGATTAAACTGATCTTGTATCTTGCTTATTTCTCCTCTTAGGAAAGCGGGCACGGGATGACAGCTTCCTTGACACCATCATGGCGAGGACCGCCGTGCCATGGTCAGCAAGGAGAATGAGGACCTGCGTGCCAAGGAGATGCACGACGAACGGCTGCTGCATTCACACAAGGCCCAGGAATCGGACGACCAGCTGCTCATGGTGATGCAGCGCCATGCTGACTCGGCGGCGCGCCAGGTGGAGCAACAAAATACCTTTCAGGCTGGGCTTCTGGCAGTGCTAAGCGAGCTGATTAAATCCAACAGGCCTTCAATAAAAAAATAAAGAAAAACTTGTCGTCGTTGATAAACTGTACAATGACTTGTTGGGAGGCGTGTGGTGCAGTGGGCTGGTGCGTTGGTGTTCAGATCAAGGGAGCACAGGTTCAAACCCCACTGCAGTCAGCATGTCGTTGTGTCCCTGGACAAGACACTTCACCCCAAATTGCCTACACCTGGGACAGTTAATTTTGTATTATTGTGATTATATATATGCCACTGTTATTAATACTAACACTTCACTTTGCACTAAGGTGTGTCTGGTGCGGAGCCTTCCTATTATTGTTATTATATATATATATTGTTTTGATACTGACACTTTCTTTTATATTGAAAATGTTAACTTCTATTTACATTAAAACTTTTAACTTGTATTTACATGCATACGACACACCTGGGACAGCGTGATGCCGTTATTGATATTGTCTTGAGTGTGCAATAAAAGAGAACCTACATGGCGATTAAACAGATCCTGTATCTTGCTTATTTCTCCTCTGACACTTTATCTTTACAGTGACCTGTGTAGCATCCTATACAGATGTAGCACTCCTGATAGGACTCCAATGGGTGTGTCCCAACCAAAAACCCAGCGGATCCCAGTGGCTGGGGGTGTTGCCAAATTTCCCCATTTGTTCAATTACAGGATTTAACCATGAGATGCGCTCATTCACAAATACACAAAGACAACTTGGTGTTGTAGACCTGAGGCCTGTACTACGAAGCTGGTTCAACTAACCTGGATATGTTTGAGTTAGCCGGTTGGCCCAATCCAAAACATACGCGCTCTGGCTAAACTGTACTACGACGCTGGTTATCAAGTGGATCGCTCAAGCCAGCCGTGTCCTATCTAGTTAGGTGCGCGTTCACATGAAAGGGGTGGTATTTGGAGCATTCGACCAATCTCAAACATGGACAAGCGTACTGACAGCGCAGCGTCATACTTCCTGAATGAAAAGTGAACTTTAATATTAGTCAAATATGAAGAAGTTAAACTTTAAACATCCATGACTTAAACACTTTATCCAGGATAAAAGCCACATAGCTGCACCTGCAAGGTGAATACAGCTGGTAAAAGAAAAAGTGTTTGAATGCGTACATTAACAGGTTTATGAAATCACTGCCCCGTCCAAGACACGAGTGGATCTGACTTTAATTAGGAGAATTTGACTCGAGTGTTTCATCAACTTAATGTGTTGCTTAAAATAATACTTCTGCATACAGTATGTGACACTGTGAGTGTTGCACGGCCAGATACGGCTCAAGAAGCTGACTCAAATAAGGAAATGATACATTATGATGTGATATGATATGAATGATAATGGGACACATCGACGTCTGCACTCACAGTGCCGCGGACTGTACTTAATGTTACTTTGATCCGGTTACTTATGTCGTGGCAGATATTTAAGTAAGCTTTCTTAACGCTAATGTTATAATAGTCAGATTGCTCTGAAGATGGGAGGGGATATTCTATTAATTTTCACGTTCACACAGTCAGTTGATTTTGGCCGGACGTCTTTCCTGCAACGGCAGTTTTTCTGTATTTCCTCTATCCTGTAATATGAATTGATCGCTTTAAACTCCGCACACGGAGCTCTGATTGGTCAGCAGGCGGTGCTTTCACTGAGTTGATCTCTTAGCCTGCCACCTAACCTGCTCCGGAGCAGGTTTGCCGCTCAGCATAAGTTACCATGGAAATCTAGCCTGCTAAAAAGAGAACCAGCGTCGTAGGACCGGAAAGCCCGAGATTTCCCTGAATTTAGCCGGCTAAGCGAAAATCCAGCTTCGTAGTACAGGCCTCTGATGGGCCATTAGGTGTGTAAACACACAGCTGATCACCTGAGAGCTGCCGTTTCATTCAGACTGTTTAAAAAAAAACAACGGTCTGATTTTAACAACTCAATGTGTGATTGTTATAGCAGTAATATGAGACACTAATAATACAGTAAACTATTAACACTGTACATATTATTGTTTGCCCGTGGGATTAGGATTATCAGTAGTGAGAGCCGTGCTGCATTTTCCTCCAGTCGGATGTGATATAAAAACAAAACCTGGAGTAAAAACTACATGTATTAGTGCATTCATTTCAATTCGGCGAACATATGATACATTAAATGATCGTGAGGATGATGATACAAATCGTTTGTATGAGCCGGTCCTGCATTTCCTGACAAAAAAAACATAGCGATGGTTTTGTATTGACACACAGACGGGGATTAACATTATTTTGTTAAATAAAAACATGGTGATGTTTTGTAAAATGATTACATGTCTCTTATTTAGCACAGAATATGATCCTATCCGTGACATATGGATCTTAACAAATATCCGCTATATCAGATACCTGTACTGTAGATCTATCAGCTGTTTATTTTTTATTTCACACGAGTTCCACTGTGGCAGCTTTTAATCACTGCACCCCCTGGTGGATCCATGATCCATTGCAGCTGGATATCATTATAATGACATTGATTTATCAAGGGGGCGGCAGGTCTCCCTTGAAAAAGAGATCTATGATCTCAATGGGACCAATCTGGTTAAACAAAGGTAAAAAAATAAATTAAAAAAAAAGTCCTGCGGGGGGGTTTACCTTTTCAGCAGGGGCCCACCCCGTGCAGATCACGGACCCGCACGGGTAGGCGTCTGAAATGAAGTGCTACATCTGTACATCACATGTAAGTGATTATTCTGATACCATCATGTTTCATCGGTTATAAGCTGGCGAAGCTTTATTTATTGTGTCCCACCCCAAATATGTGGCTTTGAAAAAGATAATTTCATTGTATTTCAAAATGGTGTCCATCAACACAAGCACTATTTATAGAAAGAGAAATGGTTAAGTTTGTAATTACCAGTGTTGTCAGTTCAATATTTTAATTAATTATAGTAAGGGAACATCTTAGGAGTTAGTGTAGTGAGTTTCAGAGCAGTGTAATAATGATTTGACCTAAAACTAAATGTTTTTATGAATGTCCTCTGAGGAGGACATGGGGATTTGCTAACTTTTGATTTCCCCCATTTTACACGACACAAATGGAGTCCACTATGGGCCAAAACTAACACGTACATAGGTTTCTGTAGGGTTCATGGCAGACGGATGCAGTTCTCAGGAGGATATATAATAAAGGTGTGTTAACTGCTGAGCCTATTTACTGTGCATACAACACACCTGGCACAGTTTATTCATTTCACACAGGTTACGCAATCAACCTGGTCTCACCAGAATGCGTGACTCCACCACGACTCCTTAACACCGCAGTGCGTGGTGGAGTCACAAACTTTGCTACATTTACGTGTCGGCACCACGCAAACAACCCCAATCTAAAGTGAATGAGGCTCCTTTGTCGTGGTGCACACACGCATTTCTACAACGTCCCGCAGTGAGCTTTTATTCTATAAAAGTTTTTAAAATCTACTTTATAGCTTGTAGTAACTCACGGGAGGCTTCTTTTATTTTATTTGTATTCATAATCATTTTTATTTTTCGTCAGAATGTATTATGGTGCATTATTTACCAATTTTTGTTCTCAAAAAACAGTGCATTGTGTGTTTATTAAATTAGTTAGTTTTTAAGGAAGGCCAGAGCTTCAGCTGTGTCAAATAGATTGTTCCCTTTAGTTAACGTTATTTAAAAGATAATTATATTCCTATTTGACCATGTCCCCTTTATTGTATTACGGACGCAGAGAGCAATGTGAGCGTCCATTCCCATTGGATAACGGAGGATTTTACAACCCGGAAGTAAGTATTCTCCTTACTGTCGATTGATTTTACAGTGATATCTGCAACTACTCATCGACTCAAAAACACCAGATTATCCTTGTTAATTACACAACATTGATTGGTTTAAATTGTGTACAATGCTTTTGTAATTTTCCCCTTCGATTCGGAGAAACAAATATGTGTTCAGAGTTTAGGATGGCCGAAGACACTACACTACCCAGAATCCTCAGCTATTGTTCCGCTTTGCCTCAAGCTCTGTGATTGGTTGACCTCCAACTGCATTCCATATGAAAAAAAAAAACGTTTCGTAAAAGATAAAATCATACTTTATTCAGCAGTGCTTGCTTTACTCTTTGAAAGTCATCACATGAATGCATTGTAATGAATGGTTTGAGCTGCATTAAACATTACACATCTGTCGTAGTTCTTTATTTATCTACAGAGATCGGGCCTCAGAATAGACCGGAAACTATTCTTTTACCGTTCTGTTTTAATTTCACAATAAAGGTAGTAGTAATAATTTGTTTTGATATTATTGTTTTTATTAACTACTAGACCGCTGGGTCATGTTAAGACCATCTTTTCTGTGTTGCTGTGGGTTTTTTACATCGCTTTTGTGTTACAAATATCAAAACAATAACAGAATATATCTGTCGTAAACTAAACCAGAAACAGCAGTATATTTTATTTTGTTAACACTGTAAACTTGACAGCTTTTTAACCCCAAACCTCCTACTGGTTAAAGCACGTTATTACACGTTTAGAGTAATTGCAATGCAGGTAGATTGTGTTGCTTTTTAATGACTGTTTTAAATGCCTTTTTCTTAATGTCTTTCATTTTTGTAAAGCATTTTGAATGTGTTATATTTGATGAAAACATTTAAATATTAAGAGTACATACTCTTAATATAGTGGGAAAGTGGAAGGTCAATGATATAAATAATATAGAATAGAAAATATCAAGAAGATACTGTAAGTGATCTCTACAATAAAACAGTTTAGTGCCTGATAGGAGGATGTGCAAAACAGACAAACTAATAAGGCTTTATTTAAAACATTAAAGAATACTTTCGGTTAAGGTCTTCTTTTAAATAAGAAAAAAGCTTTGGGGGTATCTACAGATATTAAGCCTGACCAAAGTACTTAACGTCTAATATATTGCATGGTTTGTTTTGGAACTTGACAATCAACTTTCTTGCAATGTTAACTATGTTTGAAGCACTTATTTTAACTGATATTATACATATTAATTATACTCTTATCAGATGTATATAGATAGTATAAGAAATGTGCAGAATATGTTTAATGGTGGAGGTACACAGACATCGATAGATGTCTTGTAATGCACTGTTGAGGAAACTGTGACCCAAGTTTTTCATTCATTGCATAACTACACCGTAGTTGTGTATATGATATGTCAATAAACCTTAGAAAATCTTGAAAGGGATGTGCAAAATAAGCCATTATATACAGTTTTTAATTAACTATTAGTAGAGAATAACGAGTAATGAATATACTTTATAGAGATCTGCAATGCTAAATATTTAGTCTTCTTAAGCACCCACTACCAAATATCTCGCCTGATTGTTGGCACTTGACAATCACCTTCACTGAATTTTACTCAGGTGTAAACTAAAGTCTGATTTAAGGGTTGTTTATATTTCACATCATTAATCCAAATCTGTAAGTAACTAAAATAAATGTAGTGAGTACAAATACCAGGTTAACCTTAAAGAAAGCCCTCAGGATTACTAAAAGACCCCCATCACCCAACCACAAACTCTTCTGTCTGCTGCCGTCTGGCAGGCGGTACCGCAGCATCCGGACTAAAACCACCAGACTCAGGGACAGCTTCATCCCACAGGCCATAAGACTATTAAACACCTGAACTTTGAAACAACATCCATAACATTTATCTGGCTGCTACTTAGAAATTATTTATCTAATATATCATATTCCAATCACTTGTATATAGACTCTTATTGCACTATTTCCACTTTTACTATTTTTACTATTTTTCTTTTTGTATTTACTGCCACTATTTTGTCTGTGTATCTGTTTTATTGTGTTGCCACTGTTGGAGGAGCCTGTGACCTAAGGGGCGGGGGGGAGGGGGTAGGACACGTTCTGAGCACATGGTGTAGTCCCATAGCTGAGGTTTCTGGGTAGTGTAGTGTCTTCTGCCATCCAAAAACTCCGAAAAAATATTTGTTTTCTCCGAATCGAAAGGGGGAAAATACAAAAGCATTGTACACAATTTAAACCAATCAATGTTGTGTAATTAACAAGGATAATCTGGTGTTTTTGAGTTGATGAGTAGTGCAGATATCACTGTAAATAAAATCAATCGACAGTAAGGAGAATACTTACTTCCGGGTGTAAAATCCTCCGTTATCCAATGGGAATGGACGCTCACATTGCTCTCTGGGTCCGTAATACAATAAAGGGGACATGATCAAATAGGAATATAATTATCTTTTAAATAACGTTAACTAAAGGGAACAATCTATTTGACACAGCTGAAGCTCTGGCCTTCCTTAAAAACGAACTAATTTAATAAAAATCACAGTTGTATTACACCACAATGCACTGTTTTTGAGAACAAAATTGGTAAATAATGCACCATAATACATTCTGACGAAAAATAAAAATAATTATGAATACAAATAAAATAAAGAAGCCTCCCTTGAGTTACTACAAGCTATAAAGTAGATTTTAAAAACGTTTTATAGAATAAAAGCTCAATGCTGGACGTTGTAGAAATGCATGTGTGCACCACGACAAAGGAGCCTCATTCACTTTACATTGGGGTTGTTTGCGTGGTGCCGACACGTAAATGTAGCAAAGTTCGTGACTCCACCACGCACTGCGGTGTTAAGGAGTCGTGGTGGAGTCACTCATTCTGGTGAGACCAGGTTGTACGCAATCCATAGCGCGTGCATGTCGTCGTCCAATCCTTTTGTCAATCCTTCTTAATCGCCTTCGCTTCCGAATCAGCATTGCTATTGCATTTGACTGGTCGACGATCTGTATTTGTGTTTGCTTAAATAACTCAGACGAAGCTCATGTCTGAGGTCGGAAGGTAAACAGACGCCTCATACAGCAGGTGGGCGTGGCAGTATACGCGGGAGGTTTTTCTTCTTCTTCTTCTCTCGATTTTTTGGCGGATTGCAACTTTAAGGTGCATACCGCCACCTACTGTACTGTACTGAAGTTGTTTGCGGCCCTGCCAGTAAACCCAAAGCAGAAGAAGAAGAAGTGACGTCAGCGGCTTCATTGCCTAATCCACCCCCCAGGAACTCATTTCGGTGTGAAACGCGATCTGCTTTAGTTCATGAGAACTAAAGAGTTCTCATGAACTGAGTTCTCATGAACTATTGTGGGAAAAGTACTTGGTGTGAACGCGCCTCTTGTTATCACTTTCAACTTCCCTCTCCTTCTGTCTCTCTCTCTTCTTACCCCCTCAACCAATATCCTTATGGTTTTAAAAACGTTTTCCATTCATACCAAGTTCTTCTGACCCCACCCTTTAAATATGTGTGTGAATCCTTTTCCTAGAGCATGCAGTGTTCATTTGAAAACATGATTTACAAAGATCACACTTCAGAACAACTTTCCTAAAATGAAGCAATGTGAGCAAAACAATATTCAATCTACTAAAAATATTTTCTCTTACATAAAAATAAAACAGAAGAGAGAAAAAAACACTTGCATTGCACAGAAAACGTTGGTGTTAACATAACAATGTTGACTTTGTAATAATTAAATCATTTAAAAGATAGATAAAGAAGATTTAGTTATTCCAAAACTCAGTGGGTGGCAACTAGCATTGTGTGAACAGTTGATGTGCACAACTGTAAAAGAGGAAACCGATATTTTTTGGGGGGTATTTTTGTAGCTTTTTAAACTAAAGGTACATATCATATACTGATATCATATACTGTAAGTTAATTATGCAAATCTTAATAATCCCTCCTTAAAGCATAATAATATTTGGGCTAAAACAATGTATCAAATCACAATGGTAAAACAATGATGTATACTGATGAACAGATGTTGATATATTCGGTATAATCAGGGATGTGTTATGTTTGATACAGCGGAGCAATTCATTGTCAGCTCTGGCAAAGGCACTACACCCTCACCAAAGATGTTCTATTTTCTGTCAGTGACCTTGCCTGCAGGTGAACAGCACTGTGCATGAATTCCCTGGCAAAGGAATTCAATCTAAACCCAACACTGAGATAAAAAGATCAAACCAACCTGCTGGAATCTGACCCGCTTGGCGACACACGGACCTCGTAATGTGGTGAAATGATAAACGGTACTATACCAGTATAGATTAGAGATGGGTTAGTCCTGATTCATCCCGGATCATTAACCTGGATCCTAGTAATTACCTGGGAGTGACGAGTCTCCCCTCTCCATTAACCCGAGTCCTTTGAGTCCTACACCTGGTGAAGTACAAATTAAAACTATAAATTGCTCCTCTCGCTACTCGCTTTATAACATGTAAAATCACATTACAACGTACCCCAGTCCATCTGCCTAGCCTTTAGCAAGTAGGATAGCTGCCAGAAGTTATTGTTTGGCTCAGGGGACGCAGATCAGTGAAACATCCTGCAGACTCGTGGGGACTCAGAGCCATAACCGTAGCAGAACCAGAGATCCAGACTCGTCATGCACGAGTCAACAGCAGACTCAGATTCGCAAATCCTGACTCACTGTGCTAACATAGCAGACTCGAGCGGACTCAGAGCCGTAACCCTATAGCAGATCCAGAGATCCAGACTCATCATGCACGAATCAACAGCAGACTCAGATTTGGTGAGCGGACTGAATGAGTGGATTACTCGAAACAGCAAACGGTTTTGGTCTCGTCATGGTTTTCAGACTCAGTGAGTGTCAGCTCTGTTTGTGATAACGTAGATGCATACTGTGCACAGATAATGTGACGACTTCACCCAGTCAAGTGTAAGAAGCCAAATACTGCAATAAACAAGAATTAACCTGTTAAGCCCTGAGCCTGTTTTTCAGGTCTCAGGCTCGAAAATGACATTCCCAGAACAAATGACCATATCCTCCCTTCTAAAAGGGTTAAATTAATAATCTTTTTTCTCAAAGGAATGATAAACCTGTGAGTTGGATATACAAAAGTCAGAATCAATATAGATGTTTTTTATTTTAAAGAAAATTCAGATTTTACATAGTAAAAAACTGTAAATGATAGTGTCCGTCCAAAGATTCTTTTTTATTATAGTGAAAACTACCCTTGGATGATGGTAAGGTAGACTAAAAGCTTTAGGAATCCCAAAGTACAACATATAATAAGTACCCTGTATCAAGATTGATGCAAAACAAGTGACATTTGACCTTTTTAGAGAGATTTAGCAAAAAAGAAACCACTTCTGGGGTCATTTGGGTGGATTTTCCATATCTCCTGGCCCCCCTTGGCTCGATTTTGATGGTTGACACCTCTTTCTGACCCTTAGAGCCAATAGAATCGAAGGGGGAGTCCCCACACACACTCATTGTGAAACAAAAAAGTGGGGGCTTCGCGCATGTAATTTTGCATCAGAGTGAACCTATCTCTAGCTTTGACATCTGGAAACGGAAAAGCAGTTTTAATGCTTATGGATTATCAGAAATCATTTCAAAGGGACACAGACACATTGGATTAACCTATGATTAACTTCAGCAGCGTTTTTATCGTTTTAATGCCATTGAAGACCACTTTGGAGAGACTACAGAGCCAAGGTAAAAATGTTAGCATTTTTAGCTACCTAGCGTCACCTGTTTTGATGTCCGTTTTGCTTATAACGTCGCAAATTCGTATAATTCAGTGATAATGTGGGTACCCATCGATTCTGTGTTACCTCACGATGTGAAACGATTTCATGGATGTAGAGAAAAGATAAATAATAAGGTTTTGTGAGTGATTTTCGGTGCAGTGGGTAAGGTGTTAGCGTTTTTCCCTCGTTGCTAATTCAGAGGCTCAGTGTTAGCATTGTGGGTTTTCTTTAAAAAAAAAAAAAAAAAAGATCAAGGTCTCTCGGGCTTAACAGGTTAAGACACAAACGTTGTTAGATCATGTTTGTGTAGAGGAGGTTAATGTAACATTAGTTTAATATGCTCGTGAAATGCAAATCTCAAGTGACAAATTCAAAATGACAAATACACAAACAGTGGACTGCCGCCCTCACTAGTAGCTCTAAAATTTGAATATTTGAAGTTGGAGACTATTACCCCATTCACACCAACGGTGTTTCGGGGCCGGTTCGGTGCTGGTGCTTGAAAAGCACCGGGTTTTCCTGTTCACACCGCAGCGGAGCAGCCTCTAAGCTCCGGAATCCGGTTCGTTTCGAGCACCAAAAAGTTGTCCGTCTAGAAGCAAGAACCGCATACGTCACGCTTACGTCAGAGGGGGGCGAGATTAACCTGAGCTAACAGTTAAGGCGAGTACGGCAAATAAAAGTTGTAACAAGCAGTAGTGCTGAGCAAAGTGACTAAAACGCAACCACACACTTGTTAAAAAAAAACACACTTTATAAAGTCAGGCAACACTAACCAGGCTTCGTGTGATTCTGTTTATTTGTACCTTACTTTGACCATCCGTTCGCTGTTATTGATCATTGTGGAGAGCAGGCAGACGTTTTGATTGTTATTATAGCAGCTATCGGATGGAATCAATACATGGGCTGCACAGGTTGTCATGTCCGACTATCACAAGTAGAATCATAATGAAAAATACGTCGGTTAAAAAGTGCCTGGAGAAAACGGCTTAGCAAGTAGTCAGTTTAGCTTCGGTTGCTATGCTAACATCACCCATGTTATACCAGAGAAACTTTCATAACAGCGTTGTGATGCCAAACAGCGTCAATTCAGACTGATACACATTCACTTAAGGGGAACTGGGGATATGTATCAGCTGCTTGTGTGACAGTCAGACAGTGAATACTTTAGAGCCGTGTGAGCTAACCCGGAGCTAACGGGAGAATACACTCGTGGAAGAGCAGCAGCACTGCAGCGGTCGGTAAATGCCGCTGAAACACATAATAAACAATGAACCACGGCAACTCTGGAGAAAAGTATAAGGTTGGAGAAGTCGTTATTTAATTTAATCTGGCTTCGTATGATTAAAAGCAACGCAGTCCCCGGCCGTTGTTGTTGTGAGGTGAGCTCCGTTGGGGAGAAAATCAGCGACGTAAACTGTGACGTCATGACGCAGCAGCGGCAGCACCAGTCGGGCTCTGAGCGGTCTGTGAAAAGAGCCGGAGCTAAACCGAAGTACCGGTTCTGAACCTGAAAAGCTCTAGCACGGAGCTTGAACCGGAGTTGCGTTGGTGTGAAAGGGGTATATGTGCTCCTGAGCCCAATATCGATGGTCAGCCAGGCAAACAATTACACTATTTCTTTGGATTAAGCCTATAGAGGATGGATGTCCGATCAGTCTGCTCAATGTAGTAACAGGAGAGGACTCTGTTTCACCATGTGATTTCTAGATTTAAAAAAAAAGGTTTAATGTTTAATGTCATATACACAACTATAGTGTTGTTGTTTAATAACAAATGTGGGTCACAGGTTCCTTAACAATGCAATATAAATATATACAGGACAAAAAACAAATAAAAAAATTAAAAAACAAGGAAAATAGTACAAGCTCAGGAGTTTAGCAGTATTATGGCCTGTGGATGATTGAGTCCATGTCATGTCCTCAGTGATGTGGACACAGAGGAACCTGAAGCTGCTGACTCTCCACAGTAGTCCCATTGATGGCAATAGTGTGTGATGGCAAACTCCGTGGAAGTTAAATAGACCCCCTTTCTCGTCTGTGGACCTGTTTGCTCTGTAGTCAAACTGCAGGGGGTCCAGAGAGTCAGGGAGAGGGAGGAGGTGATGAATGTTTTGACTAACCGCTCAAAGCACTTCATGATGATGGAGGTGAGTGCTACTGGGCGGTAGTCGTTGAGGCAGGTGATCTTTGACTTTTTGGAGACAGGAACGATGGTGGAGTGTTTGAAACGTGTGATGATGCCACTCAACTACTTAACATATGGTGATTAATTATTTGATTTGAGAAAATAATTTGAATTCAGCATTAAGGTTTGCATTTTGAACATTGCCTAAGACTTTTCATAACAGTTGCTTTTAAAATTGTCTGCCAACAGAAGCATTTGTGGATAGTGTTCTTACAAAGATATCAACAAGTCCTCCAACTCATACGACCAAATGGGCCGATTGTTCAAGCCCTTATTACGACCAAATGTGTCGTTTGTTCAAGCACTTAATACGACCTATAATTACATTTTAATAATACTTTATTCCGAGTGTTCTTGCTTTTCTCTTTGGAAGTCATCACATAACGGCCTTGTAATACACGGTTCGCCTGCATTAAATATTACACATCTGCCGTAGTTAACTCTATTTATAGAGCCCTGATGACAAGACTTCTGGACAAACAGGAAGAAGTGCCGCCGAAACTGAATATGTGACGTGAATCATAAATATATCAGCAATTACACAACATCTTACATTTATTTTCACAAAATACGTCTCCCTTCAAATCAAATAAAATCAGGTTTTATTTATATAGCACATTTAAAAGCGATTTTTGGTCGAGCCAAAGTGCTGTACATGTAATAAAAACACATTACTACAAATCACAATAAACGACAATAAATTACAACAGATATATCTTAAAAACTAAATAAAAATAAAACACACGGAAAAGTCAGGAGTCGTGCTCCGCTCTAACTAGAAAGCCAGAGAGAAGAAGTGTGTTTTTAGTTTAGATTTAAAAACCCCTAGGGTCTGGGCCGACCTCACATGGAGGGGCAGAGTATTCCAGAGCCTAGGGCCAGCTGCAGTATCAACATTAATTCGGCTGACTTTTATATTTGATCCAATGGGTAGATAGGTTATATTTACACCATAACGGTGCACAGCTGATAGAAAGGGACACCTCGTGGTTAAAAAACGTTATATTTTGTTGAAATTATGTTATATTTGATGAAAAAAATATTAAGAGTACATACTTTCATAGGGGGAAAGTAGAAGGTCAATGATAGAAATATAGAATAGATAATATCAAGAAGATACTGTAGTGATCTCCACAATAAAACAGTTTAGTGCAGGACGTCCAAAGATATTAATAGGAGGATGTGCAAAACAGACAAACTAATAAGGCTTTATTAAACATTAAAGAATACTTAAGTTAAGGTCTTCTTTTGAATAAGAAAAAAACGTTGGGGGTATCCACAGATAAATATTAAATCTGACCAAAGTACAATCACCTTCCCTGAATTTGACTCAGGTGTAACTAAAGTCTGATTTAAGGGTTGTTTATATTTCACATCATTAACCTCTTATGCACCGCCCCCCCCGGTACACAATGCTAACACTCAGCCTCTGAATTAGCCACGAGCGAAAAAATACTAACCTATCACTGCACCTAAACTCACTCATAACTCCCTTATTACTTATCCTAGATGCACATCCAACATATCGATTATGATCGCAAGGAGACACAGAATCGATGGGTGACCACCTCAACACTCTTTCGACTCTATAAACGAAAACGTACATCAAAACATGTGGCGCTAGGTAGCTACAAACGCTAACATGGCTTACCTGTGTCGTAGTCTGGTCAAAACTGGTCTTCAATGGCATTAAAACGATAAAAAACGATGCTAAAGTTAATCCATAGGTTAATCCAATGTGTCTGTGTCCTCTTTGAAATGATTTCTGATAATCCATAAGCAATAAAACTGCTTTTTCGTTTCCAGATGTCAGAGCGAGAGATAGGTTCACTCTGATGCAAACCTGCGTGCGCAGAGCCCCCACCTCTTTGTTTCACAATGAGTGTGTGTGGGGGACTCCCCCTTTGATTCTATTGGCTCTAACAGTCAGAAGAGGTTGTCAACCCATCAAAATCGAACAAGGGGGGCCAGAGATATGGAAAATCCACCCAAATGACCCCAGAAGTGGTTTATTTTTGCTAAATCTCTCTAAAAAGGTCAAATGTCACTTGTTTTGCATCAATCTTGATACAGGGTACTTATTATATGTTGTACTTTGGATTCCTAAAGCTTTTAGTCTACCATCCCATCATTCAAGGGTGGTTTTCACTATAAGTAATGTTTTTTTTTAGGCGGAGGTAAGAATTTACCTTTTTTTACTATGTTCCAGAGGTGTGGACTCGAGTCACATGACTTGGACTCGAGTCAGACTCGAGTCACCAATTTGATGACTTTGGACTCGACTTGACAAAATCACAAAACACTTGCGACTCGACTTGGACTTGAACACCAATGACTCGGGACTTGACTTGGACTTGAGCCTTCTGACTTGAGGTGACTTGATAATTTAATTCAGGGGTCTCCAACACAGCGTTCGCGAGATGCCGCTAGAAGAGCAGACTCCCATCGGGGAGAGCAGAATCTTCAGCCTCTGCAACTCTTGCTGTGAATCCATGCAGGCAGGGGCGGGACTTTATTTTGCTGAGCCACCATGCGGCCAATCATATGCGAGGACACACTAGGATCATACCATTATGTGAAAGAAGGGTGGGGGGCAGACGCTCCAAAGACAGCAGGTGTAGTGGTACAGGCCAGCTACAGAGCGACAGGGAGACGGAGAGCCGGATTTAAATGCAAGCGTGTCGGAAAAAGTCAAGAAATTTGCGAAAACCGAAAAAAGAAGCAGCATCTGGCTGCATTTCAATGATATTGGAGAAAGCAAAGCTGAGTGCAGGATTTGTAAAATGAAAATAACCTTCAGAGCAGGATTTTTTTTTGGTAACCACTCAGGATTTATTGTCAGAGGTGGGAGAAGTTCAGATCTTGTACTTGAGTAAAAGTACCAGAGTATAGGAATACTCGGTTACAATAAAAAGTCCTGCATTCAAAATGTTACAAGTAAAAGTACAAAAGTATTAGCATCAAAATATAGTTAAAGTACCACCTGCAGAGGGATCTAGATTCAGGTGTTCTTTTCCCCATAGAGACGCCTCGCTGCACATTATCCCTTGCATAAAGATATATTGTGGGTCCCTTAAAACATGTTGTACACAGTGGAAATAAAACATTCTGGTCTTAACATCAGGGATCTTATACATTAAAACTCCTTCTGAATCAAACCGTCACGGTAGCCTTACCTTACTTATCCCTCTTACAATAGAAGAAAAACACGTTACTTTACCAGCAGAGAGAAAATGCATTATTAAATTATGAATGTGACTAATAAAGAGCAGTTTGATCATTAAGTATTATTCTGTTGATCGATGTCATTACATTTGTTGAAAGCACATAAGGACTTGTTTTAAGACTCGTTTTGTCAAAGTTTAGGACTTGGACTTGACTTGAACTTGCCCATCCTGACTTGAGACTTGACTCGGACTTGAGCGCAAAGACTTGAGACTTGACTCGGACTTGCAAAACAATGACTTGGTCCCACCTCTGCTATGTTCCATCTGAATTTACTCTGACTGAGAAAAATCTATATTGATTCTGACACTTCTACATCCAACTCACAGATGTAACCTTGGTTTGATAAAAGAAATTATTCATATAACCCTTTTAGAAGTGAAGTTGTAGTCATTTGTTTTGGGCATGTCATTTTCGAGCCTGAAACATGAAAAACAGGCTTGGTGCTTAACAGGTTAATCAGAATCTGCAAAGTAACTAAAATAAATGTAGTGGAGTAAAAATACCAGGTTAACCTCTGAATTGTAGTGGAGTAGAACAAAGTAGTACATGCTGCTGTAACAAAAACATTTCCCAACTTGGGATCAATAAAGTATATCTTATCTTAAGATGATCGATGGCTACTGCCATATTTGCAAAAATTTGCCTCTGAACCTTGACAAGTGCATGTTTCAGGCTTATCAATGAACAACAGGAGGGGTCACAGACATAAGACCAGCTGTTAAATAAAGCTCTTCTGACCTTAGCTGCCATGTGGGTATATTAATGCTGCCCATTATGGACTAGGGGTGTTGAAAATAATTGTTTCTACGATGCATTGCGATGCGGACGTGGACGATTCGGTATCGATGCAGTGACGGAAGATAATTGATTATAGCGTAGTAACGTTGCTTCCTGATTTTCCGGCCGCGGCTTTACTATAACGTTTTTTTATATATTTTTAATATCAAATCGGTCGGTGACGCAGAGATCAGGGAACAGACGTGACAGCGGCACAGCAACACCAAACACGGAGCAGTCTGCTTTATCCACCAACACAAGAACACCAGTCCAGAACCAACAGCAGAAGGACCCGCTCTGAATCACTCCGTGTCGCTGCGGCTCAGAGACACAAGGATTTATGTTTTTCAAAAATAATCGCTTTACAATCATGTCAGGTTTTTGGTGGATTTAATTATGTCTTGGATTGCATAGTATGAATGTCCTCTAGCAATTTTCAGACGATATATACGTGTGTAAAGTTTGTGAAGGCAGGAGGAAAAAAGCTTCCGCGATCACCGTCTCCTCTCCGTTCCTCCAAACCCCGCCCCCTCCCTGAAAATAATGAGTGACAGGCTGATAGTGACCCGATAGAAACTTTATTATTCACTTAATCACTGATTGAGATATGATGAAGCTAACTTAATCTCATACATTCATGGGATTTATGTAACAGTAAGACAGAGAATAAGTGTGCATCCACATGCACTATTTTTGTTTTTATATGCTATTGTAAATACTCCTGTTGTCTGCTGTGTTCAGACTCAAGTCCTGTGTGTGATGCCACATTCAGGACATTCAGTGTCCTTTTTTTAACAGAAGATCGTTGCTAGAAGCTGCAGCTAGACTGCAGAAGCATTTGTTTTTTGTTTTTGAGGATGGAACAACTTCACACACAGATATAGGGAGGCTAGACCTATACAATTGATTTATTTTGGTTTATAAATTAATGTCAAGACATTTATGTTATTGATTTCTAAAGCACTTTCTAAATAATAAAAAGAGAGTTCATATGTATTTACTGCATGTATGCATTGATGAAAAATAAGCCATGTGCAGTAATATAGAAAATTGAGGATGCAACGCATTGGTATGAATCGTGATGCATCGTGATGCATCGGGATATCGAATTGAATCGAATCGTTGACAGGAAAATCGTAATCGAATCGTGAGACCAGTGAAGATGCACAGCCCTATTATGGACACAAGCAATTTTCACCCATTTATTAATTATATGTTTTAAATTTGATAACACCACTGTGTTTCGTATCGTAAAGCTTTTGATTAAACTTTTGTTTATTAGGGCCCGAGCACGGAGCGCTAGGACCCAACGGTGTCCTAGCACGAAGTGCGAGGAACCTATTCTTATTGGAGGAATTCTTATTATTTTTCTGCTGGCGTTTCCTGTTTTTGAGGGCTTTAGGATGCTTCAAAAGTTGAATAATTTTGCACGGATTCCAGAATCGGTGAAAACTACAATATTCTGGAGTCAATGAGTTCAAATTGTCCAACATGCTCTCTAGCGCCACCTATGGCCATTTCCATTTTTGGAAAGATGTACAAAGTCACACCGTAACTCCAAATGACCTGAAATTGTGCACACTTATTCGGGTGGACCTGCTCTACATATAATCTCCTTGAACTCCTAAGCTCCGCCTACTTTTTATTTTTAAATTAGCATAATTTCAAAAACAGTTAAATATTCACTTAAATTTCAATTTTTTGTTTTTCAACACCAAACTTAGTATACAGCATCGCTGGAGGGTCAGACACATTACCGTAGAAAATGAGCATGTTAACACGATAAATATTGCCGCCATGAATCAAAACATACTTGCAAAAAGGCGGGGCTTAGATAGAAATGCTCATAACTCATCAACAATGTATCCAAAACACACACATTTTGGTGGTAAGGTTCATTCTGTATTGGGGAATAGGCACAAAAAGTAATTTTCTTTTTGGACTATAGGGGGCGCCAAAAACATGACAAATGTATAACTCAAGAACTGATGGACGAAATAATTTTTTAATTTTTTAGACATACTCTGGGGGTGAGTATGAACTTATATTGAAAGTATTGCAACGAATGACAAATGTGGGCGTGGCCTGTCCTTTTTTTATGACGATGTGCTAAAAACTTGGGACACACGTCAAAGCCCACAACCTTTTCCAGAATGTAAAAAAAAAACTTGCTTTTTCAAAAAAAACTGCTCACTAGCGCCCCCCTATTGTGTGGTAGTCACATATAGTTTCTCAGAACTTCACCAATGTTGGCACACACATTCATCATGGAATTGCGGACATATTACTAATTTGCTTCCATTAGCCCCGCCCCCGAGAAAGTCGGCCATTTTCCAAAATGTGCGTTTTTCATGCATTTTAAGCACATTCTTGCGAACTCCTCCTAGGGGAATGATCGGAAAAAGTCCAGTCCAGGACAAGTTCAGCCCCTATCCAATATGATACTTAATTGCGGAGCACATTTTTGAAAAATCACTCGTGGAGGTCGTAAGCTAACAGCGAATACACCATTTTTGACGATTTACATGTCGCAAATTGCTCCAAACTGCTCGCATATAGTTTTTCCGATATTCACGAAACGTTGTATACACATTACTATTATGATTGCACACATATTTCAAATTGCTTTCTATTAGCCTCGCCCCCCAGGAAGTTGGCCATTTTGAAATGTGCGTTTTTCATGCATTTTAAGCACATTTTTGCTAATTCGTCATAGGGAAATGATCGGAAAAATTCCAATCTAGGGCAACTTAAGCGCATATCCAATGTGATGCTACATTGCGAAGGAATAGTCGATCGCTTGAACATGGAGCTCGTAAGCTAACGGAGAATGTACCATTTTTGACCATTTATATGTCAGATACTACCTTAAGCTACTGAGACCCGCCTGTCTGCCCGGCACATCAACTCTCACACACACACACAAACAGACACACAGACACACAGACACACAAACACACACACACACACACACACACACACACACACACACACACACACACACACACACACACACACACCACACACACACACACACACACACACACACACACACACACACACACACACACACACACACACACACACACACACACTCACCAACTGTTTGTCCAACAACGCCCTTTGCTGGCGGCATATTCATTACAACAGACACCAATACACTCCATAACCCTAACCCTAACCCTACTGTTTATTTGTAGATATCTCCTAAAGCCTACAAATAAAGTGTGAAATGTAGGCCTGTTACATATATTATTGCGATATATATTATACACACTGTTCTGCTATCTGCACTGACCTCAGCAGCTGTTCTCACTGTAAACATCGCGTCACAATGAAAGCAGTTGTATTAAACAAATAAATAGCCTAACATCCAGGGGAGATGTGATTAGTGAGCAAACAAACGGTAAAGGGCAGAAAGTCTGATGCACATTTGATCATCTTAAATAACTTATAATCACAACGGGAACAGTTTGCAGAGCTGTGCTTCGTTGACATAAGTCCAGCCATGCGTCACGCCTCTTTAAACATCACTGTTGGCTGAAATCTACTCCGGAGAATACATCAGTGTACCCTTGGTTATAGCTCCTCCAGAGAGACTCCTCTCTCCTCTAAATCAGTGTATCCTCGGTTACGGCTCCTCCAGACAGACTCCTCGATAGTCGATCCTCGACGAGCCTTTAGAGAAATTTTGATTTCCTTCGAGACGGCTCGCCGACATCCGTTTCCGGGTCGCTGCCGGAGGACCTGGGAGTCTGGGACGTGATAATTAGAGAAATTACAAACGGCTCATTTCCCAGGACTCGCGCACGTCTGCTTGACGCCGGGACAACCGGCCGCCCTCCCCGACAAGCGCACGGACGCGAGGGCCCGCTCATCACTGCGCACACTCCTGTGACCGCAGTTTTAATTTTGTTTGTTTTTATTATTCCTCCTGGAGCACCTTGGGATTACTGTTAGCAATAAAAGGTGCTTTATAAATCGAATTTATTATTATTATTATTATGTGTTTCGTATCCCCTAAACCTCCAGGGTGTACACAGTTTAATACTGGCAACTTCTAATTGTGGGAAATACGAAAACGTCTTATAAAACTACAATTCCCAGTAGAGACGTGCCATAGAACATGTTGCGAAACACACAATAGCCAGCATGTGTAGTTCTTGGGGGGGGCTGGGCTGGACCCGTCCAATTCCAGTTTTGGATAGTCTGTCGTGGTTCCATTCCATTTCAAAGAGCTGTTGACGCTCGGCGTAACCTTGTCGCACTGCCACTCCAACATCCAATCACAGGGCTTGAGGACTAATCACGGGGTTTGTAAAGCAAGGCGGATGTTGTAGTCCCAAACGATAGCTGGGGATTCTGGGTTGTGTAGTGTCTTCGGAAACTCTGTAGTGTCTAAACTCCGAAAAAACTATTTGTTTCTCCGAATCGAAGGTTAAAAACAGCTTATACATACATCCGGTTTTATTATGAAAACTTCGAGACCGGAAAAACTGTTTTCACCCACGCTAACTTTACATGGAAGCTGCCCCATATACACGTTATCATCTTCGTAATATCTATCAAACTATAGATCCTACACATCGACTGGACGTGGATTCTAAGAGTACAATATACACTTCTCGCTAGAAATCGAATCAAAAAGCATTTTAATGGCCAAACTATTCCACAATTTAGGATTTTCCAGAGAGGGTTATTTGTGAATAAACGTCCCTCCGGAGCGTTTGCAATCAAGCATGTTGTTTCTTACACGACTACTAGAGCACCTCTAGTGGTCGTGTAAGAAACAACATACACTTTAAAACGTGTCTCTGGGTCGTAATAAGGACTTGAACAATCGGCCTATATGGTCGTTTTTTGTAGGAGGACAGGCTGAAAGATATCCCCTGTAGTGTAGTTTTCTTGTTCTCAAGTAGAGTGATGGACCTCAGTGCCTGTCTTTTCTTACTAACTTTAAGGATGGACATTTCATTATTGTCTTGCAGGCTTTTTTTTTCAAATGTTGTGATTTTGTCATCTATGAACTTCAGTTGCCTACCCACTGTGTCAAAGTGCCACATTTCAGTATGCTTCCCTTTTATTGATACTTATGCATGAGCAGTTGTCAGCGTTATGAAATGTTTATTATTGAGTGAGACTTCATTCACTCCGCTGCAGTGAGGTTGGCAGCTCCTCTCCGGCCGGCCTGTACATCCAGCTGTCAGACAAACAGGTGGAGGAACAGATGAGGTGGGGGGGTTGCGGCCCCAGACAGATGAATAGCCCTCTTGATTGACGCTGGCCTTTGTGCACATCTCAGCATTGCTGCTGTTCTGACACGAGTCTGTTGTACAGTAATGTGTGATCAGAAGAAAAGGGCACCAGCGGGTCTGATCATCATTCTGCCCTGCTCCCCTGTCACCCCTCCCCCCTCCCTCACGCCAACATCCACTGGAGTGAATCAGACTTGACACCTAACACATACTCCACTACGTCAGCTGAGCATGTGATGAGAGGAGAGTAAACTGCGGGCGGAGAGAGAGATATTACAGGTGACTGTGAGAGGTACGAGTTAAAGACAGGACAAGGCAGTTCACTTTCTGTACTGCCTAGTCTAGTAGCCACTGGGGTTTCTCGCAGGTGATATATTATAAATGTTTATATGATAAAATATAATGATAAGATATGAAGAGTCAGAAAGCATTTGTCCATCACAAATTACAATGAACCATCTATATACAGTAAACATTTGAGAAGTAGTTCAAACCTATAGTTAAAACAAATACAAGTACAGGGGTGAAGTGCAATTGCAGTACCCATACAGAGCCGTACACATGGTACATTTTTTGCACGCTCAAATCTCAAATCCACTGTTGATGCCATTTGCAGCCGTTGCCTTTAGTTGAATTTCTTTAACTTTTGGGACACAGCAGCCCGCCTCCCTTTTCAGGTTATGACCAACAACCAATCACAGCCGGAACATCTTTCCTGTCTTCCGTAAACATTCGTCTTTGGTAAATATGAGATGGATAACTTTACTGCAGGGCAAACATTCCCAAGAGCTTAAGATCTGAACACAGGGTGTCCGCGGGGTCTTAAAAAGTATTAAAAGTTGATAAATCAATTTAGTGAAAATTAAGGCTATTACAAAGTATTAAAAAGTATTAAACGGCATTTTCCAAGGTATTAAATGTTGTAGCTTGTTTTCAATAAGTATATAAATTGTCCAAAGAGGTAGTATTCTACAGTGTGCCTGAATGTAATCATTGCGTAGGTGTGTAGTGTGATTCTGTGTAGTTTATTTATGGCATCCCGTTGGATTTGACGTCATCTGAACAGGACATCGCACGCTCACTGCTTGATAGCGCGCGAAGCTCCGTTTACGCCGGTTGTTAAACAACATCGTTATGGGGAAATGCAAGTTTGCGTCCAAATGGTTGGAAGATAAGGAGAAAGGACGATCAATACTGTATATAGTAAATGTGAGGTAAAGTGTGTCACCAATTTAACAGGTTAAAACTCGAAGTGGCGATGAGGTCTTCAAATGTATGGAACGGGTCTTAGAAAAGGTCTTAAAAAGGTATTACATTTGACTTCAGGATTCCTGCATATACAGTACCCTGGAACAGTATTTCCACTTTATGCATTTTATGAGCTCTGATGCTTATATATCACATGATCAAATATCTTCTGGAACCGATACCGGTTTCTGGCACACACACATACAAAAACAGGCCAACACACACACGGAGCTGAACAGAGAACAAATCTCTCCACTAAGACCAGGAGTGTGATGCGTTTCAGGCAGTGTGGGGGGAGTGTGTGGGAGAGAAACTCCCTCTGGAGGGAACACAGGGATTTTAGCCTTTGAAGACCATTTACATGCACCAAAACCTATATTACACACTAGCATAAAAGGGCCTCTTTAAGCTAAAGTTGATGAGAACAAGAGGGCTTGGGGGAAAGAAACATGAGATATTTTGGCTTGACTTGATAGATGGAAATGTTTATTATAATCTGATAACTAAAATGTCAGTTTTATAGGCTAAAATGAGACTCAAGTGGATTTGGTTTCATTTGACTAAGATAAGACTAAAATGCCCTGAATCTTGACTTAATAACAGAATGAGGTTGAAAATAGCTGATAAAATCAGATAAAAAACACTAGTTTAAAGGTAAATTCACTAAGAATCATCTTTCTTAAACCCGCATTTAAATGGACACTTTCTTTGGAAACAATTCACTGAAAACTATTTTAAAAACTGCTTGTAGAGAGCTTCATGGATTTCAACAAGAACACATTTTGTTTAACCATGTTACTCAATAAATGCAGTAGAGGCAGACATCTGACACTGCTTAAAATCAAAGAATACAAATATTTAAAATAAAACTATCTTAATAGGTGCTGCCAGGGGTGTGATAAGTTGGCCTCTTATACGCTTTTGGTGAATTAACTCTGATTTTAGTTAAAGGTGGGGTAGGTAAGTTTGAGAAACCGGCTCGAGATACACTTTTTGTTATATTCCATGGAATGCTCTTAACATCCCGATAGCAATGAATATGCTGTGAAAGTGCTTTGACAAAAAATCCATAAAAAAATGTCATCTGTATGAAACCAATCATTTTAGCCGGCCCGGCTAAAATAACTGGATGGCCTACCTCCCTGTCAGCCTTCCATCTGTGCACAAACTTATCTCGTGCCCTCATTGGTCATGTGTGCGTTCGTGTGTGTTGGAGGAGGGGCTCTATAAGGAAGTGGCAGATTTTCTCCGGTTGTGTATTTTCAAATTCAAGCGATCTCGAGCCGGTTTCTCAAACTTACCTACCCCACCTTTAAGGAAGATATTGTAAGATCGATACAATAACAAAGTAATGGACTCGGTTGAAAAAGTATCAATGGGCTTTTCATTATTTTTTTAATGTTATGTATCGTCTATCGTAGATGTTCACATAGTTTAGTAATTACTGTAGGGGGTAACAGCATAACTCAGATGTAACGTAATGTTCTTTCCTTTTAAGAAATTATAGTAAATCAATTGCAATCAAGCTGGGTTGGCACATGTACCAGTAACAGTTGGAACTTTTTTTCTATTTATTTGGTGCTTCATGTTCCAGCTGTCAATCAGCTGTGCGCGTCTCCACTGCACCCTGTGCGTCTCAACCCCCCAGCAGCAACTCTATCCACCAGTTAAAATAAATAAAACAGATGTGTTGTGTGACATCAGCTGTACAATTTACCAAAAACATGGTGTTCAAGTTTCTCATCTCTCACGTTTTTGTGCGTACGCATGGGTCTGAGTGTCCGTGGAGGACCGCACATTTTCCCGTCAAGTTTGTTTTTTCTAAATCGCAAAGATTGCTTAGATACTGGCCTGGCGTACGCCATCTTTTGTGCGTACGCCACGTTTATAAATGAGGCCCCAGGTGTGTGTAGAGCTCTGTTTAGTTACACTGTGGCAGCCTGCTCTGAGGCGATCTACTGAAGTTAAACACAGTGAAGGCTGCGCGACACGGCAGTCGCTCTGTCGCTCTGCTGCAGGGAGTTCAAGGGAAGGAGCTTTTTATAAAATCAGCTGTGTCCAGCAATTACTGTAGAAAAAATCACACAAATGTATTCATTAGTGGATACTTAACTGACTATACTGCTTTGCCAATTCTGGCTGGAGTGTTAATAGACAGCGGTTACATAACCTTCACAACTAGCCAAAACCGTGCATGTGCCACGCCCAACCTGGTCTCACCAGAATGCGTGACTCCACCACGACTCCTTAACACCGCAGTGCGTGGTGGAGTCACGAACTTTGCTACATTTACGTGTCTGCACCACGCAAACAACCCCAAGTGAATGAGGCTCCTTTGTCGTGGTGCACACACGCATTTCTACAACGTCCAGCAGTGAGCTTTTATTCTATAAAACGTTTTTAAAATCTACTTTATAGCTTGTAGTAACTCACGGGAGGCTTCTTTTATTTTATTTGTATTCATAATAATTTTTATTTTTCGTCATTTTTAAATTAAATTAGTTAGTTTTTAAGGAAGGCCAGAGCTTCAGCTGTGTCAAATAGATTGTTCCCTTTAGTTAACGTTATTTAAAAGATAATTATATTCCTATTTGACCATGTCCCCTTTATTGTATTACTGACGCAGAGAGCAATGTGAGCGTCCATTCCCATTGGATAACGGAGGATTTTACACCCGGAAGTAAGTATTCTCCTTACTGTCGATTGATTTTACAGTGATATCTGCACTACTCATCAACTCAAAAACACCAGATTATCCTTGTTAATTACACAACATTGATTGGTTTAAATTGTGTACAATGTTTTTGTAATTTCCCCCTTCGATTCGGAGAAACAAATATTTGTTCAGAGTTTAGGATGGCCGAAGACACTACACTACCCAGAATCCTCAGCTATTGTTCCGCTTTTCCTCAAGCTCTGTGATTGGTTGACCTCCAACTGCATTCTATATGGAAAAAAACGTTTCGTAAAAGATAAAATCATACTTTATTCAGCAGTGCTTGCTTTACTCTTTGAAAGTCATCACATGAATGCGTTGTAATAAATGGTTCGGCTGCATTAAACATTACACATCTGTCGTAGTTCTTTATTTATCTACAGAGATCGGGCCTCAGAATAGACCGGAAACTATTCTTTTACCGTTCTGTTTTAATTTCACAATAAAGTTAGTAGTAATAATTTGTTTTGATATTATTGTTTTTTATTAACTACTAGACCGCTGGGTCATGTTAAGACCATCTTTTCTGTGTTGCTGTGGGTTTTTTACATCGCTTTTGTGTTACAAATATCAAAACAATAACAGAATATATCCGTCGTAAACTAAACCAGAAACAGCAGTATATTTTATTTTGTTAACACTGTAAACTTGACAGCTTTTTAACCCGCACCTCCTACTGGTTAAAGCACGTTTAGAGTCATTGCAATGCAGGAAGATTGTGTTGCTTTTTAATGACTGTTTAAAATGCCTTTTTCTTAATGTCTTTCATTTTTGTAAAGCACTTTTGAATGTGTTATATTTGATGAAAACATTTAAATATTAGGAGTACATACTCTTAATATAGTGGGAAGGTGGAAGATCAATGATATAAATAATATAGAATAGAAAATATCAAGAAGATACTGTAAGTGATCTCTACAATAAAACAGTTTAGTGCCTGATAGGAGGATGTGCAAAACAGACAAACTAATAAGGCTTTATTTAAACATTAAAGAATACTTTAGGTTAAGGTCTTCTTTTAAATAAGAAAAAAACGTAGGACACGTTCTAAGCACATGGTGTAGTCCCATAGCTGAGGATTCTGGGTAGTGTAGTGTCTTCTGCCATCCAAACACTCCGAAAAAATATTTGTTTCTCCGAATCGAAAGGGGAAAATACAAAAGCATTGCACAAAATTTAAACCAATCAATGTTGTGTAATTAACAAGGATAATCTGGTGTTTTTGAGTTGATGAGTAGTGCAGATATCACTGTAAATAAAATCAATCGACAGTAAGGAGAATACTTACTTCCGGGTGTAAAATCCTCCGTTATCCAATGGGAATGGACGCTCACATTGCTCTTTGGGTCCGTAATACAATAAAGGGGACATCAAATAGGAATATAATTATCTTTTAAATAAGGTTAACTAAAGGGAACAATCTATTTGACACAGCTGAAGCTCTGGCCTAACTAATTTAATAAACACACAATGCACTGTTTTTTGAGAACAAAAATTGGTAAATAATGCACCATAATACATTCTGATGAAAAATAAAAATTATTATGAATACAAATAAAATAAAAGAAGCCTCCCGTGAGTTACTACAAGCTATAAAGTAGATTTTGAAAACGTTTTATAGAATAAAAGCTCACTGCTGGACGTTGTAGAAATGCCTGTGTGCACCACGACAAAGGAGCCTCATTCACTTTACATTGGGGTTGTTTGCGTGGTGCAGACACGTAAATGTAGCAAAGTTTGTGACTCCACCACGCACTGCGGTGTTAAGGAGTCGTGGTGGAGTCACGCATTCTGGTGAGACCAGGTTGGCCGCGCCATAGGTGTGCTAAGGTACTCCGATACAAATATAACTACACACCTTTATAAGTATGTTGTCAAATATGTATCAACAACTATGACTATGTTTTAACACCGACTCGGCCTGCACCAACAGCCGGAGCAGAATACGTCAGAGACTTGGGCAAGATTTACCTGAGCAACAGTTCATGGCGAGTACGACGAAGAGTAGAACATTGTTGGAGAAGCAGTACATCAAAAGTTACATAGGTCTAGCTGTGCATGCTGGAAGATCTACCATAAGGGTGTGTTAGTGGTTCTTGAACCCCGAGAGCAGGAGAGACTGAAAAGAGTCAAGGCAAGCTTATAAAAGTTAACAGCATTTAATTACACAAAAGATGCAGTGGTATACAAATGAAATGAGCGCGTTGGTGGTTCCCCCCCTGCCAGCTGTTTGGTCCCGTCCGCGCTGGGTCAGCTGGGGGCAAGGAAAAGAGAGATCCTTCTTGTGTCTCCCGGGTAACAACTGTAGTCTTCTCCTATTGGCCGGCGTCGACGGGGACGTGTCCAATGCAAATCCTGTCGGTTTCTGCTGCTGAATTACATCACTCTGATGTCTGTGGTCATTTAAACATTCCCTAATAAACCTCATTCCAGCGTAAAAAAATGAGTGTTAAACCCAGGGTGTTTAGTGTACAACATCACGTTATTTCACCTTCAATTCACGGTTTGAAAACGTAGCATTTCGCCACATGCTAATGCTAACCGGAAATGACGAAATTCACCAGCGGAAAACCGGAAGTCACGTGTGAATCTCCGGTTTTTAGAATAAAACAGATTTAAATTAAATACAGTGCATTTCATTCAAATTACGCCATATAAACATTGATTTTAATTGCTAACAATCCCTCCTTTCATACCCTTTAAAGTGGACCTATCATGCTATATTTAAATGATATATTGTAGGGCCATACCTATATAAGGTATATTTATACGTTTCTGTTTTCAAAATACCAAACAGATCATGCATTTTAGCCATGCCTCATTTCGCTCTATGTGCTGTTTGCTGTCTACGGATCTGATTCTGCTGACCACGCCCCCCTGCAGGAGAGGGTAGCCGTGCTCTGATCAGCTGCTGGGCTGTCAGAAGAGGGGGAGAAAAAGAGATCTCCGTCCTCCGTGTTTTATTATATAGAGTCGTTATTCATTTGTTTTAAAGCTCAATAAATAACAAAGAAGACCTTTGACCGGCACTTTTCTAATTTTGTCCGTGGCCCAACCCCACATTCCCTGATAGATGGAGAGCAGTGACGTGCGGTGAGGTTCATGGCTGGTGAGGCACTGACTCACTGAGTCAGATTTACAAATATTATATTTTGACCTTAATCGAAATATTCGGTTATTTTCAAAAGCTTTTTTAGTCTGATGGTTCGATTCATTTTAAACAGACCGTTCAACAAAAGGATACCCAAAATCTAAATATTGGATTGTTCTTTCTTAGTAAGATCCCATTTTCATTAGAAATGTGGTCTTACCTTGACTTGAAGTCCATGCTATCCTTCTGGACAACAATCTCTATTACTTTTTTGTAAAAGTCCTCCTTATCTTCCTCTAGTTTCAAAAGTCTAGCTTGTTGTTTGCGTCTACCGTCTCTGTGTAGAATTACAGTAGCAACAAGAACCTGTGGGCTCACGTGCGCCCCCTTCAGTGCGGCAGAGGTTATGGCTGCCTCCCCTGGTGCATTTTCATTGCCGTTGAGACCAGCGAGCCTAAATATCATATATACGTGAAATAAGTTATTTAGAGACTATGGATGGCGAGGATAAATGTAATAAAGGGATCTACATACATTACATTGGTGACCTACAGTGAGATGGTAACAGGCATGCGCTTAGGGCCCGCTTTCCAGCCAGTTTCTGTGGGGTGACGCATTCTGAGGTGAGGCAGATCTCATCTGTGCCTCACCTCACCCCATGGTAACTGGCTTGAGCACGCTCACAAAATAAGTGCCCGCGCTAAATTAGTGCCCGTGCTCCAGCAAGTTACTGTGGGCTTACGAGAGGCAGAGCACGTGCCTGCCTCACTTGTCATCGCTCCCGTAGCGGAGCTCGGCAAATTTGCTGATTTTGACTATAAAAAGCGATTAGAATCATACATAAATCACACTTACAACACAGATCAGTGGAGACATTTTATTATTATTACTATTTCGTTTTTCTTTAGTTGTTTTTCCGTTACATTGGAGTATGACAGGTGAGGCTCTGCCTCCCCTGCCTCCACTGACTGCACGTCGCTGGTGGAGAGTTGGCCCAACAGCCGTAGCGCCACCGTCCTGACGTCAGGACAGTGTTCAAATCTGGATCAGTTTTTATCAGATCCGTTGCAGCCCCTTTTTTAGAGATTTGGGTATGGAGGAAAATAGAGAGGGTTGTGTTTTCTGACACTTGGTGAGTTCCCTGGAACACCGGGGACACATATTCATGTATAAAAGACGTACAAAAGTGCATTTTGCATGATAGGTCCCCTTTAAGGTATGAACATAATACTGAAATCAATGAGTTCTTCATCTGAACTTTGCATAGTACATAACTCATAAAGGATAGAAAATACAAATAGGAACAATACATATTCATCATAAATGCAAAGTTTTTCATTTGTGCATAACTTCTAGCTTAAACCTTTAATGTCACTTCGTAAAATAGCAGCAATTAGCTTGGTATGGAAAACATCTAACTCCCTCCTTTCACATCATAAATCATCTTCATACTGTATCTGGTGTAAAGGCACTTGTTCTTTCACAAAATATAAGAAGGATAAAACTATCTGAAAATAGCTAAATATTACTCTTTATTTAAACAATCCTATCCTCTTCAGTGTTGCATACACTCCCTTTTTCAACTAATGTCTAGCGCTATTCTATCGGTCTGTTTTTATGAGACTGTGTCATCCTTTTACTGTGTCTCTGGTGTAATTTATGAATCTCTGCTGGTTATAGCAGATATAGTTCTCCCCATCCACATTCTTGTTGGTTGTGGGACAGAGGAATAATAATTCAGAACCTGCTGATATCTGAATCTTAATACTCGGCATATGTTACAAACAAAATAAAACATCTTCATGGTGAACTAAATAACATATTTCAATAGCTCGGAAATGTCTGATGAGCATCTGTGTTGTTCCTAAATAAAATCCTTGTAATCTTTTTCAAATCTAAATATAACAATGAACTATTCCTGTTTGTGGTAAAGGCACACACTAACGTTATGTAATATCATTTCATTATGGATTCAAAACAACTAAAGTCATGGTACTGTCAGTGAATGATTTCCTGGGTGTATCTGTCCTGTAAGGTACGTCATTCTCTGTTTGGATCGTGTGCAGAAATCCCATCAATTGCACCTGGCAATACTGCTTCTACCTGTCTATTATCAAGCTGAAAAATGAATACAGAATTCCAACATACTGTCATCAAATGTCTTTCTATTATGCATTTAAATTGCCCTTGTGTTCATTTATATCCCCATAATGACCTAAACAATAAAGTCTATGGCTTTTACTTCTAATTCTTTACCAGGCTAGTTACAAGATGTTGTCTAAATTGAATTCTGTGTCATTACATTACTATGTTTTAGCATAACTGTAATATGTTCTTTCTTTATTTCAAACCTCAGTTACTCTAATGTCTGTTAAAATATTACAAAATTGTTTCATTATCACAGGTCAACTTCTTCGGTATTCTATTCTGGAATTACATCTCTCACAGTAGCCCCTTGGCCACTGCTTCTGCATCTGTGTTACCTGTTCAAAATGCAATCAATATTTAGAAACATGTCAACATTCATCTTATCCCCAGATATGGTGCAGGTTAATTCTAAAACTATCATTCAATGCTCAGTTTGAACATCTATGTTGGGGCGGAAGGTTTCTTTCAATCCCTAAAAGAAACATTTAAATTGTGAATTTGACAGCCATGTTGATGTTATACATTATACACACTCCCCCCTCTTTACACATGAACTCATGTGTAATAAAATCCTGAAATGGGGAGGGAAGGAAAAAACTTTCAGGTAAATATTGGTTAGGGACATAGCGAACATTATTTACAATTTTACATCCATTATTATTATCTTTCCACAGTAAACACCTCAGTGAAAATAAGTGTTTCTCTTCATCTTTCAGTCCTAAAAGAAACAGAATCTTCAGATTATAGTTTGAGTTTTTCATTTGCAAAACGCCAACTCCTGTGGGAGTAAAATATCATCAAGTAGATTAGAAACGGGTCCCATGTGCGGTTTCCCATTTTTGTGGAATTATAGGAAACCTCTCGTTTCCCTTGGAGCTCCAAAATAATATGTTAGTCCAAAAACAGGCTTGGTTAGTTATTGTTTTAGAATCATGCAGTTACACTGATCACATGCCGACATTCATTCACACTCATACTGTCTGGTTGTCAAGTCAAGTGTGGTCAGGTACACCCCAGAGTCAGTTATTGACAGTGCTTTTGTCACACTGTCAGTCAGGGTCAAAGGTCATTTGGTCTCGGTCTTTTGGCCATGTTGTGCTCTGCAGAGTCTTTACAGAGGTAATTCAGCATAGGCGGGTACCCTTTATCTACAAAAATATGTCATATGGTGAGCGCCATTCCTTATTCATTCACGATTTCAACTATGATTTTCAAGATGGTTCTAATTTTTCATTGGGACTTCTGCCTCCCACCTTTCTTGAAATTTGGTACAAAATGCACTTCCTTATAGTACTACTACTGCAGCTTATTTACACCTAATTAGTATTAAAATGTCTAAAAGATCTGTTTCAGAAACTTGTGTACATGTGGCTATTATCTTGAGTCAAAACATTACTAGGATCTGTGTAGCTCTGCTATGTATTTCATAACTCCTTATACTCATTTAAACCCCTTTTCTGGTCTACTTAAAAAAACAATGTTAACCCCCTTAGCAGTGTGTGGAACCTTGGGTGTCCGAACATGCAGCAATTACTCCCTCCTTCATCAAGGATTTAAAACAGAAGCCATTTCATATTTCCATCTTAAAGCCCTCCTATGGTAATAACTATGGTGAAATCAATACTTTAGATTGGAATACTATATTTGGCTTGGTCCTAGCTCTCCCTTTAACATTATCCATACAAATAAAGATTTGTCTGAACTTATACAGTGGTTTCTAAAACTATCCCTTTAATCTGTAGATCAATATGGTAACAAATTAAATCACCACTTTATTCACACATGAATAAGAATCTCTTAACCTGTTAAGCACCAAGCCTGTTTTTCATGTTTCAGGCTCGAAAATGACATGCCCAAAACAAATGACTACAACTTAACTTCTAAAAGGGTTATATGAATAATTTCTTTTATGAAAGCAAGGTTACATCTGTGAGTTGGATGTAGAAGTGTCAGAATCAATATAAATGTTTTTTATTTTAAAGAAAATTCAGATTTTACATAGTAAAAAACTGTAAATTATAGTGTCCGTCCAAAAATGATTTTTTACAGATAGTGAAAACTACCCTTGGATGATGGGTTAGTAGACTAAAAGCTTTAGGAATCCAAAGTACAACATCTAATAAGTACCCTGTATCAAGATTGATGCAAAACAAGTGACATTTGACCTTTTTAGAGAGGTTTAGCCAAAACCACCCCACCTTTGAGGTGATTTGGGTGAAAATGTTTTTTTTTTCCATATCTCTGGCCCCCCTTGGTCGATTTGGATGGTTGATACCTCTTTCTGACCGTTAGAGCCAATAGAATCGAAGGGGGAGGCCCCCACACACACATATTGTGAAGAGAAAAGGTGGGGGCTGCGCGCATGTAAATGTACAGCAGAGTGAAGGATTTCTAGCTCTGGCATTTGGAAACGAAAAAGCAGTTTTATTGCTTATGGATTATCAGAAATAATTTCAAAGAGGACACAGATACATTGGATGAACCTATGGATTAACTGCAGCATCGTTTTTTTATCGTTTTAATGCCATTGAAGACCAATTTTGACCAAGGTAAGCCATGTTAGCATTTCTAGCTACCTAGCTCCACATGTTATGATGTACGCTTTCGTTTATAGCGTCGCAAATGTTTATCACTGAGTGTTGAGGTTTTTTACACAGATTCTGTGTCTCCAGGAGATGCAAAACGAGGGGTTGGCTGTGCATCTAGGATAAGTAATAAGGGAGTTATTGTGAGTTTAGGTGCCGTTTTAGGTTACATTTTTTTCGCACGTGGCTAATTCAGAGGCTGAGTGTTAGCATTGTGGGTTTTTTTTGAATTTTTTTTTTAAAAAGATCAGTTAGCTGAGTTTCTTCCCGTTACATGGATATAAAACATTCATAGTTTATTAAATATTAAGATTCCTTAGACGTTGTTTCCTGCAAATGACGCGTTTATCCACCCGGTACCGGGGAGGCGGTGCGTAACAGGTTAAAAGCTGATCTTATACCAATCTTGTACACTCTTTCCGGCTTAGAACATCACACAAAAATATACTTTTCGGCTTAAGAACTCCACACAATATACTTTATTAAACCAGACTACGCCGGTTTAACACATCAAACATATAAATTAACATGAATGGACCCAGTCCAGTGCAAAACACTGTAACAACTATAGTCTTCTCCTATTGTCCTAGAGTCTATCACTCTGATGTCTGTGGTCATTTAAACATTCCCTAATAAACCTCATTCCAGCGTCAGTAAATGAGTGTTAAACCCAGGGTGTTTAGTGTACAACATCACGTTATTTCACCTTCAATTCACGGTTTGAAAACGTAGCATTTCGCCACATGCTAATGCTAACCGGAAATGACGAAATTCACCAGCGGAAAACCGGAAGTCACGTGTGAATCTCCGGTTTTTAGAATAAAACAGATTTAAATTAAATAGAGTGTATTTCATTCAAATTACACCATATAAACATTGATTTTAATTTCTAACACCGTCTCACCTTTGATTTAGGCCCAGCCAAAAAATCCTTTGTCTGCCGCCTGTTGTGATGCTAGTTAGTTGCAGCTTTCTTCTCTCCCAGCTCTCTCCTCTCTCCAGAGTCCCTTCGTGGTTGCCAATTGTTAGTGGTTCTTGAACCCCGAAAGCAGGAGAGACTGAAAAGAGTCAAGGCAAGCTTATAAAAGTTAACAGCATTTAATTACACAAAAGATGCGGTGGTATACAAATGAAATGTGCGCGTTGGTGGTTCCCCCCTGCCAGCTGTTTGGTTGGGTCAGCTGGGGGCAAGGAAAAGAGAGAGATCCTTCTTGTGTCTCCCGGGTAACAACTGTAGTCTTCTCCTATTGGCCGGTGTCGAGCGGGGCGTGTCCAATGCAAATCCTGTCGGTTTCTGCTGCTGAATTACATCACTCTGATGTCTGTGGTCATTTAAACATTCCCTAATAAACCTCATTCCAGCGTCAATAAATGAGTGTTAAACCCAGGGTGTTTAGTGTACAACATCACGTTATTTCACCTTCAATTCACGGTTTGAAAACGTAGCATTTCGCCACATGCTAATGCTAACCGGAAATGACGAAATTCACCAGCGGAAAACCGGAAGTCACGTGTGAATCTCCGGTTTTTAGAATAAAACAGATTTAAATTAAATACAGTGTATTTCATTCAAATTACGCCATATAAACATTGATTTTAATTTCTAACAGGTGTTACAATAGTCAAGGCAAGAGATGACCAGCGCCTGAACATGGAGTTACGCAGCACACTCATTCAGATATCGGGATCTTTCTGATTACACAGTGCAACCTCACAGAGTAATATGTTGGAATATGCTCAGTAATACTACATTCTGTCACATCCTGGCCCTGGCTGAGCGCCTCACTCCCTCACCTGGTGTGTTTTCCTTCCCTGTTAATCACCTGCCTGGTCTCAATGAGCCTCAGCTGTCCCTAATCATTACTCCTCTCCTGTGTATTTAGGCTGCGTCTCAGGTCGATTAAATGGAATCCTTGCGTCCCTCACTTGCGTCGTTTCCCTGTGTTTAGTCCCTCCCACCAGGGAAGCATGGAGAGACGCAAGGAAACCACGAGAAGCAGGGAAATTAGTTTTAAGAGCAATGGGACGTCCTTTCCTCCGGAGCGTCACGTGAAGCGACGTCCGTTTGTGATGACGCCGCACAGCTGTTCGTCTGACAGCAGCCAGCTCTGTCCCCGTTATTTTCACAAACACCCCCGCCTCTGTTAGTACACATTTACTGACACAAACATTTGTATCATCTGTTGTAGACCCAAATACATTAAATAAAATAAGAACTCATTCTCAAAAAAGATGAACGCCATTCTTAAAATGTATAAACGAACAATAGTTGGATTAATATTGATTAGAGTGCACAATAGAAATAAAATAATTCAGAGAAGAAAAAGAGATATGTTATCTATCAAAACCCAGTTAGATTAACATTCATTGGATTGCACACTTTGTTTGTTTGTGTGGATATGTAGCAAATTCACATTTTAAATAGCACTTAATGACTGACTGAATGGAAATGACAGTAAATGAAAATGTAAAACGAAAAAGCAATCATGAAAATGTTTCCAATAAATGAATAAAATAATTTTTGACCACTTTGTTGTTCAGATATATCACATATTTGTAACTAAATGATACATTCATTGAAACAAAACACAGTATAAACTGAGGAGTGAGTCCCGTGAGTTTCATGTGTTTTCTTCACTCCGCTGGGAAACTGCTCTCATGTCAAGAAGCATCAGATCAGTGCATGCGCTGCATCGTCCAATCAGTGAGCGATACACAGTAAGGGGGCGGAGCGAGTATCTGAGGATTTCATCGGAGGATGGGTCTGGTGGTTCCTCGGTTATCGCTCCTCCATTATCGCTCCTCGATCCTCGGTCCTCCGGCAGAAATAAGAGCCATGGGACGCTACTCAAGATGGCGCAGACAAATCAACTTCCGGTGATACCGAGGACCGACAACAGAGGAAATGAATATAGTCGACCTGAGACCAAGCGGCAAACTCTGGGGAAGAGCCGGGACGCCAATACGGCAGTGCCACAAACTGCAGTTCATATATTGGCCGATAGGCGATGACTGCAGAAAGGAGCAATTTCCATAGACCCCCATGTTAAAATGCCCAATTTCACAGCAGAAAAAAAAACGTTTCTAGCCCTGGCTGCAATAAATTGTATTATGTATATAGTTAGATTCCACCTTCATGATTATGGATCTGTGAGTGAATTGTTTTCTAGCATGACCCTTTTATTTATATTAGGTCTTAAAGTTTTTGCATAAATTAGGGCGTGGTCACATTGAGTGCTGTTAGCTTCTTGTCTCTCTGCTAGCTGCTCCGTCTCCGTGAAGCTACAGGGACTCTGGGTGTTTCTCAATCGCGAGTACGCTTGCTTGGTAGCACATGTCTGCCGAGCATCTTGCTTCAGAAGCGAGTCAAGAATACTTCCTGGCATTCTGAAAACGAAGTGTGGAACACGCTAGCAAGTGTGCAGGTGTGCGTCATATGAGAGGCCCCGCTTTACATCTTCCGCCACAGATTTGGGGAAATTGGTCCGTGCGCAAAGCATTGTGGGGATTTTAAGGCCGCGAAGTCTACTCATGTGCACACTCGATATTTCTCCAAACGGAGTACGCCGGGCTCGGTAGATTTCCAAGTATACTGGAGATTGGAACAGTACTTCGGCGGCACTCGATGACGTAGTATGCTTGAAATAGTGGCTCGGAAGCAGCTTTACTCGCGATTGAGAAGCACCCTCTGCCTGCTCTCAGTTCATCCAGGGAAAACAACTTGACCCCGGCCGTGTTTGTTTGTTCTTCATGCTTATATATCGGACTATTGTGACTCGCTCTGCGGTTAAAACATACGGTGCATGAATGCCGTTTTGCGGTAAGTGAAATTCGAGTACTTATGTGTTTATGATTTTAATCAGCTACGTAATGAATGTTAAGGCTTGGGTTAGCGTGTAAGCGAGTGGTAGCTACATCCGTGCTAACGATGCTAATCGTAGCCTCCAAGTTAACTTAAAACCATAGACCGTATATATAAAGGTTAAAACGAAATAGACAAGTGTTAAGAGGGATAATACTGGAGAACAAAAGGCTTCTGTTTGAGGTTGATAAAATAAGGTCATCCTTGTAACTTAGAGAGATATTTTATTATGTAGGTAGGAACTGTATGCATCGCTAAGGTTAATTTAAATTGGCTATGCTCGAGTATGTAGACAAGCTAACGTCGAAGTAGTGTATGTGAAATCAACCTCACAATAAGATGTGTGTATATTACAATTATTAATGCCATATTTCAAGATGATTACTTAGATATTACAATATGGTTGGTTGAGCTGGAGTTCATTATTGAGCTTACACGTTAACATCACAGTCATCTGAAGAACGAACCCAAACCTTGTTGTTTTTATTAATTGCATTACCAAATTGGTATCAAATAAACAGTAAGCATTGGTAACACAACTTCCAAAGTTACAGTAAAATAAAAAGAACCCTGACTCGGACAATACACAATCCAACATGTTCAACAGAAGATAATCAGTTATATTGTTTGTACACATGGTACTTTACATATATATCTGTTTGTTTAAAGTGTGCAGGTGATGCAGACAGGCTGGACCAGAGAGTGAGAGACAGAACTGGACTCCTCACAGCAGTGAACTTCAGCACAGGTACAAATACTCTTTTTTCATACTGTACAAAGAATCAAGAAAGATATTGGTTTAAATAAATGAAGTATTGACTTTAATACACTGATATACATTCCATTAAACAATACTAAATACTAGATCACCTACACATCAGTGAAGTTGAGGGTTTTTTCCATGCAAAGGGTTACATTTAGATGTTAACAAGCAATATGACTGTCAGCTTTCTAATTTAATGTATTGAAGGCAAAGATATTTAACGCATAGTGACAACTGCTATTTATCTCTCAATATTGTCTGTAAAAACGTGGTAAAAGTTATTCTTTCAGTGAGACAACAGAGCAAGCTTCTACAGTTGCACTAAGTTTTGATAACAGTTCAATATTATTTTGATAATAAAATACATTTCAATGTTGATGAATTTCATACTGTTCATTCATAATCTGATTGTCTTTGTAGCTCACTGTTGAAATAAAAAAAAACATTACAATTACAAAATAATTATATCTACAGCCCCTAAACACAAACACACCTCTTTCATAAATAACACACTTGTTCTGCAATAATGTTTTATGTTTCCTGTAATTTTTGTTAGGAAAGGACATGCCTGAAAGACACAACTCAGCATCTCCTCCTTCTCTGAGGGTCAAGAAGAACATCCAAGAGGAAAATTAAAAGCTGATGTTATGAGATGTTAAGACCAGTACAGGACATTCACTAAGAAACTACTTTTATTGTGAAAACACAGTCAGCTGATCGAATGCACCTATTTCCACATCTACACTCCATCAGCTGATTATTTCTATTTGCCTCACTTCATGAGCTTCACAACATGTACCTTGTACCGCAGAGTTTGCAACGCAAATAAATGGGGCCAATCTTCAGTCGGATGTGAATGTGTAATCTAACATTTTCAGTAAGAATAATGGACAAAAGGAGTGCAAATACAAATTCAATTTATTGAAATGTGAACCAAAAGTTAATCAAACATGTTTTAAATAAAAAGCACATATGGACAGAAGGTGTAAACCTATTAAATGTATAAGTAAACACATTTAGTCAAATAAAGTGACAGACAAGGCCTGTGCAGGTGGTATCAGCTATGCATGGGCTCCTCCATCAGGCCTGGTCCTCCTCACAGAGGAAAGACCCTCAGTCCTCTCCAAACCAACAGACAGGACGTCCATCACACGGAGGTTTCTCCCTGAAGTCTCTGCAGCTCTCTGGACACCACACTGTCTCAATCCATCCACACTGAATATGAGAGGGGAAAAATGAAAATAATAAATGCTTTAGACAATAAGAAATATAAAAGTGAACCGTTGAGTTGCTCAGTTTTTTTAGATTGTCAATACTATTACTGTATAACTAATATCTCAGGTTAAGAGGCACCTTCAAATAAAGATTGGTCTTTAAATACATTTTGTCTTTTGAATTGTTTGTCTAAAGTCAAGAATCTAGAACTGGTACTTATAGTTTTAATGATACAGTCTGGTTATTATGCTGTTTGGAGGAGGCCTCACAGGTAAGAGCACTAACTAGCTATCATCACATGCACCTTAGCTTAACTTAAATGTATTAAACGTATAATTAAGTGATGGCAAAATATAAATAACTAATGTCATGCAAACATATTAATATTTGCTTGATTCCAGTGTTGCATTTAGCACATTGCATACAAACGTTAAGGGATTTTAAGATTCTGAAGTATTATGCTAAAAACTCAACTTAGATTATTATTTATAGTTTTGCTGAATAGTCTCATGTCCGTTTACCTTAGAAACGTACAATGCGACGGCAGTGTGCAGATGGGGAGCATGTTAGCTTAGCTTGGTAGCTTCAGCTAGCTCTGTTACTTCCAGCCCGGTGGCAGCAGGCTCCGCCTCTTTGCCCTTATTTGGAGCAGGCGGGAGTGGAACTCTGACGCCACTGTCGAGCCGTTAGTGGCCGACTCCGCCTACTAAGGGCTTCTCGGCCACTCTGCAGAATCCTATGGGTGACGTCACGGACCCTACGTCCATTTATATATACAGTCTATGCCTGAGACGCAGATGCTGTTGCCTTGGTCATTTCCAGTTTGTCTTGTCTGTCTAGCAGGAAGTGCTCCTAGATACTCTCCTTACGTAAGCTATAGTTTTAGCTGTTTAGCCTTTGTACCAACTTAGTTGGATGTTTTTTTGTTGCTGCATTACTATTTTTCCACCAACTTAGTTGGTTGCTTTTCGTTGCTTCCAGTCTGTACATTTTTTGATCTTTGACTGTATTATTTTGCCTTTTGGATTAAACGCTTGACTAAGACCTTTTTTGCCTGGTTGTGCTCTTGAGTCCTATTTTTGCTCGTGCCCGTACTTGTGTTTGATACATTTGTCATGAAACAACATTTCTCAGCTGACTACCAATGATGTGCTGAACAATGCTAGCTGGGATAACCAAAAGTTCAGTCTTAATGAGTTTGAGTTAAAAGATGCATTCCATCATCAATGTTGAGCTACTGAGGAATCTTTTATGTGAGCGTCGTATCGTCTGAAAGGAACCACAAAGAGCATATCAGTTCTAAGAAAGCCATATCAGTGGACAATTGGACCAAAGCTTGCACATGTGTTGTAACATTTGGATGTGCACCAATTATATTTTAATTGGCAGCTTTATACTATATTATTTATTGTATAGAGCTTGAAGTGTTATATCAGGGGCTTTTAACTTTTGGCAAGAAAAAAAGTCATGAGTAAATTCTGATGAGTATTTTCTGGCATGAAAATGGTCACTTGATCACAAACATAATAGATATTGGGATCATTAATCATTTACGATTGATATACGTATACAATATTGGTAACAGTTGTCCATCAAAATCTAAACTGACCATCTAAATGTTGTATCTGCTCTACATTGGAGATATATATAATATATATTTAGAAACAGTGTGGGATGTTTCTAAGACTGCTAACCCAGTGCAGGCCTGGTGGGGTGAAACACTCGAGGTAATTACTGCTGCTTGGGTATAAAGGCGTTTCTCTGGACAATGCAGGGGGGCTCTGGGACTCAGCCCTCTGCAGCTCAAGGGCCCTCTGAGGGCAGCACTTCAGCCACAGGAAGACCCTCTGATGAGGGACAGCTAGCCCGCACATTTTTCTCTAACAATCACCACAAGACGGCACAAGGACAGATTGGTTAAAAGGTTTGTGCTCAACTTGAGTGTTGTAGGTTTTACCTCTATCTGCCAAATTAAACCAAAGTTTTACAAAGAGATTTAACAAACATTTGGAAGCTTCATTCATAATATTGGCATTGAAATTATTATTATTAATAACTAGGCCGACCAATCAACAATTCCATTTTTTCTGTGCTATGCACTCAAAATGAAGCCTCCAGCAGCGGTACACAGAGAGCAGCGTAAGTGTCTAACGTTGTTTCCAACCCACTTGAGATTTAACCACGCCCACTCCGCATCAACGTAGCTCTGATGGAGTGCGCCGTGGATGTATAAAGACGACGTCGCCGTCCCCATGACAACAATACTCAAATATTGTGCATATGTCCAAAACGTCACAAACAAAAATCGACCTGTAGGCTACATATTGTTTGCTTGTTTGTTATTATTTAAATCCATGGTGAATTCATTTTAAGTAAATCATTTACATTTATTTAGCTATGCATAATTGTAATCCTTCATATTAAAAAAGTGCACTTCATCTACTCTGAAAAAGAAGCTCTTTGAAGTGACTGTAGCTGTCAAATTAATATTTTGTCCAATGAAAATTCCAAGGGTGACGCTCTGACACTGTGCCGATGCTTTTGTAATGCGAAAGTAGGCGTGGTTAAAACTCAACAGGGTTGGAAAAACGATAGACGGGCACAGGGAGACTCGCTCATGCAAGAACCTATCATTCAAAATGCTTTTATACATAAATATGTGTCCCCGGTAGGCCTGTCGCGATAATCCATTGACTTTTGACTATTGACTTATCGTACAATAAATTAAAATGGACTCGATAACTTTTCTGAGCTTGATAAATTGCCGTTTACATGCGTGTTTGTTTACATAAGGATGTGACCAGCATTTTAACCCGGCGGCTGTGGCTGCCAGCCCGGCGCGCTGTGAGGGGCGGGGCTCACACACAGCCCATGACACAGCCAGGTCAGGACACTCCACGTGCAGCAGTGTAGCAGCCAAATTAATAATATAGAGACAAGCAGGAGACAACGTGTGACTTACTCGAGGGGAATTTGAAGTTAAATGGAAGTGGTTGCAATACCACATCTCCGGTGTGGGAATATTTTGGATTTAAGCCAAATCAACGAGGCGAACCTACGGACTTGAATGAGCAGGCGGTGTGTCGCATTTGTTTTAAAAAGGTAGCAACAAAAGCTAGCAATACGACCAACTGCACCTGAAACACAACCACCCCATTCCGTTTTCCCAGCTGGGAGCAAACACGGCAGCTGGAGATGGAGAGCCCCCACCTTCCCTACAGTTTGCAATCAAAGATGCATTTGCCCGACAATGCAAACATGTTGGTGTTCCTTGCTCGAAATCTTTGAAATACATATTTGGATATGGCCTGTTGAGGCATCTGGGTCTTTGTATGGACAGTGGACTGTACACTTGACTGTTGTTTTAAGGAGGTTTTTTTTGCTTGTGAGATAATGTGTGCTCATATTTATTTATTTATTTATATATATGAGAGAGAGAGCTCTGTTTTCCAGCCTGAGTCTATTTAATTGATTGTTTTGGTTGTGTGTGATTTTAATTAATTTGTTATAATTAAATGTATTTGTTTTATTTATTATATATAATTTACATATTTGAATATTATTTCACATTTCATTTGCAATGTTGAATGTTCAATAAAAATGTCTGTTTGAAAGGATGTACTTGAATTATTATTATATATTATCATTATGTCAGTGGTCTAAAATGGTCTTACAACGGTGCCGACAATATTATCGTTTATCGCAATAATTTCCGGGAAAATGTATCGTCCAACAAAATTAATTATCGTGACAGGCCTAGTCCCCGGTGTGTCAGGGAACTCACAAAGTGTCAGAAAACAAAACCCTCTCTCTTTTCCTCCTTACCCAAATCTCTAAAAACGGGGGTACAATGGAGCTGATCAAGATTTGCGTCCGATATGACGTAATATCGGAAATGTGGGCTAGCTTTACACCCACCGCACTATGAGAAACGTCGCTAACAGAAACAATGCACAACGTGTTTTGGACGTAATATGGTCTTTGATTACATTAGCAAGCATTAACACTCAGAGCTAACCTGTACTGGAGAGAGCATGTGTAAAAAAGCAGGAAATAAAAAAAGGAACTCACCTTGTGGTAAACCCGCAAGAGAAAAAGCATTTGAGCTCCATACTGTTTCAGAAATAATCCTTGATGTGGTTTGGAACATGATGGCGTTTAATCACGGCAGCATGTAGTGTATCTGCCGGTAGAATTATGAGCATGCTCATGAGCATTGTCCTCATGTGCCAATGACCAGCTCTCATAATAGGACAGAACGAGACCCCGCCCTCTGACGCTGTATCCAGTTCTTATTTTACATCCATGGCTGAAATAGAGGGATATGAGGGATGTCTAAAATGCATGATCTGTTTGGTATTTTGAGCAAAACACATCATAGACATGTTTTTATATATTTAATATATCTGAGACCCATAATATATGCCTAAAAATAGCATAATAGGCAGGGGTGCACATAACTTTCTCAGTGAGGTACTCAGCTGAGTACCAGGAGTCAGTGTTTGGTACTCCAACTTCTGGCCCCACGTAAAGTTATGTGATGAAGCCCTCTGTGTCGTGAACGCCGACGTGGATGGGGTGGTTGGTGCTAGTGGAGTACTTCAGGAACGTCAGGGGGGGAGGGAGCGTGTTGTGATCAGCTGATTTTGCGCAGTTCTCCAGTGTGTGCGTGGGGCACAGAATGTGCACAGGGGAGTCTCCCTCCGCAGCCGGTTGGCGTAGTTTTGGCACAATTCCGTTGTGCAGACCAACGTAAACAGCTGCTCCGCCCCGTCTGTGCACACGGAGTCCGACTCTGGAAAAGCTTCACAAGTACGTCGGTACGCAAAGGCGCTTAGTGACACAAGTGACGGTACGCATTTCAGATTTTTGCCGCGCATGCGTACCTGCGTACCAGTTATGTGCACCCCTCATAATAGGAGACCTTTAAACAGGACATATTGGACACATGTATTTGGCACTTCTACTGTGACATGTTTCCATGCTGCAATGTTCTTTATGTTTCTCATACTGCCTGTGCTGCAATACCTATTTTTCACGCTCTATCTGAAACCAGAGCCCAGTCTGCTCTGATTGGTCAACCGCTTAGAGATGCGTAAGAAATGTCTCGCCCCTTAGCCTATCACGTGCAATGTAAACACACCCGCACAATAAGCATGTTTCACATAAATACAGCAATTTGCAATATAGTGAGACAACACAGTCTCACTCCCTGATAGTCCAATAGCGACGCTTGGTCAGGGTCCTTTGGCGTGCAGTTGTGACGCACCGAGTCCCCTTCAGCTTCATAAACAGAAGCAAAGAGCTTTCAACTGATTGCAATGTATTCCCATCTGCGGCGGTATTTGGCGCTCAGGGAAGCACCGCATCCGTCCACGTCGGCGGCAGTTAAAGGCAATGTGAGCGTCCATTCCCATTGGATAACGGAGAATTTTACACCCGAAAGTAAGTATTCTCCTTACTGTCGATTGATTTTACAGTGATATCTGCACTACTCATCAACTCAAAAACACCAGATTATCCAACATTGATTGGTTTAAATTGTGCACAATGCTTTTGTGTTTTTCCCCTTCGATTCTGAGAAACAAATAGTTGTATCGGAGTTTAGGATGGCCGAAGACACTACACTACCCATAATTCTCAGCTATCGTTTGAGACTACACCATGCGCTTTGCTCGACAAACCCCGTATTCCATATGAAAAAAAACTTTCGTAAAAAATAAAATCATACTTTATTCAGCTAGTGCTTGCTTTACTCTTTGAAAGTCATCACATAAATGCATTGTAATAAATGCTTCGGCTGCAACACAACACAACGTTATTACACGTTTAGATTAATTGCAATGCAGGTAGATTGTGTTGCTTTTTAATGCCTTTTTCTTAATGTCTTTCATTTTTGTAAAGCACTTTGAATTGCCTTGTGTTGAAAGGTGCTGTATAAATAAACTTGCCTTGCCTTGCTGCATGTTTTGTTGAATGTGTTACATTTGATGAAAACATTTAAATATTAAGAGTACATACAAAATAGGAGGAAAGTAGAAGGTCAATGATAGAAATATAGAATAGAAAATATCAAGAAGATACTGTAAATGATATCTAGAATAAAACAGTTTAGTGCCGGATGTACAAATATATTAATAGGAGGATGTGCAAAACTGACAAACTAATTAGGCTTTATTAAAACATTAAATAATACTTTAGGTCAGTGTTTCTCAAAGTGGGGGGCGCAGAGGCATGACAGGGGGGGCGCGAGAGACCAGGAGGAAAAATGGTTATGGAAAAAACAATTAAAAATCATAATTTGAAAAATTATTGATTTGAAAATAATATGATACAGTACAGTACAAGTACGTCTGGGTCTCTGTGTTTCATTCAAGCTCGGCTCTGTGTGTGTGTGGAACGAGCCATTTTGTGTGCGTGCGCGCGCGCGAGAGAGCACACCGGTACCGGAGATCGTTGTTGTTAGCTTCTGGTGCTAGCAAGCTACGCTAACGGATATAAGGAGCTTTTTTCAACAACAAGGTGGAGGAGAGTCCTCTCCTGTCAGACTGAGAAGCTCAGTGAACTAAAGTTATCTCAGTGGCCGGGTCTCAAACGTTTTGGTCAAGATTAATGTAAACCATTATTTCCGAGGCACACGTTTATATGATCATTATAGTTATAAAAAAATAAGAGAATAAATGAAAAACAGGTATGAAATACTATGACAGTAAAAAAAGAATAAAGTTTAAAAGGGGAATGATTTGTAAAATATCCATAAAGAAATAGTAAATCTGTTTACAGTTCTGTTTCATATGGGTGTTTGTCAGGGTGGGGAAAATAGGACCCAAGTGCAGTTAAAAAATACAAAAAGGTTTGTTAACAAAAAGCGAGCTTTATTATAAAAAAAAAGCCAAAGACATGAAAAACAAGAAACTAATTAACAAAAACAAAACCGGAGAACACGACAGACAGGAACAAACTTACAGATGGGAACAGGCAGGAGACATGGACAAGCATAGACGAGCATAGGCGAGGCAGGGAACACGGACACGAAGAGACGACAGGTAGCAGCAGTGGTGTAGTCTACGTCAGTGGTTCTCAACTGGTCAGGCCTCGGGACCCACTTTTTACTTGGTCAATACATCGCGACCCAACATTTTGAAGCACTCAAATCTATTCAACAAAATATCGTGCTGTAATATATACGCTTTTGAGCATACAATATTAATAAAAGTGAAGTACAGTGCATATATCCCTTATATCCCTTCACAGAACTAAAGTATGCTTTTAAAAAAGGTTTAATGAGATGACGGAATCAAAGCTGAACTATATAAAAAGGCACACATGCTGAAACCCAACCCCAGCAGGGGGGTCTGGGGGGATTCTCCCCCAGGAGATTTTTAGAAATACTAACATAAACTACGCATTCTGGTACACTCTGAGAAGAAAATCGGGCCTTCAAAATAAAAGTTTGAGTTTTTCCCCAAAAAAAAAAAAAAAAAAAAAATTCAAAAATTTTTTTTCAACTTTTTTTTCTTCACTCACACATCCGCGACCCACTCGAAACGGGTCCGCGACCCACTTTTGGGTCGCGACCCACCAGTTGAGAACCACTGGTCTACGTGATACGCTGGTATACGCCGTATACCCACTAGAAAACGCCAGTGATTTCCGTATACCCTCTTAAAAATGAGCGATGATACGTAACAACATCATTTTGTGACTGCGCTTTCACGCTTTCGCCCCTTCTGTGTTAATACTTTTGGACGTCTGGGGCTTCCGTCGCCTGTGGCCTGTTGCTAAGCAACAGCAACACACTTTGTTCGGCTCTGACAAACCCCACGTTTCTCTAACGTTATCAGAATTTGATCCGTCCACCATTCAAGTTTGCGGAGCGCTAAACAGGAAGCAAACATGAAACGAAAACAGACGACAATATTTCAATGTTTTCCGAAGTTTTCCCCTACTACCACTACAGAAGAAGAGCCAGGTCAGGCGGCTGTCCTAAAGGTGACAGAGAACGACCCCGGCGCTACCGCAAAGTTACCCGGTAAGTGAAATTAGCATGGTTATCATTAACGTAACTGTAGCAGTTGGTTAGAACTAGCTAACTTGATCAACGTTAGTGTGGTGGATCAATGGAAGAGAAAGAGAGCGAGATACTGCGTGTGTGTGTGTGTGTGTGTGTGTGTGTGTGTGTGTGTGTGTGTGTGTGTGTGTGTGTGTGTGTGTGTGTGTGTGTGTGTGTGTGTGTGTGTGTGTGTGTGTGTGTGTGTGTGTGTGTGTGTGTGTGTGTGTGTGTGTGTGTGTGTGTGTGTGTGTGTGTGTGTAGCTTTGTGTGTGTGTGTGTGTATGTGCAGTCATAAACAGAACACAATGTTTATATTATCTCCTTGTTTCGGACACAGATGAGAGCTCCTGGCCAGCCTTGTGGACTGAAAGTCAGGCGAGGGAATTTAAGAACAGGCATCCTTGGTTAGAGTGGAGGGACAGAAAGTTAGGTAAATGTCAGCACACATGCAAAGGAAAGCTGATCTAAACAACAGAAATTCATAAAGTCAATGGCTATGCAAATGAGAGTTAATTCATGGTCATGTTAAAGGTGCATTTAAAACATTTGCACCATTAAATTACTATATGTTAGTTATCAGTAGTTGTCAAATAATTAGCTATTGAAAAAGTGGAACATTTTTCTCCTTTTATCTGCTTTTCATGCATTTGTTAGCCATGATGTAAATATTGTAAGCAGTTTATTAAATACTTTTGAGTAAATCTTGGCTCTTGTCTGCAGATGTTATTGGTAAAAACTTGTATTATGCTAATTAGTCATGGTTTTGTTTATTTCCAGGTTGTGCTCTTTGCAGCGCTACAAAATCAACCGGTGTCCTCACAGAACAACGAGTGTCTATGTCTGAGGAGTGGGTGCACTTTAATATCTAGTCCTCAGATTCAAGCAGATCAACATCTCTGGCCTCTTTGAGAAACAAGATTAGACGACATGAGACGTCCAGAGCACACAAAATAGCCCAGGAGCTCACGGAGAAGGGTGGACAGGATTTAGTTGGACATTTGGTGAGAGCTGTGTCAGAGACTGTGTTTGCAGAGACAGATTCTGTATTCAGAAGAGCATACTATCTTGCGAAGATGAACCGACCTTTTACTGACCATGATAGTCTCATTGAGCTTCAGGAAAAAAATGGTGCCAACATGGGCACTAGGCTGCACTCAAGGTACAGTTCCACAAAAATTGTAGAACACATAGCAAAAGCAGGGTTCCCGCGGGGTCTTAAAAAGTCTTACATTTGATAATCTGAATTTAAGGCCTTAATCTCTTAAGCACGGCGGTCCCCCCATTGGACCCCTCCCACCGTTTTTTTTTCGAGATAATGTCTCAGGGCTTCTTAACATTTATGAAACTATTAATGTGTAGCACCAGATTAACGGGAAGAATCTCAGCTAACTGAAGATATGAACCATTTTTACCAAAACAAAACACAAGTCTCATAAGAAGCGTCTAAATGACCCCTGAGCGAAAAAATTCGAACGCACTGCGGCACACAATTCAAGATAAAGATACCCTTATTACTTATCGTAGCTGCACATACAATATAGCCGATTTAAAGCTGAGACTCCACTGATTATTTAGGTATAGTATCATCACTGAGCGATCCAAACTTGCGACAGGGGAAGCAAACACAGACATCACAACACGTACCTTTACGGAGCATTTACGGCAGATCGTCTCACCGTAGCTGTCAATTAGGTCAAAAGACGTGTTCAATGGCATTAAAACGAAAAATAAAAATACTACAACTGTTGATCCATAGGTTGATAATGTACCTGTGCCTTTGAAAAAATTATTTATAATCCATAATTCCATTTTTTATGTAAAAATCGGAGCGGAAAAGTTAGCTGCTAATGGTAGCCACCAGAGTGTATGCAGCTTCCGGTTTTGGTAACGCATCACTCTCACTCCTTATTTGTTAACGTTTTGGTGTGTATATAACTTTCCCTCGATTCCATTGGCTCTAGCGGTTATAAAGAGATTTCATTCATCAAAATCGAGCAAGGGGGGCCAGAGATAGGTCAAATCCACCCAAATGACCCCAGAAGTGGGTTTTTTTGGCTAAATCTCTCTAAAAAGGTCAGATTTCACTTGTTTTGCATCAATCTTGATACAGGGTACTTATTATATGTTGTACTTTGGATTCCTAAAGCTTTTAGTCTACTAACCCATCATCCAAGGGTAGTTTTCACTATAAGTAAAAAAGATTTTTTGGACGGACACTATAATTTACAGTTTTTTACTATGTAAAATCTGAATTTTCTTTAAAATAAAAAACATCTATATTGATTCTGACTTTTCTACATCCAACTCACAGGTTTATCATTACTTTGAGAATAAAGATTATTAATTTAACCCTTTTAGAAGGGAAGATATGGTCATTTGTTCTGGGAATGTCATTTTCGAGCCTGAGACCTGAAAAACAGGCTCAGGGCTTAAGAGGTTAAAAAGGTCTTAAATATGACCAACAAAATAAGAAAGGTCTTAAATATGATTTAGAAGGTCTTAAAAATGATTTGAAAGGTACTTCTGTGTAGCGATCGCGTCTAAATGTGTTTTGGGGGAAATGTCCGGGCTGCAAAGTAACCAGTACGGTAAGAGCCTTTCAGTTCCCCCCAACAATTTGTATTGAAATAAATCAACATGGACCCAGTAATCACTAACTTTGTTTCCCCCGGCCCCTTATTGGAGAACACCCAGCTAGTAACCTAGCAACCAAGCTTCAGCTAGCGGCAGTCAGAAACTCATGTATCTTCGAATCTACTTACAAATAAATATGAGGAAGTGTAAGTGCAACCGTATTTGGTTGGAAAACATCGAATTTAGTGCTTGGTTGAAACCAGTGGAGGGAACGTGTTTGAAGCCCGCTGCACCTTTTGCTAAATAAATTAGCGTTTGTTTTTCTAGTGCAGCGTTAGCTAGTGCAGCAGCTCCCGCAACAACACCGGGGGACGTTTGGGTCTACGTCAACCCTAAAAGCCGAGGTACTGTAGACGCTAAATACCGTAGTTAAACACCAATCATACAACAGCAACGATGAAAGATTGTAGCCAAGGCAGCAGAGCTCTGAATACAGCTCTTGTCACACACACACACACACACACACACACACACACACACACACACACACACACACACACACACACACACACACACACACACACACACACACACACACACACACACACCACACACACAGCTCGATTATGGCAAAAATCATAATCACGATTATTTTTGGTCAATAATTGATATCACGATTATTAAATACGATTCTTCATTGACTTTGAAAACATCCATTTATAGAACTTTAAAACAAATAATTTGAACAGTATCTTTTTAACTGTTGATTACCCTGAACGTATAATTCAACTGAAAAACCAATACAAAAATAAATTAAATGATACATTTAAATAAATAATATCAAAATAATAAATACCAATCAACAAATATTTTGGAGCGCACTTCCACAAGCTACTAAACATATATAAATATGATAAATAAAAATAAATTAGACTAAAATTAATTAGATCAGGTATGTTCTAGTGCACTGTCACAACCTAGCAAAGCAAAATAATCGGTTTTTTCGATGATGTTGTTTTCGTAATTGTGGCAGGCCAAAATCGTAATTGCGATTAAAATACGATTAATTGCACAGCCCTAACACACACACACACACTTTTTGTCTAACACGCTAACACAGTTCTGTGTACTGTTATGCTGTTATGTTCAGTCATTGTTCTTATGTTGAACATGAATACATTTACTTTGTAAGTAATTACGCAACGTATTTCTTCTTTCATAGCAATTTTCCTTCATACTTTCTTGCCGTGAAATAGGTCTTAAATTATATTCAAAGTGGTCTTAAAAAGGTCTTAAAAAGTCTTAAATTTGAGTTGGCGAAACCTGCAGGAACCCCTGAAAAGAGATGCAGAAAAAAATAGTTCACAGTATTGTGACGTCTTCAAGCAAGTTGTCTGTTCTCATTGACGAGGCTACATCTATCAGCCACAAATCTGCAATGATTGTCAACTTGAAAGCCTCAGTGGATGGAGCTACTCCTGAATTTTTGTTCCTGCAGCTGGTTGAGCTGGAGAGCCAAAGGGCAAAGGATATAGAAGAAGCTCTGCTGAACTGTTTGGACACTGCAGGCTTCACTGAAGAGTGGCTTCAAAAGAACTGGGTCTCATTTGTTTCTGATGGAGCCAATGTCATGTTAGGCAAGAACTGGTGTGGCAACCAGGCTGACAGCAAGGTACCCTAACCTCTTCACATGGCACTGCATGAACCACCGTTTGGAACTGGCTGTATCTGATGCTGTGGATGAGGTTCAGGCAGTCAACCACTTCAAAGTGTTCCTAGAGAAGTTCCACAATCTCTACAGTCAGTCCAATAAATATTCACGAGAGCTTCTGGAAGCAGCACAAGAAGTGGGCTCGCAAGTCCTGAAAATTGGCCGAGTTTTAAGTACGCGATGGGTGGCCAGCAGTTTCCGTTCTGTAAAGGCTGTGTGGACATCATATGAAGCACTCAATAGACACTTTGAAAATGCTGCAGGCGACCAAACAAGAAGCAGCAAAGAGAGACAAACTTATAGAGGCCTGGCACGTCGAATGCAAAGCAAGGAATTCCTGTGTGACCTCGGACTCATGTTTGATGCACTGTCTGAACTTGCAAACCTGTCTCAGCAACTCCAGGCCCATTCTGTCACACTCTTGAGAGCAGACCATCTTCTAAAGCGCACCATCAGAGTGCTGGCATCATTCAAAGATACCCAAGGAGAGAAATTAGAGGAGGCACTGACTGCACAAGCTTTGGGACATTTAGGATCTGTTCCCTTGGAGTCAAAATCAAAGCTCACACCAATCAATGCAAAACAATTCCTACAAAGTCTGATCAACAACTTGGAGAAGCGCCTCTCATTTGATGGTGAAATGCTTCATGATCTCAGTGTTGTGGATACAGGCAACTGGCCATCAACCCCTGGCATACGGCATGGTGAGGCACAAGTGAAACGACTCTGCAGGCGGTTCAATCTTGGTGAAGAGCAAGCAGTTAATGGTATGAGAGATTTCCTTGAGCACCCAGACAGTGAGCCTGAAAGCTTAAAGCCACTCATACAATGCATGAAGACCATCCCTTGCAGCACTGCTGAGTGTGAAAGGGGCTTCAGTCTCATGAACAATATATGCACAGACAAGAGATCTACACTGTTGTTGTCAAATGTAAGTCATTTGATGATGATCAGCATCAATGGGCCCCCTGTAACACTTTTTGAGCCAAGGAAGTATGTCACAACATGGCTGAGAAGCCATCGCTCTGCCACGCAAGCAAGGAGGCAATGCACACCTCAGATGCCTGAGTACAAACATATCTGGAAAGCTCTGTAGACTACCAGACTATGTCTAGAAGTGTTCCATCCTTTTTTCAGGGCTTGTGGACTAACACAGTGAACCCAGTATGGACATGTTGAGTGCTTTTTCAACCCTCATTTATTGAGGTGAAGCTTATTTGTTAATTTGTTTCTTGTTTGAAGCTAATTTGTCTTGTAGCACTTCAAGGATGTTTGCTTGTTCATTTAAGCTGATACTGTACATAGTTTGACAATGATTTATGGAAGATAATAGGGCTGAACAAGTTTGAATAAATATCTAATGCATTGAAAAATATGTTTAAAATGATTATTGTGTGATATTTGTGCAGATCTATGCGAAACAAAGATGTTTTTTTAAGTGTAGAATATGATGTGTGGGTCAGGACATCTGTAGCATGACCATATGTATTGTATATTACTTGAAAATTGCAGTAGGCCATATTGAGATTTTGATACAAATTTCGATTAATTGTTCAACCCTAGAAGATAAGTGGGCTTTTTCCATCATTGTTCATTCTTTTATTTTTTTATTGTTAATGTCACTGGCAGTTAAAAGTCACATAAAAATGCTTATAATACATTGACATGTTGATAACACATAACCAGTCTCAAGACTAGTCTATGCATTAGTGAGTGTGATGGTGTTCATGAGGTGTTGCTTCGAGACAGGTGTCGCTCCACGATGGGTCGCTCTAGGATGGATGAGTACAATTATTACAGGATACCCACTACAAAAAAGTAGACTACACCACTGGGTAGCAGGGACATGAAACGACGACGAACAGACATGGAGCACAGGGGAAGACAAGACTAAATACACAGAAGGGTAATCACAGGACAAGACACAACTGGGCAGGGGAGGCAGAAACACAAGGGCAACAGGTGAACACAATCAGACAAACCAGGGAAACTAAAGACAGGAAGGCAAACACAGGAAGTAAGACAAGACACAAGGAGGAAAACATTTCAAAATAAAAGGTGGAAAATGAAAACAACAATCCAAAACCATGACAGAAACTAAAAAGTCCAAAACCTTTAGAAGGGTGGGTGGAGGGGGTCCGGAGGAGGGACGCATAACTAGGGCCAAAAGGGTGGGTGGAGGGGGTCTGGAGGACGGGTTTGGGCTGACAGCCCGGGGGCACGGCAGAGGACCAGGAAGGGGTCTCGGGCGGACGGCCCGGGGGCAAGGCAGAGTTCATGGAGGGGGTCTCGGGCGGACGGCCCGGGGGCAAGGCAGAGTTCAAGCACACGAAGCGAACACTCAGCAACCATGAGTCTACGGTCAGGAGGAAAGTATATTAAGGAGGACAGTCACACCAGTATGCAGCAAGAAGCAAGTGGTGAAACAGAGCAGCCAACAGAGAAGTATGAGTGTCTTAGGGCAGGGGTTTTCAAAGTGTGGGAAGGTGAGCCTCCCCTCAGAGAACATATGAACAGCCGCGCCCCCCCTCCCAATTATTATTGCTATTATTATTATTATTATTATTATTGTTGTTATTACATTGCATTTCAAAGAGGTCCAGTAAGAGAACATGTCATTAAATGCTCTGTTTTCGCTGTCTACCTTCCGCCATTTGAAATTATTCCGACTGTTTCTCTCCTCTTGTCTCGTCTCTGTGAGTGTTTGAATCTATTGTGCTGACTCACTGACTGCACCGATTTGATTGGCTGAGTAGCGTCACCTCCTTAAAACATTAAACAATCACTTTTTAAAACCTTTTTATCTTTATGTTTTAAACATATTGTATAAAACTCCTCCACTACTTGGACTATTCCTTGCACCCCTCTAGAATAAGCCCGAATGGTCTCAACCATATTGCATCAGTAATAACGTGCACTTGTTGACTTGTTATAACAAGATCGCAAGGACACTGGTAGCGATCGTACAATTGAGTGTTGTTCAGTTTGTGTGTTGTGGAACATGCGTGTCCGTGCATGAAAATATACCACACACCCAATTACAATAGCATGTTCAATTCACTACCCTGGAAGTTAACCTCTTAAGCCCGGCGATCCCCCCATTGGACCCCTCCCACTTTTTTTTTTTAGATAATGTCTCAGGGCTTCTTAAATTTATGAAACTATTAATGTGTAGCACTGTCATAATAATAATAATCTCAGCTAACTGAAGATATGAACCATTTTTAGCTAAAAGAAACACAACAGTAATACCAAGCCTTAGAATTAGCATTTTGCGAAAAAATGCTAACTAATGCTAACGGAGTTTTGCACAGCACTCACTCTCAAAATGCCTTTATTACTTATCGTAACTGCACAAACAAGATATCCGATTAAAGCTGAGACTCCACATATTCCATACATGTAGTGTCATCACTGTACGACCCCGAATTTGCGGAGCTTTCAGCCAGAAAAGAGAAAGTAAACAACATCCGGTTTCAAAAATATTACGATAATTACATCTTACCTTTTTTGATTTGTGATCAAAAGTTGTGTTCAACGGAATAAAAACGCCGCTCAAGGTTAATCCAATGTGTCTGTGTCACGTAATTTTTTTTACTGATAATACATCATCATATTTATGGCAATAAACTGGGTATAAAGTTTTGCAGTCAAGGCTTGTACTTTCAGATGTGCTTCCTTTGTTTCTCTATTACCTCCGCAATGGTAATGTTTACGTAGATTTTGGAACTGCCCATCGGATTCTATTGGATCTAATGGTTAAGAAAAAGGTGTAAATCACTCAAATCGACCAATGGGTTCCATAGATATGGTCCTGCATAAAGTATAAATTGTGAATCCCAGCGGCACACACATTACGCAGCAGACTCTACGCAGTGTTTACTACGTAAAGAAGAGGAATTGCAGCAGCACCCAGAGCGCAGAGCGGACAGCAGATAACGGAGCAGACTACAAGATTGGCGTTTAGGACTTTTGCTATACTTGCTCTATACTTGTAATAATGGCTTGCAGGAAAGAGATGCTTACGACTTTACAGGCAATGGAAATGGTGACTAATGCTGACAGCGATGCAGACATGTTACCTGTTGATTCTGAGTCAGACGACGAGGACCTCTTGCAGCCAGAACGGAACCCGGAGCGTTGTGACTCTGATGATGAAATTCCACCACGGGAAAGGTATGTAATCTCTCTGTTTTTATCTATTACTTAGTTATTTGGTGTACGATTATTCATATAGTTAATAAATAATAATACAGCGCTATAATAAAACTATTATTTTCTGCCTTGCTCATGAGAGTAACAGCTGGCGAAATTACAGCCTCGCCTACTGATTTTAATTTAACCATATATCGATCGTCGATTTCAAATGTGTGCTCTAAAATGGTGTTTATAAATGACTATTATCATTATTATAAGCAAGACAATAAATGGCAAACATATGTAGAAAATAAACGTATTTAGTTGGAGTTTAGTTCTGTGGGAACATCATTTTTAGGAGACAGGGTTGGCATGTTTACTGCCAAGGAAACAGGAATTACAGGAATTAATCTAATCTCTTGGTTTTTCCACATTTCTTTTCAAAGTGATGTAGATGAGAATGAAATGGCTCTATAGTCACTAGATGTGTTGCCTTCACACATTCAAAATGGCATGTTTACTGCCAAGGAAACAGGAATTACAGGAATTAATCTAATCTCTTGGTTTTTCCACATTTCTTTTCAAAGTGATGTAGATGAGGATGAAATGGCTCTATAGTCACTAGATGTATTGCATTCACACATTCAAAATGGCATGTTTACTGCCAAGGAAACAGGAATTACAGGAATTAATCTAATCTCTTTGTTTTTCCACATTTCTTTTCATAGTGATGGAGATGAGGATGAAATGGCTTCACCACTGCCTACTTTCACCCAGCCCACACCTGCCACACCTGCATCACCATCACATTCCTCCAGAAAGAGATCTGCACCAGTAACCAACTAAGTGGGGATACAAACTGTTTGTGCTGGCGGATTCCTCCACGGCATACACATGGAACTTCAATGTGTACACAGGGAAGAGTACGTTCTTCTCAGGCCAGGGACTCAGCTACACCTCCGTGACCGACCTCCTGCCCCTCCCTCTGCTCGGTGCGGGCTACACACTCTTTGTGGACAATTTCTACACTAGCCCTGCCCTCTTTGGGGATTTGGCCAAAAGAAACATTGGCTGTTGTGGGACCATTCGAAAAAATCGAGTTGGTTTCCCACAGACTGAGTTGAATGGCCTACCAAAGAAGGCTGAAAGGGGAGAACTGCGGTGGATAAGGGAAGGCAAACTCCTATTCATAAAGTGGATGGACAGCCGTGAAGTGACCATGTGCTCCACAGTGCACGAGGCCTTCAGCGGTCAGACGGTCCAGCGGAAAGTGAAACAGGCTGGTGTGTGGCAGACTAAGACTGTTCCCGTTCCTGACGCTGTGTTGGACTACAACAGAAGCATGGGCGGCGTGGATGTGTCTGACGCTTTGATCGGGTACTACAGCGTTCTCCACAAAACTATGAAATGGTACAAGACTTTTTTTTACCATTTTGTGGACATTGCAGTGGTGAACAGCTTCATTCTCCACAAGGAGCTGCACAAGATGACGAGTGACCCCAGCAGGACAAAGCCACACACCCAGAAGACTTTCAGGGAGCAGCTTGCTGCAGAAATGTTGGAATTTGGAACACCTCCACCCCCCCCCCCCCCCCCCACCCCCACCACCACTCACATGCGGGCCCAAGTTTTATGGGAAAGATGTCCGGATCAGGAAGAACTGCAGGAACTGCCATGATGCTGGCAAAAAGAAGGTGAAGACAGCTGTGTACTGCAGGAAGTGTGAGGTCCCTCTGTGCTTCACTTCCAAAAAAAATTGTTACGAGGAATGGCATGCTAAATTGTAAAGTTTTAAATAAATCTGCTCCAGTTGGAGTCAAACTTCATTTTGTATATTTTTTTTTCTTTTTTCTTTTTTTTTTTACAACAGTTGTATTTGGATGGAATGAATACCTATAGTGATAATTCAAAGTAATAAAATGATTTTTACAGTGAAAAAGGTCAAATGGAACTGATGGTTCCCAAATTACCCAGAGGTGAGTCCGCCTGGACTTTATTTTTCTAAATCTCTCTAAAAAGGTCAAATGTATCTTGTTTTGCATCAATCTTGATACAGGGTACTTATTATATTTTGTACTTTGGATTCCTAAAGCTTTTAGTCTACTAACCCATCATCCAAGGGTGGTTTTCACTATCTGTAATGGTTTTTTTTTAGGCGGAGATAGAATTTACATGTTTTTACTATGTTCCATATGAATTTATTTTAAAATAAAAACATCTATATTGATTTCTGACACTACTTCATCCAACTCACAGATGTAACCTTGCTTTGAGAAAAAAGATTATTAATTTCCCCCTTTTAGAAGTGAAGATATAGTCTTTGTTGTGTAAGTGGCATTTTCGAGCCTGAAAGCTGAAAAACAGGCTCAGGGCTTAACAGGTTAATAAAGTTGTTAAAGTTGGAACAGCCTGTGGACAGCCGTTCTTCCTTGCATGTCAGTCGCCGACACCTTCTTACAGAGGACAGGCACATCTAGCTGCAGCACGACCCGTATATTTTCGCACGCCGTGTTCTCAACACATATCTTTTAAACATTTTTAACATTTTCAACATCGTGGATACATCCTTATATGCTCCCGGCAACACACTGAACGTCAACTTTATCTCCTTATTACACTCACCCCTACTTTAGTGGGAACAATGAGTCTGCGTCTTTGATGCACACAGGAATAAACGCAGATCATCCTCTGGCTGCAGCCTTGACCGGCACTTCCTTTGATCAGAGTCAATGCGGAAAACCCGCACTCACACAGGTAGGTGGAGGTGAAGGGAGTGAGCACTTTAACAGCCTTTTTGGCGAGGTGGGGGAACTCGGTCTCCACAGACAGCCAAAAGTGTGCAAATGTCACTTTACTCGTCTTTTTCTCGTTATTATTTTTTCTCACGCTGCGCCTCCCCTGAAGCTCTCTGGCGCCCCCCAGGGGAGGCGCGCCTCACACTTTGAAAACCGCTGTCTTAGGGCATTTGACACAAAATCAAAGTCCTCAAAAGTATCTTCAAAGTCATCACGGAACTCAAGCAAAGAGTCATCAACGTCTTCAGCCACCAAAGCACAGGCTAAGGCTAAAGCTGCCCATGCTAAACTAGCCTTTGCAGAAAAAGAAGCAGAATTGATTAAGCAGAAAGCTAACCCAGAAAGCTGCCGCTGCTGCCTCAGCTGAAGCTGCAGTGTATGAAGAAGCTGAGGAGAATGAAAGGGGGAGCGCAGCCACAAACCACATGTGCTAGATAAGCCTCTCAGCCCAATTGAGCGTACAAGTGAATATATTCAACAACACTCAGAGCTGTTTCGCAAAGCATCAACATATGAAAAGATGCAAATGGACTCTCACAATCCATTCCAAAATCGTTGTGCAGAGCCAGCTATTCACCAAAGTCACAAACATCACAATTTGGGAGATACTAAGTTTGTTAGAGAACCAAGCAAGGTCTCTCCATCCAAGACTTACTCTCAGAGGCCTCAGCAGTTTTCCAATCCTGGAAGAGGGTGTGTTACGGAGCCACAAAGGGGACCAGACTTTGCAAGCTACCTAATTTGCAGGGAAATGGTGAGTTTGGGTCTTCTAAAATTCGATGACCGACCTCAGAATTACTGGGCATGGAAAGCATCTTTTCAGAGCGCCACACAAGATTTGAACCTGTCACATAGAGAGGAACTGGACTTAATAACAAAATGGCTTGGCGCTGAGTCATCAGAACAGGCAAAAAGAATTCGCTCTGTACATGTCCTCAATCCCACAGCAGGCCTCAACATGGTTTGGCGGCGTTTTGAAGAATGTTATGGAACACCAGAAGTAATTGAGAACGCTCTGCTCAAGAAGATTGAAGACTTCCCGAAGCTAACTAACAAAGACAACGTCAAGCTTCGAGAACTAGGTGACATTCTCCTTGAACTGGAGTGTGCTAAGGCAGAAGGGTATCTGACAGGCCTCTCATACTTGGATACGGCTCATGGAGTAAACCCAATAGTAGAGAAGCTCCCCTTTAACCTTCAAGAAAGATGGATAGCTCATGGATCCAATTATAAGGAGGACCACGCAGTGACATTTCCCCCTTTCTCTGTCTTCTCTTCGTTTTTTACGACGTCAGGCGAAGATCAGAAATGATCCATGCTTCACTTTCACCACCTCAAGCAGTCATGCTCCTTCCAAAACGGAGAAGCCTGAGAAGTACAGCAACAAAACCTCGGTGAGTGTGCACAAAACAGATGTTCCTACAGACACCTCGGACAATTAAGCGGGTCCTGCTGACAAGAAAGTTGATGACCCAGAGCGTCAGTGTCCGATACATAAGAAGCCACACCCACTCAAGAAGTGCCGAAGCTTCAGATGCAAGTCTATAGAAGAGAGAAAATTATACCTGAGATATAACCGCATATGCTACAGATGTTGTGGGTCGACCCGACACATAGCAAGAGACTGCAAAGCGACAGTGAAGTGCTTTGAGTGCAACTGTGAAAAACACATTGCAGCCCTGCATCCAGGTCCTCCAACCTCGACCACAGAGAGTTTTATGATTGATAAAGAGGAGAGCCATGAACAAAGCGAGAGTGTATCTTCTTCAGTCACCTCGAAGTGTACAGAGGTGTGCGGAAATGCTTACAGCCCACGTTCATGCTCAAAGATCTGTTTGGTCAAGGCATATCCTGCAGGAAAAAAGGAAACAGCTATCAAGATGTATGCAGTGCTTGATGAGCAAAGTAACAGGTCTCTGGCAAAGACAGAGTTCTTCGATCTCTTCAAAGTCAAGGCCAGCTCGTCTCCATACAACCTGTTCAGGAACAACAGAGACTTCAGGTAGGAGAGCTAGTAACTTCATGATAGAGTCTTTGGATGGGAAATTACAGTTTCCTCTCCCCACCTTAATCGAGTGTGACCTGATGCCGGATGATAGGACGGAAATTCCCTCCCAAGATGTTGCTCGCCATCACCCCCACCTACTGCCAGTTGCTGACAAGATTGCAGCTGTGGACCCAGACGCTCCAATGCTCCTGCTCTTAGGAAGAGACATCTTAAGGGTGCACAAGGTGCGCGAGCAAATCAACTGGCCTCACAATGCTCCTAATGCGCAGCGACTTGACCTAGGATGGGTCATAGTCGGGGAAGCCTGTTTGGGAACAGTCCACAAACCAGCGGGTGTCAACGTCTAGAAAACAAACGTGTTGAACAACGGTCGCACATCCTTTCTTAGTCCATGTGCAAACAGTATTCTGGTGAAGGAAGACTACAGTGGCATGACACAACATCATAGGCCAATCTCTTCTGTCTGTGGGAAAGACACATGACTCACTGTTGGTACAGATAGCCTAGGGTGTTCAGTCTTTGAAAGGTCCAAGGATGATGACAAGCCAGCACTATCCATGGATGACAAGGCCTTCCTGAGCATCATGGATGAACAGCTTTACCAAGATGACAGAAACAGCTGGGTGGCACCATTGCCATTCCGCTCTTCCAGACAGCGTCTTCCTAGTAACAGAGAGCAAGCTATGAAGCGTCTCTGCTCACTTCGGAGAACTCTTGAGAAAAAGCCAAAAATGCATTGCAAGAACATTGGTACCTCCCGACATTCGGTGTGTATCACCCACAAAAACCGGATAAGATAAGAGTTGTGTTTGATTCAAGTGCTGAGTGTAACGGAGTGTCGCTGAACAGTGTGCTCCTCACCAGCCCAGACTTGAACAACACCTTGTTGGGAGTCCTTCTGCGGTTTCGAAAAGAACCTGTAGCCTTGACAGTAGACGTGGAACAAATGTTCTACTGTTTCGTCGTACGAGAAGATCACAGAGATTATCTTCGATACCTCTGGTATGAGGATAATGACATCAACAAGAATGTAGTAGAGTACAGGATGAAGATCCATGTTTTTGGAAACAGTCCTTCACCCGCGGTAGCCATCTACTGCATGAGGCGAGCTGCGCAAGAAGGTGACCGAGAACACGGATCTGACGCAAAGCAGTTTGTGGAGAGGCAGTTCTATGTTGACGACGGCCTCACCTCGTTCACCACATCTGAAGGAGCCATAGATGTTCTGACAAGAACCAGAAAGATGTTGGCAGAGTCCAACTTGAGACTTCACAAGGTAGCATCAAATAGTGGACATGTGATGGAAGCCTTCCCTGCAGAAGATCGTGCAAAGGATCTGAAGGATTTGGACCTTGGAGTTGCCTGGGACTCTCCTGGAACCTGGAAACAGACAGCTTCACGTTCCTGGTGTCCAACGAAGAAAAACCATTCACACGGAGAGGTATCTTGTCCACAGTCAACAGTCTGTATGACCCTCTTGGGTTTGTAGCACCCATAACGATGCAAGGAAAAGCATTAGTCAGGGAGCTCTCATCTGAACAGAGTGAGTGGGATTCTCCACTCATCCCTGAAAAAGAAACTGAATGGAACACATGGAAGGACTCTCTGAAGGCTCTTGAAGACCTAAACATACAGAGGTGCTACATTCCAGTCTTGTTGTCTTCAACTCAGAAAAGAGAACTTTGCATCTTCTCAGATGCTTCCTCAGTAGCTATAGGAGCTGTTGCCTACTTGAGAGCTACTGACACTGAAGGACGATATCATGTTGGATTCATCATGGGGAAGTCCAAATTGGCCCCTCGGCCTGCTCACACCATTCCACGTCTCGAGCTGTGTGGAGTTGTACTGGCTGTTCTTCACGGACAGCAAGATTGTGCTTGGGTACATCCACAATTCCACAAGAAGGTTTTATGTGTATGTTTCCAATCGAGTGACTCGCATCAGACAATCCACGCACCCCGACCTGTGGCACTACGTCTCCACAGACAGGAACCCAGCAGACCATGCAACCAGGTCTATACCAGCGGCCCACCTGCAGCAGAGTATGTGGTTCTCAGGTCCTGCCTTCCTGTCTCATGCCAATGCAGAGGAGACACTTGAGTCAAGTCTTTTCACCCTTGTGAAGCCTGAAGCCGATGCAGAGATACGGCCTGATGTGACGGCTCTGGTCACTAAAGCCTCCGAATCCCAGTTGGGTTCTCAACGCTTTGAGCGATTCTCAAGCTGGAGAACTCTCTGTCGGACTACAGCCAGACTCATCAATGTTGCCGCTTCCTTCCATGCGGAGAATGCAGAACACATGGGCTGGAAGTGTTTCAAAGAAGCGTTCAGCACAAGTAAGCTTTCACTGGCTAAATACGTCATAATTCGCTCCGTCCAGTACGACGCCTTTAATGACGAGCTCAAATGTCTTGAAAAGGGAAAGACAAAGGCAAAGCCTACTCAAGAAGCTCAACCCTCTTCTTTCCGAAGAAACCTACAGAAAGGACTGAGTATGTTGAAGCCTAAGGCTTGTTTTTAGAGTATGTTGTATTGGTAGTGGTACAATGGTATTATACCAAGCGGGGAGTGTGTTGCCTTTCTTTGAAGATTAATATTAGTTTCAAAGTAAAACTGTTCAATATGAATCATTAAAGTTGATTTACATTGTTTATACTGCCCCCCTGTGTTAGTTTGCTAGGATGTGTGCAAGTAATAGGGAATTTCTTCAGTTGGCGTCACAACATGCAGCCGACTCCCGGTGCTGCAGAGTTCCTTTTTTATTACGCTTTTGCTTTGGATACTATTGATCTGTAAGTACCAGAACATAATGTATAACCTGTGTAATATTAATATGTTGTAGAAAATGTGAGTCTGTAACATTTTCCCTGTATGAAGAGTTTGTTAGAACATGCTTAATTTCGCAAGCAGTTAGCAGCGAGCTTTACATTTAGCTTGCTAGTCGTAGCATTATTGTCAATGCACTATTTAGGCTTATTGCATTATGCATGTTGGCGTGTTTATTGTACTTACATTTACAGTAAGCTGTTGTTTTCATATGCCTTTGATGGTAAAAGTGTGAATTGTATTTGTTTGGTTAAATGGGTTTAATTAGTAGCATTACATACAGATGCTGTGTACATGTATGAGTGTATGTATGAGACGCAGACTAATTTAATTAATGTATGTATATCAGATATATGTGTACTAATGTATGCTTTATTTCTGTATTGTATTTCTAGTTTCACAATGAGAATCGTACAGTAAACATCAAGAAAAGCCAAAGCCTTGTGATTATTGGAGGATTCAAGTTGTTAGCTACCTGTCTAGCTTTGCATAGCCGCACACTGCGAGGGCACAACACTGTTCTAGCAAAGTAATTTTATTTTTTTTAAAGGAATGCTCACGTTCATATTGATGTATTTTAATAAATGTTAACTTGGCCCATTACGTGACTATTTGTGTTGGGGGGGCCCGACTTATTTTTTTCGCCTGACAGAAAAAGTTTGAGAACCACTGCTTTAGGTTAAGGTCTTCTTTTAACCTGTTAAGCCCGAGAGACCCCAGTACCGGGGCACTGCCGCAACATCTTGCAGGAAACAGTGTCTGAGGGCATGTTCATTTAATAAACTATGAATGTTTTATATCCATGTAACGGGAAGAAACTCATCTAACTGATCATTTTTATTTTTTTAAAACCCACAATGCTAACACTGAGCCTCTGAATTAGCAACGAGCAAAAAATGCAAACAGATTACTGCACCGAAAATCACTCGCAAAACCTTATTATTTATCTTTTCTCCACGTCCATGACATCGTTTCACATCGTGAGGTGACACAGAATCGATGGGTACCCTCATTATCACTGAATTATACGAAATCGCGACGTTATAAGCAAAAACAGACATCAAAACATTTGACGCTAGGTAGCTAAAAATGCTAACAAGGTTACCTTGGCTCTGTAGTCTCTCCAAAGTGGTCTTCAATAGCATTAAAATGATAAAAACGCTGCTGAAGTTAATCCATAGGTTAATCCAATGTGTCTGTGTCCCTTTGAAATGATTTCTGATAATCCATGAGCAATGAGACGGATAATCCATGCTTTTCCGTTTCTAGATGTCAGAGCTAGAGTGTAACTTCACTCTAATGCAAAATTACATGCGCAAAGCCCCCACCTTTTTGTTTCACAATGAGTGTGTGTGGGGGACTCCCCCTTCGATTCTATTGGCTCTAACGGTCAGAAAGAGGTGTCAACCATCAAAATCGACCAATGGGTTCCAGAGATATGTAAAAAAAAAACATTTCCACCCAAATCACCTCAGAGGTGGAGTGTTTTTGGCTAAACCTCTCTAAAAAGGTCATATGTCACTTGTTTTGCATCAATCTTGATACAGGGTACTTATTATATGTTGTACTTTGGATTCCTAAAGCTTTTAGTCTACCTTACCATCATCCAAGGGTAGTTTTCACTATAAGTAAAAAAGAATTTTTGGACGGACACTATAATTTACAGTTTTTTACTATGTAAAATCTGAATTTTCTTTAAAATAAAAAAACATCTATATTGATTCTGACTTTTCTACATCCAACTCACAGGTTTATCATTACTTTGAGAAAAAAGATTATTAATTTAACCCTTTTAGAAGGGACGATATGGTCATTTGTTCTGGGAATGTCATTTTCGAGCCTGAGACCTGAAAAACAGGCTCAGGGCTTAACAGGTTAAAGACATGTAAGCAAAAAGCTTTGGGGTATCTACAGATAAATATTAAGCCTGACAAAGTACTTAACGTTTAATATATCGCATGGTTTGTTTTGAGACTTGACAATCAACTTTCCTGCAATGTTAACTATGTTGAAACACTTATTTTAACTGACATTTTACATATTTATTATACTCTTATAAGATGTATGTAGATAGAACAAGAAATGTGCAGAATATGACAGTTTAATTGTGGAGGTACACACATATTGATAGATGTCTTGTTGAGGAACCTGTGACCCAAGTTTTTCATTCATTGCATAACTACACCGTAGTTGTGTATATGATATGTCAATAAACCTTTGGAAATCTTGAAATCTTGAAAGGGATGTGCAAAATAGCCATCATATACAGTTTTTAATGAACGATTAGAGAATAACGAGTAATGAATATGCTTTATAGCAGTGTTTCTCAAAGTGGGGGGCGAATGACATTTTTTTTTTTTTTTATGAGAATTTGTTCTATAGCCATAGCACCCCCTAAGCACCCCAAAGAAATGTATGTCTTTTTTATTTTTATGTGTGAAATTCATCATTTGAAAAGTGATTGATTCGAAAATAATATGCTACAATACAGTACAAGTACGTCTGGGTCTCTGTGTTTTATTCAAGCTCGGCTCTGTGTGTGTGTGGAACGAGCCATTTTGTGTGCGTGCGAGAGAGAGAGAGCGCGCCGGTACCGGAAATTGTTGTTGTTAGCATCTGGTGCTAGCTAGCTAAGCTAACGGATATAAGGAGCTTTTTCAACAACAAGGTGGAGGGAGAACTCTCGCCTGTCAGACTGAGAGGCTCAGATAACACCAGCTCAGTGAGGTAAAGGACTCTCTCAGTGTTTAGATTACCCACTGAGATCAGTTATCTCAGTGGGTCTCAAACGGTTTGGTCACGATTAATGTAAACAATTATTTCCGTGGCACACGTTTATATGATCATTATAGGTATATAAAATAAGAGAATAAATGAAAAACAGGTATGAAATACTATGACAGTAAAATAAGAATACAGTTTAAAAGGGGAGTGATTTGTAAAATATCCATAAAGAAAAAGTAAATCTGTTTACAGTTCTGTTTCATATGGATGTTGAGAGATGTATCCATAGATCTCTTCATTTTGCTCTCAAAGTGCACCAGATTGATGCATTTAAAGGGGACCTATCATGCAAAATGCCAGTCAAAGGTCTTCTTTGTTATTTATTGAGCTTTAAAACAAATGAATAACGACTATATAATTAAACACGGAGGACGGAGATCTCTTTTTCTCCCCCTCTTCTGACAGCCCAGCAGCTGATCAGAGCACGTCTCCCCTCTCCTGCAGGGGGGCGTGGTCAGCAGAATCAGACCCGTAGACAGCAAACAGCACATAGAGCGAAATGAGGCATGGCTAAAATGCATGATCTGTTTGGTATTTTGAAAACAGAAACGTATAAATATACCTTATATAGGTATGGCCCTACAATATATCATTTAAATATAGCATGATAGGTCCACTCCCCACTTATAAAAATAGCACTTTACCCCTGCTTACACCTATATGCCGTGAGCTGATTATCGAGCCTTCATTGTAACGGCCCCTACACACGGCGGCGTGCGTTGACGCTTGGCGGTGGGCGTGTCTTGAGCTTGGGGAGTTAACGAGAGCAACGCGACCAACAACCAATCACATGAATCTGCTATTTTATGCAACATTCCATGCTGGCTAAATATACTGTCTATGCTTGCTAGCTGTCCATTCAAACGAAGTACACTGGATATAAACTCCCAAAACAGGCGAAAACCTACCAGTTTCACCCACTGTCTCTGCCACCTCCCTCCATGCCTGGCTCCTCCGGTTTATATCCCGGTAGGTAAAGAGGGACTGGTCGTATAGCACCGGGTGATTCCCTACCGCCACGATTATTTTCTCCTCCATTTTTTGACATATGAGGAAATGAACTGCAGTCTGGCTCTCCCAACATATGCGCGGTTTTATTGGCTAGCGCTTGTACTGGCAGATTTGCATACGCGGGATTTGATTGGCCGTCGAAGCTTCAAAAGTAGAACATTGCTCTACTTTTGCAGCGAGCACCGCGAGATTTTCATTGTCATAACTACACTGTAGCTATGTACGCATGACCAATAAAAGCCTTGAACCTTGAGTAGAATTACAAAGTAACAATACATTGCATGTTGTACATGCTGCTGTAACAAAAACATTTCCCAACTTGGGATCAATAAAGTATATATTATCTTATCTTATTTTAAGATGATCGATGGCTACTGCCATATTTGCTAAATTTGCCTCTGAACCTTGACAAGTGCATGTTTCAAGGCTTATCAATTAACAACAGAAGGGGTCACAGACATAAGACCAGCTAATAAATAAAACTCTTCTGACCTGAGCTGTCATATTAATGCTACCCATTGTGGACACAAGCTATTTTCACCCATTTATAGATGACATTTTTAAAATGTGATAACACCAATGTGTTTCCCATCCCATAAACCTCCAGGGGTGTACACAGTTTAATACTGGCAACTTATAATTATGGGAAACACGAAAACGTCTTTTAAAACTACAATTCCCAGTAGAGCCGCGACATAGAACATGTTGCGAAACACACATGTGTAGTTCTGGGGGGGTGGACTCGTTCTAATACTGTATGGGATATTGTGCCGTCGATGGGCTTCATTCCATTTCAAAGTGCTGTTTGACGCTCGGCGTAACCTTGGCACACTGCCACTCCAATTGAGGACTAATCACGGGGTTTGTTAAGCAAAGCGGCTGGTGTAGTCCCAAACGATAGTTGAGGATTATGGGTAGTGTAGTGTCTTCTGCCATCCTAAACTCCGAAAAAATACGTGTTTCTCCGAATCGAAGGGGAAAAACACGAAAGCATTGTACACAATTTAAACCAATCAATGTTGTGTAATTAACAAGGATAATCTGGTGTTTTTGAGTTGATGAGTAGTGCAGATATCACTGTAAAATCAATCGACAGTAAGGAGAATACTTACTTCCGGGTGTAAAATTCTCCGTTATCCAATAGGAATGGACGCTCACATTGCCTTTAATTGCCGCCGACATGGACGGATGTGGTGCTTCCGTGAGCACCAAATACCGCCGCCGATGGGAATACATTGCAATCAGTTGAATGCTCTTTGTGTCCGTTTATGAAGCTGAAGGAGACTCGGTGCGTCACAACTGCACGCCAAAGGACCCTGACCAAGCGTCGCTATTGGACTATCAGGGAGTGAGACTGTGTTGAGTGAGCAGACTCAATTTAACATAGCTCAAATTAAGGCACATTTTACATTTAAGCTGTTCATCCAACCCAATTAATTTAATCTATTGATTCATGTTCACCAACACGATTTTCAATTTTTTTTCGTGTCACACAGAACGATTTTAAAAGCAATGTATTTCTATTGGTAGAATGTTTCGTGCCTACACCACGTCTTTTTGTCCGGTCGGGTCTTGGAATACCAGAAGCTGTGTGGTTCATAAAAACATTTTCTTACTCAATATCTTACCCTAAGTCCACGAGGAAAAGAAATGGGGCAAAGAGCCTCAGAATACTGACATTTTTAATCTGTTTTTCCTTCTAATTTGTTATTATTTACATTGCTTTTAAAATCGTTCTGTGTGACATGAAAAAAATGGCAAAATCATGTTGGTGAACACGAATCAATAGATTAATTTCGTGACTATAACACGAAATGCCGTGAGACTGTGTTGGGTCATCTTGTTTTCAAGATTCAAGATTCAAGGCTTTTATTGTCATTCGTACATAGCTACAGTGTAGTTATGTCGATGAAAATCTTAGGTCCCAGGCTCCTCCAACAGTGCAACACAATAAAACTGATAAAATAGTGCAAGTAAATACAATAAAATAGAATAGAATAGAAGTAGTGCCATAAGAGTCAGGCGCGTTCACACCAGAGTACTTTTACCCCGTACTTTTCCCGTTTAGTTCCGTTAGTACCCCTGATGTCGCGTTCACACCAAAAAGAGTACTTAGTGCCGGGAACTTTTACCCCCATGTTCAGTGCCTGCTAGAGAGGTGGTACAAAATAAGTACCAAAAAAGTACCAATTTCTATTGGCTGGGCGAATTGCAAACCACGCCCCGTAAAACTGGGTGGAAAAAGCCGCCATTTTATTATCCTCGCATTAGCATTATTAGCATTAGCATTAGCCCAGCGCAGAAACGCAGAGAGACTAACTTATGGCAACACAAAAGAAAACATGGGAGCGGTGGAGATGAGGAGGTGTCGGCGTTCTGGCGATTTACTCGGAAGGCTTCAGTAGAAGCTGCTGGGAGTCCCATCAGCTTCTACTGAAGCCAGTCCCCAACTCCGGGGACTTCCGGCCGGGGACTTCGGGTGGCAGTATACGCTGTGAAGTTGTTTGCGGCCTGCCAGTAAACCCAAAGCAGAAGAAGACGAAGTGACGTCAGCGGCTCATTTGCGTAATCTTCCCTCAGGGAAAATACTCCGGTGTGAGCGCGATCTGTACTAAATGCCCTGCGGTAATAAGTGCCGGGGCACTAAGTACGGCAAAGTACTTGGTGTGAAAGCGGCTATAGACTCTTATGGCACTACTTCTATTCTATTCTATTTTATGATACATCATTTGTAAGTTACAAACAGGTGCATGTTATGGATGTTTTTAGTTCAGGTGTTTAATAGTCTTATGGCCTGTGGGATGAAACTGTCTCTGAGTCTAGTGGTTTTAGTCCGGATGCTGCGGTAACGCCTGCCAGACGGCAGCAGACAGAACAGTTTGTGGCTGGGGTGATGGGGGCCTTTGATAATCCTGAGGGCTTTCTTCCTGAGCCTCTGGGTGTAGAGGTCCTCCATGGAGGGCAGCTCCGTCCTGGTGATGTGCTGTGCAGTTTTCACCACCCTCTGTAAAGTCTTACGGTTGAAGGCGGTGCAGCTGCCGTACCAGGCCGTGATGCTGCCAGTAAGGATGCTCTCTATGGTGCACCTGTAGAAGGTCAGGATGCTCTCTATGGTGCACCTGTAGAAGGTCATGATCCTCTCTATGGTGCACCTGTAGAAGGTCAGGATGCTCTCTATGGTGCACCTGTAGAAGGTCAGGATACTCTCTATGGTGCACCTGTAGAAGGTCAGGATCCTCTCGATGGTGCACCTGTAGAAGTTGCAGAGTATCCTGGAGTCCATGTTGAACCTCCTCAGCCTGCGGAGGAAGAAGAGCCGCTGTCGAGCTGTTTTGGTGATGGTGTTTGTGTGATGAATCCATGTCAGGTCCTCAGTGATGTGGACCCCAAGGAACCTGAAGCTGCTGACTCTCTCCACCGTAGTCCCATTGATGGTGATGGGGGCGTGTCCCTCTCTCTGCTGCTTCCTGTAATCCACAATCAGCTCCTTGGTTGAGATGGAGGTTGTTATCCTGGCACCAAGATGTCAGGTTTTCGACCTCCTCTCTGTACGCCGTCTGTCGGTGATCTGGCCGATGACGGTCGTGTCGTCAGCAAACTTGGTCGACTTGGTGTTGGAGCTGTGTGTGGCCACGCAGTCGTGTGTGAACAGGGAGTAGAGGAGAGGGCTGAGCACGCAACCTTGAGGGGCGCCGGTGTTGAGGATCAAGGTGGAGGATGTGATGTTTCCCACCCGCACTGCCTGGGGTCTGGAAGTCAGGAAGTTCAGGATCCAATCACAGAGGGCGCTGTTGAGCCCGAGGTCCCTGAGCTTGATGACCAGCTTGGAGGGCACAATGGTGTCACATATGTGTTCCTTTGGTCCAGGTGTGAGAGGGCAGTGTGGATGTTGAGGGCTATGGCGTCGTCTGTGGACCTGTTTGCTCTGTAGGCAAACTGCAGGGGGTCCAGAGAGTCAGGGAGGGGGGAGGTGATGAGTGTTTTGACTAACCGCTCAAAGCACTTCATGATGATGGAGTGCTACTGGGCGGTAGTCGTTGAGGCTGGTGACTGCAGCAGGGACCTGTTGAAGATGTCTGTGAACATCTCTGCCAGCTGAACTGCACACATCCTGAGAACACGGCCAGGGATGCCATCAGGTCCAGGAGCCTTGTGTGGATTAACACAATAATAATAATAATATATTTTTTTTAAACTTTCAACATGTCTCAATTAAGGCTCATTGTAAATTCACTCAGTGCAGTAATTACTGCACATTACTCCATGGTAACCTTTGATCTCTGGACACACACAGATGTTATGATTAGGTGTTATGATTAGGTGCTCAGCACAGAAAAAAACACTGACAAACAGACTGGAGTATAACAGACTGTCTCAGCCTATATTGTCTGATGGAGACTTCATACACACTTCAACCTGTTCCACATATTTTATACATTATTGGTGACGTATGGTTTTAGTTCAAAAGTTTGCAGTTAAAATATTCTGTGATTTGGCGCAACATTTCACGTTCGCACGATGCTAGGCGATCCCTCGCCATGGAACACGATGATATCATAACTCCAACTGACATGCTCAGAACGCCACCAACATCACATGATGGTTAACACTGTGGCCCTGAACAGCTCTACATCAAATTTGATGTTAAGTAATGTGGCGTTACCATGGCAACGCATCCCTCGCCATAAAACACGATGTCGCTGTAACTCCAATGGACACGGTCCGATCGTCCCCCAATCTTCACCCGTATATCACCGGTCCATACCTCAACAGCTCTACGCCAAATCTGAGATCTCACCATATGCCGTTTCCAAAAAACACGATGTTGTTGTAACTCCTATGAAAATGGTCAAAACAGCACCAGACTTCAGATAATGGTTAATGGTCTGGCCCTCAACAGCTCTATGTTAATGATGGGGTGTCATCACATGCCGTTTCCATGGAAACGCATCCCTTGCCATAAAACACAATGTCGTCTTAACTCCTATGAAAATGGTCAAAACAGCACCAGACTTCAGGAGTGGAGTGCACCAGCTGGGCAAAAAAAAGTAGGTCTTAACTCTAACGTCGGGCTTAGCTACGTCCGACTTAGTGATTCGAATTTACACCGAGTGCACCAAGCCTGACTAGTCTCGGTCGTAGCTGCACTTGGTCTTAAGATGCGCGTTCATGTGAATACACTCGAAACAGTAATTGTTGCCAAGCAACACACGTCTACATAATTTAACACTTGAATTCCTCCATTCAGAGCAAACTAAGAATTGGATAACGAAGTCATGGATAACGGAAACCAAAAGAAGAGAAAAAACAATTTTACTGATAGAGATTAAAACACTAATTGAAATATATGCAGAGCATAAAAACTCGCTAACTGCCAAATGTAATAACACTATGACAAACAAACACAAACTCGCAGCCTGGAAGTCGATCATTGGTGCGATAAATGACTTGGGCGATGGAGGGATACGGACGGTGGAAGAGTGTAGGAAAAAGTGGAAGGACCTACTATCCAGAGCCAAGAAAGATGCTTCGGTTCTCAAAAACCTCAACGTATAGCGAAATAATTATAGCTATTTTTGGAGAGGATTCCCCCACTTTCACGGGGTTGAATGGGATCGACAGCTCAGAGCCGTCAACCTCAACATTTGAAGAGGTTGACGCAGACGTGTCAGCTGTCACTATAAGTGGTAAGTCATTAATAGAGTAACATCACCCTACATTATCTATATAAACATTACCCCCGTGAGACATCACGGCTAGCAAGATAACAATTAGCAATCGCGGCAGTTGATAGTAACTGACAGTAACTGACAGTAACTTGCAATTGTACACACTCAGAACACCGCAGAAAAGTGGGAAGTCCCACACCCACAGCGTCAGCGATGACTCAAGAGGAATCCCATATGGCCACACCCCGAAAAAGAAAGAGGGATTTGTCAGAGCTACAGCGTGAATAGACGGAGAAAGAGATCGTTCGTGTGGAGGTGGAGACCGCAAAATTGAGAGTGGAACACGACAAAATTGAGCTGGAGAAGGAGAAATTAAGACTCCAAATTATTATTCTTAAGAAGCAAATAATCACTGAAGAAGACAATGTGTTCACCATTCTGTAATCATATTTGTTGTACTTGTTTTTATCTCAATTTCATGTTAATAGTTCTCCAAATGTTGTTATTTAATGTTCTTGTGTGTGTTTTTTTAATAAATGTGGCTATAAAACGACCTAATGAAAATATGTGGTCACAATGGGAGCTTATTGAAATGCAATTGCAAAAAAACAGCATTCATATTACAAATATACAGGGCTATAGGTTGTTTATTATGTGATTGCGGGTAAGTCGTCCACCGATATCTTCACGGATGCCAGCAGGAGCCACAGGGTTCTCATCCGCCTCCAGTACCAATTCTCCTTGCATCGGAAGGGGGATTCTCTTTTTCACACAGATGTTGTGCATCACCGCAGTGGCAGCAATGATCACGCAGACGCGCTCAGGGTGCATTCGCATTTCACTGTGGAGGCAGTGAAACCTACAAAAAAAAGCAAAAAACAATTTAGCCTATCTACATTAAAAGGCTGGCCTTTTATATATTATAAAAATGACTTACTAACCTACGTTTGAGCACTCCAATGCAGCGCTCTACAATGTTCCTCGTTTGTGTATGGTTCTCGTTATAGCGGCACTCTTGTGCAGTTCTCTCTGCGATGACAGGTGTCATTAGCCATCGCTTCAGAGGGTATCCACTGTCTCCGAGAAGAAGACCATTCACTCTCCCTGCCTCAAATTCCCGTTGAAGGGCGCTCTCTCTGAGGATGCGAGCATCATGGGTCGACCCAGGCCATCTTGCAACGAGGTCGACAATGCCCATGTCCGAGTTGCAAACAATTTGAACATTTATTGAATGGTAACCCTTTCTGTTAACATACAAATACTCATGTTCAGAGGGGGCCTGAATGCGAACATGAGTACCGTTGATGCATCCAACAATACCAGGTATACCTGACTTTAACAAAAAATCTTGCCTGGATTTCGCTGCTTCTTCTTGTGTTGGAAGGTGAATATAATTCCTAAGGCGACTAATAGCCCGACATGCAGTTGTGCGATGAATATTAATCATGTCTCCCATAGTATTTTGAAAGGCCCCGTTCGCGTAAAATCTGAGCGCAATCAGCACCTGTAAGGTTGGGGAGAGCGCAGCATTTCGGTCTGATCCGTGCTGGAGTTGAGGGGAGATCTCCTCGATTAATTCAAAAAGGGCTTGTCTGCCGAAACGAAACCTCTCTATTAGCTCACTGTCCGAATAGATGTCCAGTGGGTTTGTTCGATCACGGACGACTCTTTCTCTTCTTAATGCCCTTTCATTGTTAAACCTGTAAACAAGACGCCCTGCCATCGTTAATATCCTTCTTGCCTGTTTTACGTTACTATGGATACTAGTCTGTCTTTCCGATTTACGCCTGCTCCATACTAGGCGTAAAAGTTACACCCTGGCGCAACGCATATAGGGCTTAAGTCTAAGTGGTGCACTAGTCATAACTTTAGTTTGGTCTTAACCTTTGGTTCTACGTCGGACGTAGAGTTATGCCCAGCTGGTGCACTCCAGCCCTCAACATGTCTATGTACCATTAGTGAGTTTTCCTCAAAAGCTGTTGCCATGGCAATGCATCCCTCGCCGTAAAACACGATATTGCTATAACTCCTATGAAAATGGTCAAAAAGTGCTCAAACTTCACATCTGTGCTAACAGTCTAGCCGTGAAGACATCTACAGGACAATTTTGAGATTTCTTCAAATGCCGTTGCCATGGCAACACAATGCTCGCCATGAAACACGGTTATCTCATAACTTCAGTGAAAATGCTCCAATTGGCCCAAAACTTCACAGGTTTGGTAATGATGCAGCCATCCACACATCTAATCGTATTATGGGGTGTCATCAAATGCCGTTGCCATGGCGACAGATCACTCGCCATCAAGTTAGTTCAAAAGTTTGCAGTTAAAATATTCTGCTGCTTTTCCAATCCTTTTTACTTTATTTTCTCTTCATACACATTCAAGCCCCCAGTGTTCATGTATCATTTCAATCTAAATTCTTCACTTTCTTCTTACACATTGCATTTCAGCATAAAGCATTCCCACTAGCAATTTCTTCAGGAATTGCATTCTCTAGTTAACCATGTTACTCAATAAATGCAGTGGGAGCAGACATCTGACACATATCTTAAAATCAGATAATTCAAATATTTAAAATAAAACTATCTGAATGAATAGGTACTGTGTGATAAGTTGGCCTCATACACTTTTGTTGAATAACTCTGATTTCAGTTTATTTGTTGGCGTGCAGGTGCATTGCATGATGCTGAGACTTTAGTCCACGGAGACTGATGGGAAGTGTGATATTGACACGGCTGGTGATCGCACTAATCTCCCCCTGTTTGAGGACAACATACTATGGGATGTGTTACTCCGCCCTCTTCCCTCGCTGTGTTTGAGTTAATGTTGGGTGACACTCAGACACCCTGGCTGATGTGTTTTGGCACTGCGAAGATCCCAGCTGTGCATTTACATATGCAATGACCCAGATTAGCATCCCTCCTCACACTCCATCAACACTGATTAGAGTGGCCCGGGTAAAGGAGCGCTTGTCCAACATGTCCCCGTGACCACACCAACCTCGGCATGCGGCTCTCTAACCCATTCTCAAGTTGATGCTCACTGGCTTGACAATAGGAGCTAAGTAGGTGAAGTTTCAATGAGCATTAATTCAAGAGTTCATCCCCCAAACCATACCATTAATCTTTAAACATAAAATGTTTTTCTCGATTACCTCCCGGGGGGACGTATACAAACAGATTTAATTTGCGCAAGTGTTTCATTATCTGCCTTTAGGATTACTTTCAGAACAATTGTTGTGCAGTAATTTTCAGTGAGGATGGTCATTGTTCACAGTGGATTGTACAGACGACACTGATTATGGAAAGAGAGGTTGCTCTTGAATCCTTTAAAATATGATTTTCAATCAAATGAAATGGCATTGACCTATATTATATTGGGGTCATTCAAAGCTAAATCATTCAGAAAGAATACAGCCGTGTATTACTGAGGAACCACAGAGCATACATGTTTTACTGTCAGTAGTTATTTTAATCTCTGGTACGTCATATGTTTGGTTTTCATTTCAGATTGTTATTTTATCAGTTTTTCTTTATACACATGATACTATTTTATATACTTTATTAAGTATGTATTTTTATAGAAATGTATTTATTAGGATAAACCCCTTGAGATGCACCAGCTCGTTCTCAAGGGGGTCCCGACAAAAGCAAGGTCTTACAGACATACATAAACAAAATAACAGAAAGCAAAGCATGACAAACAAAGACAAACCACGTACAGTCTGTTAAGTAAAATTCATGAATTAATACATACAATCATTACAATCATTACAATTTGATCGACAGTAGTGTCTAATAGATCAGATTCAGTCTTCATGGTTAATCATTTATATTTAAGTTATTTTATTTTGTATAACTAGGTTAAAAGGAATACAAATTAAAACACTTTGTCAAGGTTAATATTTTGTTTCTGGTCCCTATTTCATGTTTATAAATGTTCCACAAACATCTTTGTAAAGATTCACACATCTGTTTGTATTATTACCACATTCTTAACATAGTGAAGAAATGAAATTAAACAATAACCTCTAATAAAATATATATATACATGGTTAAAATAACAATTATTCATAAGTATTACTTCATTGTATTTTGACAGTAAAATAACTATTAACTCAAGTTTAATTAATTATCAATGTAGCATGTATTATTGGCTGTCATTATTAAGTGTTATTGGGATAGAAGAAGGATAACTGTACTCCACTATATTACTGTACGGTATGTGTAAGTGTAGACATTTGGCACTTATGGTGGATCATTTGATACCAGGAAGAATGGTTGTTTACTAGTATTATTGGTATTATTCGAATAAACCAGACACATCCACTGTACCATGTGTTCCATGTGTTATACTGTATTTATTTTCAAAAATAAACTATAACATGGTGCGCTGCTGAGGCTGCACGCTCACAGTGAGATGTGCAGATCTGCAGCTGTAAGAGTGTCCCGCTGCAGAGTGTGCACATGCAGGGGCAAAGACGCAGCTAGATTACTGGTTGTCATTAGCAGCGTATGCTTCCATTCATTAACTAATTGCACTTTATTATGATGTAATTACAACGTCCACAGTGTGTGATGACAAAAACTAAGCTGTGGCTCTCCAGCCAGAGCCACCCCTGCACTCCATGCAGTAATTGCCCTCTCGGCTTTGATGAATAAGGATATGATTAACCTTAATTCCCAAACAGCATCGGGGCATTAGCAGTGAATGAATTACGGGGAAGTGGATGTGACTAAGCGACTTAATATGGTAAATTGGTTGAGCATCTGAAGTGGCTCTAGTTATGCTCTATTAGCTCAAGGCCTTTTCTCCCGCTGCTACTGATTCCAGGTCTGAGCCTCCTCAATCAGGCTCTGGCTGTGAGTGGAGACTGTCCCCGTGCAGAGCTAATCATCCACTTCATGCAGGTACAGATTCAGCCACTACCTTGTATGAGGGAGCACAATTATGTAACTTAGATAAATTCATCCTGAGCACATGGCATAATGACAGGCAGCTATCTGATCTAATATCCAGGTTGTCACAGAAGACACATTGGATATGAGCTGTGAGTGGATGCCTAGTCCTAACCTCACAATCCACACCACGTTCACTTTTAATAGGCAGGGGATTTCACCTCCCATCCTCCTAATGTACCCGCTGCCCAGGAGAAGAAGCTGCTTTTTGGCTGCCTAAGCAAAATGTAGATTGCGTGAACAAAAACTCCACTTGCATGGCAGTTAATATGATGACACTGCAAGCTTGTTTTTTTGATGAAGCAGTGAAAACAAGCCACAACGAGAGCATCTGCAGCTGTGTGTTTAAGGACAAACACCCCGGCCGCCTGCGCCCCACCTCCAGCAGCACATCAGGGCTGAAGTGGAAGTGGGGATCGAGAAGGAATGACAACCTGTGTGTGAATTATATTCAAATGAGCTCTGCAATGTGCTAATTGAAGACTAAGAAAACCAGTGCTCATTGTGTGTGTGTGTGTGTTTTTGCCTTAAGACGAGGGGCTAATTTAGCTTACCAGAACAATTTTTGCTTATCAACAGAAAATGAGGGAAATAAGGATCTTAGCTCATTATGGTGTTGTTTATGTTTACCCAAGTAACCCATTAAACCTGGGAGAGGCTCCTTTAACTGTTAGCATGTTAGTAATGTGGTCTCAGTCATTGGAGGGGGCTTCTCATTACTCTTTAATGTGCTGAATAAACATTTCACAGCCTCACTGTTCCCTGCTATTGTTCATATTGTTGTGAATGCAGCATTTTTTTATTGTTAGACCATTCTAACAGATATGCTGTGCCGTGCATGCAAGCCACAAAACCACAGGGTGCTGGGGGGGTTAATATTTTCTGTAAAAAGAGGCCTACTTTAACACTTTCTTTACAGCACAAGCGTTGAATGATATTGCTTGTATTTCTGATTACGTTGCCAGCAATAGTAAGGTTGTCTTTTATGTTTAATCTGTTCAGCCCTGAGCCTGTTTTTCAGGCCTCGGGCTCGAAAATGACATGCCCAGAACAAATTACTAAAAGGGGTAAATTAATAATCTTTTTTCTCAAAGCAATGATAAACCTGTGAGTTGGCTGTAGAAGTTTCAGAATCAAGATAGATGTTTTTATTTTAAAGTAAATTCAGATTGAACATAGTAAAAACATGTAAATTATAGTTTCCGTCTAAAAAAGAAACATTACTTATAGTGAAAACCACCCTTGAATGATGGGATAGTAGACAAAAACCTTTAGGAATCCAAACTATAACATATAATAAGTACCCTGTATCAAGATTGATGCAAAATAAGTGAAATCTGACCTTTTTAGAGAGGTTTAGAAAAAAAAAGTCCGGGCGGACTCACTTGAGTTGCTGTATCTCTGGAACCCATTGGTCGAAATCGGGTGATTGACACCTCTTTGTAACCATTAGAGCCAATAGAATCGAGGGGAAGTTCCTAAATCCACCTAAACATTACCATTGAGGAGTGAGAGTGATGCACACGTAGCTTGCCCAAAACCGGAAGCTCCGTTACACTAGAGACATTGGAATAACCTTCAGCAGCGTTTGTATGCGTTTTAAGGCCATTGAACACAACTTTTGATCAGAAATCAGCAAAGGTAAGACGTATTTGCCGTTTGGCCCCGTAAAGTGAAGTTGTGTGTTGTCTTTCCTGGATTTCGCTGCCGTGAGTTTTGGTCGCACAGTGATGATACTTATACCAATAGAATCTGTGGAATCTCAGCTTTCATATGATATCTAGTTTGTGCAGATAGCATGAAGTATAAAAATATTGCTACCGTGAGTTATGTGCGTTAGCATTTTTTCGCTTAGTGCAAATTTAGACGCTTGGTATTACCCTTGTGTTTTGTTTAGCAAAAAATTGTTAATATTGTCTGATAGCTGAGTTTCTTCCCGTTAAGTGGGTATGACACATTAGTAGGTTGTTAAATGTTAAGAAGCCCTGAGACACAGTTCCGTGCAATATTGTTGTGTTTCGGGGCAATCGGGCTTAAGAGGTTAAAGGAATAAGGCGACATTTTGTATAGCCTAGGTTAGTGCTTCTCAAAGTGTGGTCCGTGAGCGCCCCCTAGTGGTCCGTGAGTATATTGGTAAAATGTCACATTTGAAATACATTTATTTATTTAAGTTTTCCGCACTCTCGCGGGAATATCTCCGCAATGGAACGAGCTTAAGTTTCATGATATAGCCCAGCGCAACACCTTTGTCACACATGTTGCCACTTGTTTTTACAATTTTCAGGCGATTTGTAATCTGTTCTAGAAAAACGATGTTTTTTTTTTAGATTTCATGAAGCGTATAAAACAAACAATGGATGTCTTTTATGAACATTTATTCATGCTGGAAGTAGATTTAGATGTGTTAGGAGTTAGATAGAGATTATTATCTAATATATGCATCCAATGAAGCATTGCATGAAGTCTGTTGATGATCAGAGGCTGTTGTTGGGGCTGCAAAAAAGTTTTTTTATTTTTGTTTTGTCGGCAGACCATGCAGGCCAGCCCGATGGTCACCAAGGTTCATGTTTTAATAGCATTTTTAGCAAAAAAGCCCAGGCGAGCCTAACATGTGAAAAAATTGCTTGGACCTCAGAGAGTTCAACTTGGGCCTGCGACCATAGTGTTACTGTATTTTGTTTTGAAAATCCACAGCGGAGGTTTGTGTCATAGCGGTGTATTTTGCATATCTCTCAGTTGCCAACGATCTGAGTCTGTTGGCTCGGACATAAACTCCGTAATAAATGTAGTCTACATTTCATAAGAGGTGTAAAACCTGTGAGCATTTTAAATCGCATTTGAACAAAATGCTTATATAATCTGTAGTTGTGTTTGTATTGTTGATTTAATGTGTGAACGAGGCGATATAGAGAAGGTTAAGCTGTCATTATTAGGCTGTAATTTGTTATATACTGTTGGAGTGGTAAGCAGGCCTATTGTTTTTGGATATTACGGGAGTTAGGTGGTCCGCGAGTGTTTTTTGATTGGTTAAGTGGTTCTTGGTATGAAAAAGTTTGAGAAACACTGGCCTAGGTTACTATACGAACACAATGGAACAACCCAGCAGCTCCACTTTGACCACAAGTAAAAGGAAGCTGTGCACACTGTGTGTCAATGTGACAAGCTTTGTGACAGCAATACTTTTCTCTAAAACCACAAATGTATGTTTGTGAGCGGATTCAACTAATGAGTTACAACATTTATATAAGTTAGCTTTAGAGGAGTTGGTAGACTTGCTTTTCACTGTTTTCTCTATGCTAAGCTAGGCTAACCTTAATCCTGCTCTGAACTAAAGGTCTCCTATGATGCAAAATTCACTTTTTTTATGTCTTTTATACATAAATGTGTCCCCGGTGTGTAAGGGAACTCGAAAAGTGTCAGAAAAGAAAACCCTCTCTCTTTTCCTCCGTATCCACATCTCTAAAAACTGGGGTACAACCGAGCTGATCCAGATTTGCTGCCGATATGACGTAATATAGTAAATGTGGGCTGGCTTTACACCCACAACCCTATCAGAAACGTTGCTACAGATGAAGCGTCTTATTTTGGACAGTTTAAAGTGCGAGGGTCGTGATCGGTTCATGCACGTTCCGTGATGGCCGGCCGGCCCCCAGTCAGACTTGATACCGCCCCCATGATAAATACATTTAATTATTGTGAAGCCAGCTGCAATGGATCATTGATCCACCAGGGGGTGCAGTGGGGTTCCACACTGGAGTCATGTGAAATCAACTTCTAAATAATAGATGTTGTTTAGTCGGAAAAAACGAACGAGCCGGCTCTCCCGATTTTTAATCCTAATTTAATCATCATCATTGATGTTTATGTTCGCCGAATTGACATGAAATCACTGACAAATATGAATATTCTGTATTCAACTTCATTGAAACGATCAGGATGGGTGTTATTTTTCCCCACAATGACCAAGTCGCTGCAAATGATCCCATGTATTACATGTACATGGCCACATTCTCAACAAAGTTACGTAACGAAACATTCTGTATTCCTTGCTTACTTTTTATTTAATGCTTTATAACAGCTGGAATAGTTCGTTTAGAACAGGCACCTCACTCGCAATCTGCTCCTCCGCAACGCCTACCACCGGCTGAAATTATGAATGTACAGTAAGGCATAGTAATCATAGATAACACGGCAGGCTCCGTTACAGTTTGTTTTCATCTGATTTCAAATATTTCAAATGTCTGAAGTTAATAAATACATTCTCAGTGTTCAAGTCAATAATAGTCATATAAGAAAAGTACTGATCTAATAACAGAGATGTTATAAGGACTTTTCAATGTTCGACATCGCTCATGTGAAATACAGTAAACTGGATGTTGTGGTGCCGAGAGGCGGGGTATCAAAAGTACAAGCTAAACTTTTATTTAGCATCTGAACACACTTGTAAACAACGTGATGCCCGGGAAGCGAAGACCCGGCGGAAACAGCTGGTCTGGTTCACTAAAATGTCCGTGTACAGTATATCTGGTACTAATGTATAGCGGATCTTTGTTAAGATCCATATGTCACGGATAGATATTATATATAGAGATGGGATGGCAGAAGGTGCTATATATATATATATATAATTCCAAAGCTGGTAAAGACCTTTCAAATTTAGCAATAATAGTCATATAAGAAAAGTACTGATTTGTTCTTGAATATTATAATAAAATAAACACCGGCTGTTGTTATGCCTGCTGTAACGTTTACTTTCTCCGTTCTCCGCTTAAGTAATTATTACTTCCTGGTTAGCTTTCCGCTCGAAATTTAAATCTGAAAATGGCAAAATAACGGAGAAAAAAACGTTCACAGAGAAGACGACAACAATTGTCACTTGCACTTGTCATTTAGCATCTGAACACACTTGTAAACAACGTGATGCCCGGGAAGCGAAGACCCGGCGGAAACAGCTGGTCTGGTTCACTAAAATGTCCGTGTACAGTATATCTGGTACTAATGTATAGCGGAACTTTGTTAAGATCCATATGTCAGTAGAGATGGGATGGCAGAAGGTGCTATATATATATATATATATATATATATATATATATATAATTCCAAAGCTGGTAAAGACCTTTCAAATTTAGCAATAATAGTCATATAAGAAAAGTACTGATTTGTTCTTGAATCAACTTTTTTATGGAAAATGTTTTATGTAATTTTATTTCATTTTAAATAAAATGAAAGACATTCACAGTTAATGTAATTAGATATACATTATTAATGCCATACATTTTTAAATGTAATTAGATATACATTATTAATGCCATACATTTTTGCATAAATATTTATTCAGTATGATAGCTGTCTAACAGAAGTTAAATCCATTTCTCACTTATTCTGACAATGTACTTAACCCCAAATAAAAGAACCCAATAAAAATAGTTGTTAAATAATAGTGAAGTCACGTTGTAATAACAATAACTCATCTCTCTCGGTTTTTTTTTGTTTTCTTTGTGTGCTTTGCCAAAAGCCACTGTGTCAAGTGTCCTAGTTGGGTTACCGTAACGAACAGCAGCCGGCTCTCGATTTTTAATCCTAATTTAATCGTTTATGTTCGCCGAATTGACATGAAATCACTGACAAATATGAATATACTGTATTCAACTTCATTAAAATGTTATTAACGTGCCTAAACTCAGTAATTCACTAAAAATTACTGATCCCTCCGCGTCGCGGAGGGATCTTGATCCCTGGGTGTTATTTTTCCCCATAATGACCAAGTCGCTGCAAATTATCCCGCTTATTACATGGCCACATTCTCAACAAAGTAACGACATGACTCCCAATATTAATTAAAATGATTTTATGGATTTAGAAAATATTTTTATTGATTTAAAACATAGTTCTATGTATTGATTTAAATTGACATGCATCCGCTAAGAAAAATAGTCCGTTGTTACCGTTTTTTAAACAGTCAGAATGAAACGGCAGCTCTCAGCTGTGTGTTCACACTCCTAACTCTGATCTTTCTTTTCCAACAGTTAAGTTAACTGTAGGTTACTCTGAGTGACAAGCTTACAGTTAGTGAAGTAACACTTTTTTTTTGTGAGTCACGACCTCGCTGTTTCATTCTAACATAACGCTCCAAATATGACTGTTTCCACTCGGACTTCAATACAGCAACACCATTGTTTGGTTTCCATGGTAGCGTGTTTCTTTAGTAGCGTGCACTCCTTTCCTGTAAATTACAGGTCCAGCCAGGCAAAACAGTAATATGAAATATGAACGTTAGTTTTTAACTGAAATGATCAAATAAAGTCAAAATGTCACAGTGTTTACAAACATTGACCATACCGTTCACCAGCCCCCACCCCACTCTTTGTTTAAAACGAATTGGCCATTGGAATGTGTGTGTCCCAACCCCCCCCTGTGATATCTCTTCACAGGGGGGAGAGAGTTAGACGCTCGTGAATTGTCAAGGGGGGAGGGGGGGCCTCTCTGCACGGAGGAGCCGCGGAGAAGTGAATCACAGTGATCTGCTATTTTAAAGTAAATTCAACACATATCGACCCTAAATATAGCATATATTAAGAACGAGAAAGTGTTAACATCGTTTTTTGTAAACATATGACCAATGTGCGAGGGTGATGACATCAGAGCATCGTCCTATGGGCTTAGCCCCGGACAGGTACAACAGGTATTCACTCAGAGGGGGGTAGTTACCCATTTACATGTCAAAAAGCAACATACAGTAGGCGGGTGGGGGATGGTGAACGTTTACATTTCTCTACAGCAGTGGTTCCCAAACTTTTTGTGCCCAAGGCACACCAAAGGACAAGTAAAAATCTCAAGGCACACCTATTGTGCGAAATAGCCCTTATAACACGTGTTATCACTCATATCATGTAAAATATCTGTAAATGTGCATAATTATTTACTAATGCCAAATAAAATGTATAGATAGAACAATCAGTGGTTCAAGTTAGTATATTCCTCAGTGTAACATATCCACTAGTTGCAAAGCTTAAACATTTTTATATATTTTTTTATTTTAAGGGAAAGGATGTTTTCACTACTCAGTTTGTCAACTATGTTACGGACAAACTTGATGTCATTACAATCATTTGATTAAGTCCTGCACTTCAAGTAAAATCAAATTTGAAAGGCTCTTGAGTCTATTCTACCATATATCCAAAGATTTTTTAAAGTTTAAAAAATAATTGTATTAAAGTTTTGTTTTTTCATGTGATATGTTCAGCACTGTCATTAAGTTTAGGGATATTTTGTATTATAAAACTACCATACAGGTCATTTTGATAGTTTTAAGAGATGTCATGTAAAACTCCAACCTGTGTAGATATACATTATACTATAAAGGATATCAGAAGCACTATTTTAGATATTTTAAATTTGAAAAAATGAGGTGCAACATAGTTGACAATGAAAGTCAAACATTTGACGCAAATAACATAGTTGACTGGACACATTATTAACCATCAGCACTATGTTAATTTCAAGGCAGAAGTGCAAAATTCCATTGATAATGATGTGTAATGACGTCTACATGTCGTACAAATTGTCAACTAGGTTACCTGTCAACTAAGTTACTACAGTTATTACAGTACTGGGTAACTCAGTTGACAGGTAACCTAGTTGACAATTTCCCTATTTTGACCCATCATTTCAATGGTAGGCCTTGCCTGGATGACCACATGTCATTTTCTTGAACAGGTTAACATCACATTTGCACATATAATTGAATTAAAATCATTAAACAATTGTAAACCATAACAATGTACGTAACATTGTTGATTGTCAATGAGTATATTAATTGACCATGTGCTATTATACATAAAATATTGTAAAAATGTAGAGGTCAATCACCACAGTGTGTTCAAAATGTCTGCCAAAGAGGAACATGGCATCATGTGATGCTGGTGACATGGTATTGGGACAAACAATTTTTGAGTTAAAGGGGGAAGTTCTGTTAGTAACATAGTTGACAGAACTTTTGCGGACATTCATATATTAAGATATTTAAATTATTTAAAGGGGGAAATCAATTAAAAATATGTTATTATTCTTTAGTATTTAGACTTTTGAAATAAATGAATCATTTTTTAAATTTACTTTAATGGTTTTTATTCATTATTTTGAATCCAAGACACCCTCAACTGAAAAACGGACAGAGCAAAAACTGACAATTTAAGAACATCATGACACATTTCAAGCTAAATAAAGCATAAGGACAATGACTGACTACAAAGGAGCAGCGGGGGGTGCTGCGGGAGTGTCTGCGTGCGCATCTCTCCCAGATGAGCTAAACAGTTTTTTTGCACGCTTTGAGAGCAGCCAGGCTGTGGAGGTACAGAGGGACCAGGAGCTACACTGCCCTTTTGTTTTAAATAGGGCAGATGTGTGTAAATCCTTTAAAAGGGTTAACCCACACAAGGCTCCTGGACCTGATGGCATCCCTGGCCGTGTTCTCAGGGTGTGTGCAGTTCAGCTGGCAGAGGTGTTCACAGACATCTTCAACAGGTCCCTGCTGCAGTCTGTAGTCCCCACATGTCTTAAACACTCCACCATCATTCCTGTCCCCAAAAAGACAATCATCACCTGCCCCAACGACTACCGCCCAGTAGCACTCACCTCCATCATAATGAAGTGCTTTGAGCGGTTAGTCAAATTATTCATCACCTCCTCCCTCCCTGAATCTCTGGACCCCCTGCAGTTTGCCTACAGAGCAAACAGGTCCACAGACGACGCCATAGCCCTCACCCTCCACACTGCCCTCTCACACCTGGACCCGAAGAAGAGGAACACATATGTGAGAATGCTGTTCATTGACTACAGTTCAGCATTCAACACCATTGTGCCCTCCAAGCTGGCCATCAAGCTCAGAGACCTCGGACTCAACAGCGCCCTCTGCGACTGGATCCTGAACTTCCTGACGGGCAGACCCCAGGCAGTGCGGGTGGGAAACATCACATCCTCCACCCTGATTCTTAACACCGGTGCCCCTCAAGGCTGCGTGCTCAGCCCTCTCCTCTACTCCCTGTTCACCCACGACTGCGTGGCCACACACAGCTCCAACACCATCGTGAAGTTTGCTGATGACACGACCGTCATCGGCCAGATCACAGACGATGACGAGACGGCATACAGAGAGGAGGTCGAAAACCTGACATCTTGGTGCCAGGAGAACAACCTCCATCTCAACATCAGCAAAACAAAGGAGCTGATTGTGGACTACAGGAAGCAGCAGGGAGAGGGACACGCCCCCATCGCCATCAATGGGACTACGGTGGAGAGAGTCAAAAGCTTCAGGTTCCTTGGGGTCCACATCACTGAGGACCTGACATGGTCTCTTCACACCACCACCATCACTAAGAAAGCTCGACAGCGGCTCTTCTTCCTCCGCAGGTTGAGGAGGTTCAAAATGGATTCCAGGATACTCTGCAACTTCTACAGGTGCACGATAGAGAGTATCCTCACTGGCAGCATGACGGCCTGGTACGGCAGCTGCACCGACCTCGATCGTAAGGCTTTACAGAGGGTGGTGAAAACTGCACAGCACATCACCAGGACGGAGCTGCCATCCATGGAGGACCTTTACTCCCAGCGGCTCAGGAAGAAATCACTACGGATTATCAAAGACCCCCATCACCCCAGCCACAAACTGTTCTTTCTGTTGCCGTCTGGCAGACGTTACCGCAGCATCCTGGCAAGGACAAGAAGATTCGGAGACAGTTTCTTCCCGCGGGCAGTGAGACTGTTAAAAAATTGAACTGTTGAAACAACTTCAAACATTCAACTGCTACTCAGTAGTATGTATCTAATACCTAATATATATATATCATTCCAATAACTTGTATATAGACTCATACTGCACTATTCCACATCATAACTTTATTTCATTTTTATAACTATTATTATTTTTGTATTGCTCTTGCTCTTATTGTTATTATGTTATGTTATTATGTTGCATTGTTGGAGAAGCCTGTGACATAAGATTTTCAACTGCATAATTACTCTGTAGCTATGTCAGATTGACAATAAAGAACCTTGAACCTTAAAGAACCTTGAACCTTGGATGCACATAATGTTTGTGTGATATTATAACATGCTTTCCAATAATAGGCAAAATATGATATTTTTGAAGAAAATAGTTAGAATAATTATAATTATCATCAATGGACATCAATGGACATGGAATGTACCCTAAATTGTAGAATCACTCAGCAGTTACATACACCAAACCTTCCAGTTATATTCCTATCAATATTATGAAGGCTTTTACAGAAGGGTTTGGTCATATATAATTCATAGCCTGAATTATATAACATTTTATACCTAAAAACATGGTGAAAATTGATATTTTAGGGCTGTTGACAGTATTTTCTGATTTATGGAGTGATACAAAGAGATATCCAAAATCCCTTCTGTAAAAGCCTTAGATACTAATATGACTACAAAATGAAACAATAATTTTGATCCTGGCTTTATCCAAAGTTCAGATTTCGGTTCCTGAAATGTGTTAAAATATGCGCATATCTCATGAGATAATGGTTCATTTGGATATTTAAACATGCTATTTCAGAAAACTTGTAATACAAAAAACAATTGCCTTATTGTAAGTAATTAACTGGAGAAATATTTAGCTGATATCTTTAAGTTAAAAATACCCTATTCACCTGGGGTGTCTCGCCTTAATTAGATGTTTGATAAGTGCAGATCACATAGTAAAACACGTACACAGATACATTATTTTGTATTTTTATTAAATTCGACAATGTCAATTTCACTTTCCACTATGTCCACCGTTGTTTTTCACAACCAATGGCAGAACTTTATTGAGGCCTGTAATTAGTCAACTACAGGTCTCTTGAGTCAGTCTTTTTCTTCCAAAAAGCTTGTGACAAGATGTTATTGCTCTTGGGGCATTAAAAACAAGATTTTAACTTTAGTTTTTTATATAATATCTGCATTTTCTATTGTGAAAAACTAAGTCTTAGTTATTTAATATATAGCGCCATCTCCTGGTTAAACCCTGAAATTGGAGAATAGTGGGAGGGCCTAACATTCCTGAATACTGGTCTTTGGCAGGCAACTGGCTGGCAACTGGCTGGCAGTCGGCAGGAAGCTGTATGCTGGGGTCCAAAATAAGAGGCTCCATCTGTATCAGCAACAATGCGCAATGTGTTTTGGAAGTAATATGTGACCTGCTCCATCGAAATCAGTCGCATTGACCCGAAGACATATATTGAGTTGTATACACTGTTGGAAAGAGGAGATTCCTAGCTTTCTAATGATATCAGGATTGTTTTTGTACTCCAAATATTAAGCAAAATATGTCACATTATATAATGATTGTCACCGAGCCATCATTTTGAGAAAAGGGCCTTTAAAGTTTCCTCTTTTTAGGAATCCATCGATCTGATTGATTATTAGCTCCTAATAAATGATCAAAGTACTACGGAGGGAAGATATTTTCGTTTGGATTACTGGTCTGGGGTAAGCTTGCGAGTGTGTGTGTGTATACGCGTGTGTGTGTTTGTGTAATTGTGCGTTTGTGTGTATTGTGTTTGTTTCCCGGGGAAAACACTCACGAGAAACACCGGCTGTTGTTATGCCTGCTGTGACGTCAAGTTACTCCGTTCTCAGCTTGTAATTATGCCGTTACAAGCTTCAAAGTTGTATTTATCATCTGAATTTGCCGAAACAAGTTTAATATTCTGAAAGCCAAGACTTTGTTTAATTGAAATCAGATGAAAACAAACTGTAACGAACCCGGACCCTGCCGTGTTATCTATCATTACTATACGCCTTACATTCATAATTTCAGCCGGGGGGAGGGGAAGCAGCGCTGCGGAACAGCAGAGTGGCGAGTGAGAGCTGTCATCTTCCCTTTACAAGCTTCAAAAATGTATTTATCGTGTGATTTTGGAAATAAAAGTTTCATATTCTGAAAGCCAAGACTTTGTTTATTTAAAATCAAACAAAACACCCGAACCCCGAAAAACTATTTTTTTACGCAAATCCACGTTTATTTTGAAATGAGCCGTTGCGACTTCCGACTGATTTCGATAGAGCGGGTCACATATGGTCTTTGTTTACATTAGCAACCATCGCTAACACTCAGAGCTGACGCTTTACTGGAGAGAGTATGTGTAAAAAAGCAGGATATACAAAGGTACTCACCTTGTGGTAAACCCGCAAGAAAAGAAGCATTTGAGCTCCATACTGTTTCAGAAATAATCCTTGATCTGGTTTTGAACATGATATGGCGTTTCATCACGGCAGCATTTAGCTGAGTATCTGGGTAGAATTCTGAGCAGGCATAAGCTCCCCCCACTCTTTTTTTTAAGAATCAGAATCAGCACTTTAGTAACAGGGCTGAAATAGAGGGGTATGAGGCATGGCTAGTATGGGTGATCTGTTTGGTATTTTGAGCAAAACACTTCATAGACATGTTTTTTATATATTTGTATATATCTGAGAGCTATAATATATGCCTAAAAATAGTATAATAGGAGACCTTTAACCTGTTACGCACCATCCGCCCGGTACCGGGCGGATAAACGCGTCATTTGCAGGAAACAACGTCTAAGGAATCTTAATATTTAATAAAACTATGAATGTTTTATATCCATGTAACGGGAAGAAACTCAGCTAACTGATCTTTTTAATTTTTTTTCTCCAAAAAAACCCCACAATGCTAGCACTCAGCCTCTGAATTAGCCACGAGCGAAAAAATGTAACCTAAAACGGCACTTAAACTCACAATAACTCCCTTATTACTTATCCTAGATGCACAGCCAACCACTCGTTTTTGGTGTCCTGGAGACACTGAATCTAGTGGTGCCCACCTCAACACTCAGTGATAAACATTTGCGGCGCTATAAACGAAAGCGTACATCATAACATGTGGAGCTAAGTAGCTAGAAACGCTAACATGGCTTACCTTGGTCAAAACTGGTCTTCAATGGCATTAAAACGATAAAAAAACGATGCTGCAGTTAATCCATAGGTTCATCCAATGTATCTGTGTCCTCTTTGAAATTATTTCTGATAATCCATAAGCAATAAAACTGCTTTTTTGTTTCCAAATGCCAGAGCTAGAATGTAGCTCCACTCTGCTTTACATTTACATGCGCGCAGCCCCCACCTTTTCTCTTCACAATGTGTGTGTGTGTGAGCCTCCCCCTTCGATTCTATTGGCTCTAACGGTCAGAAAGAGGTGTCAACCATCAAAATCGAGCAAGGGGGGCCAGAGATATGGAAAAAAAAAACATTTTCACCCAAATCACCTCAGAGGTGGGGTGGTTTTGGCTAAACCTCTCTAAAAAGGTCAAATGTCACTTGTTTTGCATCAATCTTGATACAGGGTACTCATTATATGTTGTACTTTGGATTCCTAAAGCTTTTAGTCTACTAACCCATCATCCAAGGGTAGTTTTCACTATCTGTAAAAAATAATCTTTGGACGGACACTATAATTTACAGTTTTTTACTATGTAAAATCTGAATTTTCTTTAAAATAAAAAACATTTATATTAATTCTGACACTTCTACATCCAACTCACAGATGTAACCTTGCTTTGATAAAAGAAATTATTCATATAACCCTTTTAGAAGTTAAGTTGTAGTCATTTGTTTTGGGCATGTCATTTTCGAGCCTGAAACATGAAAAACAGGCTTGGTGCTTAACAGGTTAACCTGCTAAGCCCATCTTGCAAGAAACAGCGTCTGAGGGCTTCATAACATTTAACAAACTATGAATGTGTCCAACTTAACGGGAAGAAACTCAGCTAACTGACGATATGAACCATTTTTACCGAAACAAAACACAAGTCTAACGCCAAGCCTCTGAATTAGCACTAAGCAAAAGAGTGCTAATGTGGCACCCCTGGGATGTGTGACCACATTAATATAATTATTATTATTATTTAGAGTTAGAACATGCATTTATTTTGTACATCTGTTATTTTCATTTCACTAACGGGGTCGATAGATGCAGTGAGTAGTGAGGCGGAACGTTTGTGTTCGATTCAATGGTTCCGGGGTACCGATTAAAGCGACGGACGTTCCCGGGGTTTCCTCAGAAGTAATCTGGAAGGAAACTGAACACAAGGTGTCCTCATTACTTCTGTTTCACCTGCACCATACAGGTTGGTAAACTGTGCATAAATCACAATGAATCCCCCATAAGGTTTGCGAAGATAATATGTAACGGCCCGCTAACAGTTAAAGACTTTGTACCGCTGTTTACATGTGTAAAACCGTTAAATAGTGTGAGTGTATTAGCCTAGCTTCCCCGGTACGGCGCCATTTTGGGGACAATGTGATCTGACGCAGTAAGGATACAAGTTTGTCAGTATATCTGAAGGCTCCCGTACACTGAGTATTTACATGCATGTATAGTGATTGTGAGTTTGTAATAAATATGTACTTTGTAAGGGTTTTAAGTTAGTTACTGTTGGTGAAACAGTAAGGTTGTTTGTTACACTTAAATATGTTTCAGTAATGCATTTTAGTGACCTGCCATTAATGGAAGAAGGTAAATAGTCAACATGACAGGTTAGAGGGGTCATGAAATACTACTTTTAAGTGAAAGTAAAAAGAAGAGTAGTATTAAATACAGGTTAATACTGTATACAAATGTATTTAAGGTACAACACATTTTATTGAATGTGAAATTCAATTCGACATATGTGTTTATCACATAAAAGAGTAACATACAGACAGAGTGAAGGTATGTGAATGGTTATTGAGGAATGTAAGTCGAAACTGAAATGCATAAGATAATTGATATGTTTATATGATTTTGTGTAATAAAACAACCTCAGGAGAAGTAATCTGGAAGGAAACTGAACACAAGGTGTCCTCATTACTTCTGTTTCACCTGCACCATACAGGTATCATAACCGTTACTGTGGTCCTCATATCGGGGACCCGTAACACTAACGCACTTAGCACATAACTCACAGTAGCAATATGTTATACTTCATCGGATCTGCACGAACAAGATATCACATGAAAGCTGAGATTCCACAGATTCCAATGGTATAAGTATCATCACTGTGCGACCAAAACTCACGGCAGCGAAGGCGAGCAAAGACAACACACAACTTCACTTTACGTGGCCAAAACGGCAAATACGTCTTGCCTTTGCTGTTTTCTGATCAAAGTTGTGTTCAATGGCCTTAAAACGCATATAAACGCTGCTGAAGGTTAATCCAATGTCTCTGTGTCACTTTGAAATGATTACTGATAATCCATCATCATATTTATGGCAATAAGCCTAGTTTTCAGTTTTCAGAGCATAACGTAGCTTTCGGTTTGGGCAAACTGCGTGCGCATCACTCTCACTCCTCAATGGTAACGTGTAGGTGTATTTAGGAACTTCCCCTCGATCCTATTGGCTCTAACGGTTACAAAGAGGTGAAATCGACCAATGGGTTCCAGAGATATGGCAAATACACACAAATGACCCCAGAGGTGTTTTCTTTTCTTCTAAACCTCTCTAAAAAGGTCAAATTTCACTTGTTTTGCATCAATCTTGATACAAGGTACTTATTATATTTTATAGTTTGGATTCCTTAAGCTTTTTGTCTACTATCCCATCATTCAAGGGTGGTTTTCACTATACGTAATGGTTTTTTTTGGACGGAAACTATAATTTACATTTGTTTACTGTGTTCAATCTGAATTTACTTTAAAATAAAAAACATCTATATTGATTCTGACTTTTCTACATCCAACTCACAGGTGTATCATTGCTTTGAGAAAAAAGATTATTAATTTACCCCTTTTAGAAGTGAAGATATAGTCATTTGTTCTGGGTAGGGCTGCTCGATTATGGCAAAAATCATAATCACGATTATTTTGGTCAATAATTGATATCACGATTATTAAATACGATTATTCATTGACTTTGAAAACATCCATTTATTGAACTTTTAAATACAAATAATAATTTGAACAGTATCTTTTTAACTGTTGATTTCCCTGAACGTATAATTCAACTGAAAAACCAATACAAAAATAAATGATACATAAATAATATCAAAATAATAAATACCAATAAACAAGATCAACAAATATTTTGGAGCGCACTTCAACAAGCTACTAAACATATATAAATATGATGAATACAAATATACATTTGATCAAATATGTTGCAGTGCACTGTCACAACCTAGCAAAGCAAAATAATCGTTTTTTTCGATTATGTTGTTTTCGTAATTGTGGCAGGCCAAAATCGTAATTGCGATTAAAATACGATTAATTGCACAGCCCTAGTTCTGGGCATGTCATTTTCGAGCCTACCTGAAAAACAGGCTCAGGGCTTAACAGGTCTTAAGTCACGGACACAAGATAGATGTCGCTGTTGTTCTCATCTCCAACGTATTGGAGTTAGGATGACAACAAGAGGAGACTGCATTATTCAGCTCAGGAAAAGCATTTTCTGATACATCTGCACACTATGGAACTCAATCCCAGCAACAAAAAACACAAACAGTTTACTTAAAACTAATTTAAACGCAAGCTTAGTGAGGAATCAGCTCTGTCAACATTAAACAATCACCTGCACTGCCTTAACCTGTCGCTATCTTCTTGATATGTATAGCTTTATCAATGTGCACTCTCCCTGTTAAAAAATAAATATCACAATTGCCCTGTGACATGCTCTGTGGATGAACTGATTTTAAAGTGGATGTTATGTAATGCCATTATTATTACTCCTCTTTAAGGTAGTTTCAAGTTTTAATTTAAGAAGTTACGATTTTGTGTATAAAAAAAAAATACATTTTGAGCGATGTTTTCATAATTTCGAGCTATCGTGACTTCTGTTGCTAACCAATTTTCATAAACTTGTAATCACACAGTGGTGTTAAGGTGTGCAGCTGACTGAGATCCCTGGTACAGCGGGTGTTCTCAGGCTGAGTCCGTGCTGCAGCCACAGCCATTTAAATGCAATCCTCAGGCCTTCTCTGTATCTCTCTCCTGTCTATCCTACCGCATGTGTAATGCAATTTGCAATCCCTCATTACTTCGTAAAACTGTGTGTGCACAAGTTTGGGAGGTCAATGTTTAACCAGGGAGTCCGGCATGGGTAATGACTTGGTTTGCCTTTATTTTAACAAAGCAGCTTGTTTCCACCCTGCCTGAGGGCCTTGCTTGTGTTCCTGCCCCCATCAGAATCAGAAACAGGTTTATAGCAGAGAAGGTTATATATATATATATATATATATATATATATATCCCTTGTATGTGTAAACCTTCTATAAACATATATATATTTATAGAAGGTTTACACATACAAGGGATTGTCCCTGGTAAACATGGTGCATACATAAATACAGTTAAAGAAAAATAAATTGTAAGAAAAAGACCCGAAAAAAACCCCAATTGTAATATAGCAATATTTACATGAAATATATACCCTTGAAATAAAATAGAATTAAATATCTGACTTCCTCTTATTCACCTGTCCTCTTTCCTTAAACTGAAAGTAAAATCATTTTATCTCAGAAAGAATGGATGTCCAAAACTATGAAAATAAGACCGAGGTTGTATTAAACAGGTATTTCTCTGTTGAGTATTATTGACAGTGTTCAGAAGCACACACTGGTTAATCACACAAGTGAGAGAGGGCACTCTAAAAACGCCAGCGCAATTCAGATCAGGGGATCGAGCATTACATATGCATCGATGGCAGGGAACGGTGAACAGTGAGGGACACTGAGTCATTGGTATTCTGTGACTGGTTCAGTCAAAGGTAGAGGGTTGGGGGGGGGGATCAGCCCCGCAGACCCAGGGCAGCTTATTGGGATAGAGAGGGAGCCCAGTCACTGAGCTTAGACAGGCTCAATGCAGGGCTCAACTCATCACACGGCTGTCAGACAGACACCTGCTGCACACGCACACACACACACACACACACACACACACACACACACACACACACACACACACACACACACACACACACACACACACACACACACACACACACACACACACACACACACACACACACACACACACACACACACACACACACACACACACACACACACACACACACACACACCTACAAACTCATTGTTACTTCCAGCAGTTGTTCTCATGCAATAGTTTCATATGATGCTTTAAATCACCAGTAAAACAACATTTCCAATTTAAAGGATTTCCAATTATCTATTTTGTACCAGTACAGGATGGTGGGTTGATCATAGCCGGGGCCAAAAATGCCTTGTGTTGTCATTTATTCTCTTTCTAAATTGTGATGCATTTTTTATGTCTATCAAAAGCTTTAAAACATACATGTGTTTATTAAAGATAGATATTGTTTAAGTTCTCTCAGAAATGTAAACAAATAAAACTAATTTTAAAGACTTTTTCACTCCTATTGGTTTTTTTCTTTTCCCCAATTGGTGAAAAAAAATGTCCACCAGGGCTCCCATCATGCTTTGGATTATGCAAGTCTTATGCAACGTTCTTCATTGAGAAAGTGAGTTATTTCTATTCAAAAGGAACGTAATGATTATTTATGCAGATGGAACCTTGTATGGCAGCCCCTGTCTCTGATGAATGTGTGTAAACGGGTGAATGCTGACTTTCATTTGTAAAAGACTGAGGAGTCGTAAAGACTGGAAAATAACTTTATGAATGCAGTCCATTTACCAATCTTTCATTATTTAGGGATGACAACTCAAAAGACTCACTTCAGTTTGATTTGGGTGTAGCCGCAGCCTGAAGCATATCTTTACACTTCAAGTCTACCACCATTTTATGCATGCATGTGTATTGGGCTCTGACCAGAATGCATCTGACCTGCACACAGTTTTGTGCCTGAATGCATCCGGTATAGACACAGACAGAGGACTTTCGACACTGCAAGAAGAACCTTTTTAATATGATTTCTAAGTACATGTTGTGTGTTTTTTCACAATCAATATTGTTGTCACTGCAAATAAAATAATACTTATTCCAACAGAGTACTGCTACTGAATCTCCCTTCCTCTCAAAAGAAAAAGAAAGCAAAAATAAAAACATGCTTTGCTAGCAGCTTTGCTTGTGTTACTGCCTGAGGCAAGAAAATGAAATCATGTCTTATGTTCTTTCCTCTGAGTTGTCATACAGATAGCCAATTATTGCCGTATTGTGATTAATGCCTTTAAATGTCACTCAGTATAAGATGATAGTGTTGAGTATGTGTTGAAAGTAAAAATAAAAATAAAAAAGTTGAAAATGTGTGTATTCAAATAAACCTTCCTCTGTATACATTTCTTTTCACATTTGTGTGTGACTAAATTGATAAGTTGGAGTTCCAAATGACAACATCCAAAACCATTTTTAAACTTAACTACCCAGAAATATAATCTAATCAGTAAACTCAGATGGGACCAGTCACAGTTTTAATCTGGGTAGAGCAGTTTCTTCTTCTCTGTTGCTGTTTCATTTATTCTCAAATGTTGATAGGACAGGTGTGTTTTCACCAAGCGGCAAACTCTGGGGAAGAGCCGGGACGCCAATACGGAGGTGCCACAAACTGCAGTTCATATATTAGGCGATGACTGCAGAAAGGAGCAATTTCCATAGACCCCCATGTTAAAATGCCCAATTTTACAGCAGAAAAAAACATGTTTCTACCCCTGGATGCCATAAATATTATTATGGATATAGTGAGATTCCACCTTCATGATTATGAATCTGTGAGTGAATTGTTTTCTAACGCGACCCTTTTATTTATATTAGGTCTTAAAGTTTTTGCATAAATTAGGGCGTGGTCACTTTGATGGACAGGTACGTGCCTCACTGTCAGCTAACAGCAACTTGTGATTGTGCCTTTTAGGGAATATTGTTACAAATACCAGACAATTAAAATGTGTGCTGTGCGCTTGAATGTACTAACAGAACTTCCAAGAAGTCTAAAATGATAATATTATACATGTTAACCCCGTTAGCAGGTGTTTGTGTGCTTGTTAGCTTAGCTTGTTATGTAGCTTATTAGCCAGCTAAGGACGTAACCCTTTATACATGTGTATATATATATATACAGTTTAGTTTATGATTCAGCCTTGGGTAAGACTTTTATAGTATATGGCTATGGCCATAATGCTAAACGGGAGCAAATGTTAAAAGGGGACCCAATTATCCCAGTGGTGGCCGCCGGAGCTAACGGAGCCGCAGGGGGCTAGCTCCAGCCGGCGTCCCGGAGCCCCCTGCGGCTCCGTTAGCTCCGGGCGGTGGAGTCCGGCGTTATAACTGGAGATCAAGGAATGCAGCGAAACGCGGACTTGGTTCGCCTGCAGCCCGCTGTAGTATTAGCTAAATAAATTATGTTGAACAAGGCTTATTAAGCTGAACATCGCCACAATTGTTCTGCTATGTATCGGTACTTCTTTTATTTTATTAACGTGATGACAAGCATTAAGAATAACAAAAAATAGCTAATTCTCTTGCAGATTGTCTCGTTTGATTATGAATGTAACGTTTATATAGGGGAACTACACTGTTTTATCAAAACCAAAGTGCCACGCAGTAACTTGGTATGCATGTATTTCATGTTAGCTTAGCTTCTTAGCCTGAGCTAGCTCTGTTTACTTCCAGTTCGGAGGCAGCAGGTCCCGCCTCGGCTCCGCCTCTTTGCCCTTATTTGGAGCAGGAGGGAGTTAGACTCTGACGTCACTGTTGAGCCGTTAGTGGACGACTCCGCCTACTAAGGGCTTCTCGGCAACTCTGCAGAATCCTATGGGTGACGTCACGGACACTACGTCCATTTATATATACAGTCTATGGTTTTCACATAAAAAAAAAAGCTTAGAGCTGCTTTAACCTGTTAAGCCCGAGAGACCCCGGTACCGGGGCACTGCCGCAACATCTTGCAGGAAACAGTGTCTGAGGGCATGTTCATTTAATAAACTATGAATGTTTTATATCCATGTAACGGGAAGAAACTCATCTAACTGATCATTTTTTTTTTTTTTTTTTTTTAAACCCCACAATGCTAACCCTGAGCCTCTGAATTAGCAACGAGCGAAAAATGCTAACAGATTACCCCCCCGAAAATCACTCACAAAACCTTATTATTTATCTTTTCTCCACCTCCATGACATCGTTTCACATCGTGAGGTGACACAGAATCGATGGGTACCCTCATTATCACTCAATTATACGAAATTGCGATGTTATAAACAAAAACAAAACATGTGGCGCCAGGTAGCTAAAAATGCTAACATTTTACCTTGTCTCTGTAGTCTGCTCCAAAGTGGTCTTCAATGGCATTAAAACGATAAAAACGCTGCTGAAGTTAATCCATAGGTTAATCCAATGTGTCTGTGTCCCTTTGAAATGATTTCTGATAATCCATGAGCAATAAAACTGCTTTTCCGTTTCTAGATGTCAGAGTTAGAGTGTAGGTTGCTCTGATGCAAAACTACATGCGCGAAGCCCCCACCTTTTTGTTTTACAACGTGTGTGTGGGGGAGTCCCCCTTCGATTCTATTGGCTCTAACGGTCAGAAAGAGGTGTCAACCATCAAAATCGACAAAGGGGGGCCAGAGATATGGAAAAAAACCCATTTCCACCCAAATCACCTCAGAGGTGGAGGTCTTTTGGCTAAACCTCTCTAAAAAGGTCAAATGTCACTTGTTTTGCATCAATCTTGATACAGGGTACTTATTATATGTTGTACTTTGGATTCCTAAAGCTTTTAGTCTACCTTACCATCATCCAAGGGTAGTTTTCACTAAGTAAAAAATAATTTTTGGACGGACACTATAATTTACAGTTTTTTTACTATGTAAAATGTGAATTTTCTTTAAAATAAAAAACATCTATATTGTTCTGACTTTTCTACATCCAACTCACAGGTTAATCATTACTTTGAGGAAAAAGATTATTAATTTAACCCTTTTAGAAGGGAAGATATGGTCATTTGTTCTGGGAATGTCATTTTCGAGCCTGAGACCTGAAAAACAAGCTCAGGGCTTAACAGGTTAATGATGTTTCCACCAATTTGGTTGCACATGCATGTTGTTGGTGTGTGCTGCACATTGCAGTAGATAGCTGCCAGCGCTACGTTCTGACTGCGAGAGGCGCTGCCACAGCCAAGTGCTCACAGCTTGCTTGTGTCACATTCAATTATGGCTCCTCCACTTTCCATAGACAGTAATTGAGCCGGGGGCACTCACTCTATTTAAAACCACAGGAGCTCTGCAGTTCACATTGTGTCCCCTGAAAGCTCCATCTCCGCTGATTTCCACCAGTAGAAGCCTCCCTGTGGGACCTGGTGGAGGTCTCACAGAGGTGGGGTAAGCTGTGGTTGAGCAGGGTGCTCCAGGCACTGTTTGGGCAGTCTGACAACACCCCACCAACACACACCATCAAACAGCCAGACCCCCACCATCCTCACCAATTAGACGTAAGATGAATCAGTCCAGCACTCATCATCCAGGAAGTCAGGGTCCATGGAGTCCAGGTAGGGTGGAGCGAAACAGTCTCAGCACTCATTTTCTTGTCTCTTCCACTGAAGGTAAAATATGCTCTGGATCTATTCATCCAGCCTTTCCTGGCTATCTCCAGAACACTAAGAACTTGTCACGCCGCCTGTGATGGCCCCAGCCACACAGGGTAAACCAACTACACTGCATCCTCATCTTCAGTAGTTTTGCTTCAGTGCAGCTACAATAAAACATGCCAATTAACACCACACATTTGCTTTGAATGGTAAACTCTTTATTTGATTGTAATCTGACATTACTTCAAACATTTTAGCACAGCTAACACAAGTATTTGTTTGTATTAATTACTTTCTTTGTCTCTTGAATTACCATGTCCATTGGGGGAGGTTACTTCCTGGTTCAGCAAAGGGCGTGGCCGAGCACTGAGGACTCATAAATACTGCAAGGAGCCAATTGGGACAGATTGAGACAAACCACCTGCTTCCATGTCAAAGGGGGGATTTGGGTTTTGTCAGTGTCCTTTGTGTATGATGTGACTATTAATTATCCCTTGGGTTCAACTTGGTTTGGCCAAGCCACTATATAGGTTCCTTGGTTTTTTATTGTGGGAGGTCAGTTTTGTTGAGTTATCACCTGTTATGTTTCTTTGAGGTATTTTCTGTTGACCTCTTTTATAGGCCTAGTTATTGTATGATGTTTTTTGTGGACTTTTGGGTAAATAAAAACCCTAGTTTATTTAAACCACTCCTGTGTCCTGTTGCCTTACTGCTTGGTCCCTGACACCGCCAATGATGGGTTACTATTTTAATTTTAATTGCGGCCAAAACAACACATTCTCACTCCCAACTCGTACTAATGCAGACTCCAAAAGTCAGACATTATACAATCAAACAAATAAACACGAGGATAATTGTGTCTTATTATTGAGTAAATAACAGTGTGTGGTTTAGAAAATAATGCAAAATTAGAAGGAAAAAATGATGAAACAATACAGATTTCAGTATTCTGAGCCCCTACTCTCGCCCTAACTGACGGCAACAAAAGTCCGACATTATACAATTAAAATAAAGAAGTAAACACAATAAGAGTGGCTTGATATTGAGTTAGAAAAAGGTTGATAAACGCTGTGAGAATGGATCTGCGGAGAGCATTTCGCCGCGATCCCAACTCGTCTATTACCAACGTTCAGGGAGCTCTATGCAAGTCAATGGGACTCCCTGGTAGTTGAAAATTGACGCTAAAGGGCTTTCCTCAGTCTTTATCTGACTTCAACCTGTGATGATCTAACCGTTCACACTTCTTCAAGTCTTTCTTAAACCGTCGTCAATGTGACCATTGAAAAATAATGCAATAATCCTTCTGTTTATACTGGCCATTAATAGATCCTCTCTGTTCTTCCAATGTAAGTTTATGTGATATTAGGCTTATTAAGTCTGGCCTAGACAAAATAAGTTGGTATCTTCCTAAGTTACAGCTCCAATACAGCTCAATAAGGAAAGGAGCAACATCTTTGCAATACCTTTACAAATGAGCACAGAGTCATATATAAAGATATATTTTAGGTTTTAAATTATGAGAACATTGCAATTACTTACAAAAATAGGAGTTTTCATATTGCTTAAGACGTCTCCAATTTGCTACAGTACTCACCGGACTCTGTGCTGTGGGTATACTGCACTATTCAGCAGTGGCCAATAAAGACAGCAGGAGTCACTGCTCCCAGAGTGACTGTGTGAAACAGAGCGGGGCTGAAAACCACTGTGAATATTCAGCAGAAGCCTTCCTCTCTTAGTAAATGAAGACTAAACAACAGTAAGTTTAACCTGTCCTGCTTAAACAAGTGCTTCTGTGAACTTTCTCACTGAACCCCCGCTGACTGACAGCACGTGATCAACAGAATTACTGGAGAAAACAAAAAACATTATTTTCAATGCCATGCTGGGGCCCCCAAAGCAAAAGACAGGGAGGAGGTTTGTGTGAAACTGCGAGGGTCTCATCACCCGAACCCTATAATGACTCCCTCTCTCCTGCTCTGACACTTAGGAAGATGAAAAGCAGAGATCCAAATCACATTAACACGAGCTGACTTATTCATATTTAGGCTGATTTCAGTCCATAATCTCTCAGCTCAGATGTTCACTGGTCTTATTAATACATGAAAGAAAAGGCCTAAGTCCATAAATCTGACATGAAACTTTAAACACTCCTGCATATCTTGTCTTTCATCTTATTTAAAGGAACTACCCTTGGTTGGTGGATTAAACCATGGCTGCACTGAGCACGAGTTAAACGACCAGTACCGAGTAAGGACCACCCTCCATGTTGATGAAACTCCAGCCACGCTGTGCATGCTGCTCTTTATAGTGCAAATCCACAGGCGCTCTGATAATTGAAATGATTTGCTTGACATTCTTCCCTTTTAGGAGCAAGGATGTGGAGACATGATCAGTATACTTCCCATGACCACTGATAGGACAACCAGTCTGCAAGCTCTCCTTACGGCTCGTGCAGCATTAAAGAGGCAGCAATCTGAAAAAGTTTGGTAGAAGTACTTTTAGTCATGTTTTTAATAGGGCTGTCAAATTAACGCCACTAATTATTTTAACGCGATTAACGCATGTGTATTTTTTGTCCTCGGCCGCCCCGTAGTTTCAGAGCGCATCGAGTTTAAAATACCATCTGCAAGCTGATGCTGACAGCCCCGCTCCTGCCGCCCGCTTGTGGCAGACCACACTTCCACGGTCACCGGCAGGCCCGGACTGGCCATCGGGAGGACCGGGAGGGTGTGTGTATGTGTGGGGCGAGCGAGGCACACCTTACGTGTTGTTGTTGTTGTTGTTAGCATCTGGTGCTAGCTAGCTGCGCTAACGGATATAAGGAGCTGTTTCAATGAAAACAGAGGAGGGACATTTCGCCGAAAACTGCGCCGAGCACTTGACTTTATGCAGGTAGCCAGACAGTGGGACATTGTACGAAAAGTCAGCACACTCAGCACGGATAGTGCGCGCAACATGATTGCAGCGTCCAGGCAGCTCCCGTTCCAGCATATATGCCTTGAGCTGCACATAGCTCCAACGATCCATCACAGTGTCTCTACATTCTCACACACACACACACACACACACACACACACACACACACACACACACACACACACACACACACACACACACACACACACACACACACACACACACACACACACACACACACACACACACACACACACAGTATTATTGTATGAGAGAGGTTCCAGGTGAATTGAGGCGAATATTGTAATGTTCACAGGTTGTTGTGTTTAATATTCATGAGAATATTTGTCATTGTTCAAATGATAATAAACAAACATATAAAGCATATTTGTCCACTCATATGTTGATAAGAGTATTAAAAACTTGAAAAATATCCCTCTAAGGTACATTTAGAACAGATAAAAAATGTGCGATTAATCGCGATTAACTATGGACAATCATGCGATTAATCGCGATTAAATATTTTAATCGACTGACAGCCCTAGTTTTTAACTATAAGCAGGTGGTACAAGACTAAGTTGAAATGTGTTGAGACTATTATCTGAGTGAAAGCTAAGAATGAAGTCTGTATATGTGCCCTGGCAGTGGAGATAAGGATATTCATTGTTTGTTCCATTTCCTATTGTGTAAGAGCTCAATTTAAACTTTAACCTTAAACAGGGCTGAATGATAATGGACCATGCTGTGGTTTGGGTCTAGAAAAGGAAGTGCTCTAACATAAGTAGAGAACTTTGAATCATCTTTTTATCGTCACAGTCGAGGGTAGCAGGAATCCAACCTGGTCTCACCAGAATGCGTGACTCCACCACGACTCCTTAACACCGCAGTGCGTGGTGGAGTCACGAACTTTGCTACATTTACGTGTCTGCACCACGCAAACAACCCCAATGTAAAGTGAATGAGGCTCCTTTGTCGTGGTGCACACACGCATTTCTACAACGTCCCGCAGTGAGCTTTTATTCTATAAAACGTTTTTAAAATCAACTTTATAGCTTGTAGTAACTCACGGGAGGCTTCTTTTATTTTATTTGTATTCATAATCATTTTTATTTTTCGTCAGAATGTAAAAATGACATTAGTTACACATTTTTGTTCTCAAAAAACAGTGCATTGTGTGTAATACAACTGTGATTTTTATTATATTAGTTAGTTTTTAAGGAAGGCCAGAGCTTCAGCTGTGTCAAATAGATTGTTCCCTTTAGTTAACGTTATTTAAAAGATAATTATATTCCTATTTGATCATGTCCCCTTTATTGTATTACGGACCCAGAGAGCAATGTGAGCGTCCATTCCCATTGGATAACGGAGGATTTTACACCCGGAAGTAACTATTCTCCTTACTGTCGATTGATTTTACAGTGATATCTGCACTACTCATCAACTCAAAAACACCAGATTATCCTTGTTCATTACACAACATTGATTGGTTTAAATTGTGTACAATGCTTTTGTATTTTCCCCTTTCGATTCGGAGAAACAAATATTTTTTCGGAGTTTTGGGATGGCAGAAGACACTACACTACCCAGAATCCTCAGCTATCGTTTGGGACTACACCATGTGCTTAGCTTGACAAACCCCGTGATCAGTCCTCAAGCTCTGTGATTGGTAGACCTCCAACTGCATTCTATATGGAAAAAAACGTTTCGTAAAAGATAAAATCATACTTTATTCAGCAGTGCTTGCTTTACTCTTTGAAAGTCATCACATGAATGCATTGTAATGAATGGTTTGGCTGCATTAAACATTACACATCTGTCGTAGTTCTTTATTTATCTACAGAGATCGGGCCTCAGAATAGACCGGAAACTATTCTTTTACCGTTCTGTTTTAATTTCACAATAAAGTTAGTAGTAATAATTTGTTTTGATATTATTGTTTTTTATTAACTACTAGACTGCTGGGTCATGTTAAGACCATCTTTTCTGTGTTGCTGTGGGTTTTTTACATCGCTTTTGTGTTACAAATATCAAAACAATAACAGAATATATCCGTCGTAAACTAAACCAGAAACAGCAGTATATTTTATTTTGTTAACACTGTAAACTTGACAGCTTTTTAACCCGCACCTCCTACTGGTTAAAGCACGTTATTACACGTTTAGAGTCATTGCAATGCAGGAAGATTGTGTTGCTTTTTAATGACTGTTTAAAATGCCTTTTTCATAATGTCTTTCATTTTTGTAAAGCACTTTTGAATGTGTTATATTTGATGAAAACATTTAAATATTAAGAGTACATACTCTTAATATAGTGGGAAAGTGGAAGGTCAATGATATAAATAATATAGAATAGAAAATATCAAGAAGATACTGTAAGTGATCTCTACAATAAAACAGTTTAGTGCCTGATAGGAGGATGTGCAAAACAGACAAACTAATAAGGCTTTATTTAAACATTAAAGAATACTTTAGGTTAAGGTATTCTTTTAAATAAGAAAAAAGCTTTGGGGGTATCTACAGATATTAAGCCTGACAAAGTACTTAACGTCTAATATATTGCATGGTTTGTTTTGGAACTTGACAATCAACTTTCCTGCAATGTTAACTATGTTGAAGCACTTATTTTAACTGATATTATACATATTAATTATACTCTTATCAGATGTATGTAGATAGTATAAGAAATGTGCAGAATATGTTTAATGGTGGAGGTACACAGATATCGATAGATGTCTTGTAATGCACTGTTGAGGAACCTGTGACCCAAGTTTTTCATTCATTGCATAACTACACCGTAGTTGTGTATATGATATGTCAATAAACCTTAGAAAATCTTTAAATCTTGAAAGGGATGTGCAAAATAGCCATTATATACAGTTTTTAATGAACTATTAGTAGAGAATAACGAGTAATAAATATGCTTTATAGGGATCTGCAGATAAATATTTAGTCTGATTGTTGGCTGAATTCACTGAATTTTACTCAGGTGTAACTAAAGTCTGATTTAAGGGTTGTTTATATTTCACATCATTAATCCAAATCTGTAAAGTAACTAAAATAAATGTAGTGGAGTAAAAATACCAGGTTAACCTTAAAGAAAGCCCTCAGGATTATAAAAGACCCCATCACCCCAGCCACAAACTGTTCTGTCTGCTGCCGTCTGGCAGGCGGTACCGCAGCATCCGGACTAAAACCACCAGACTCAGGGACAGCTTCATCCCACAGGCCAGAAGACTTAAACACCTGAACTTTGAAACAACATCCATAACATTCATCTGGCTGCTACTTGGAAATTATTTATCTAATATATCATATTCCAATCACTTGTATATAGACTCTTATTGCACTATTTCACTTTTTACTATTGTTCTTTTTGTATTTACTGCACTATTTTGTCTGTGTATTTGTTGTATTGTGTTGCACTGTTGGAGGAGCCTGTGACCTAAGAGGGGAGGGGGGGGGGGGGGGGGGGTAGGACACGTTCTAAGCACATGGTGTAGTCCCATAGCTGAGGATTCTGGGTAGTGTAGTGTCTTCTGCCATCCAAACACTCCGAAAAAAATATTTGTTTCTCCGAATCGAAAGGGGAAAATACAAAAGCATTGTACACAATTTAAACCAATCAATGTTGTGTAATTAACAAGGATAATCTGGTGTTTTTGAGTTGATGAGTAGTGCAGATATCACTGTAAATAAAATCAATCGACAGTAAGGAGAATACTTACTTCCGGGTGTAAAATCCTCCGTTATCCAATGGGAATGGACGCTCACATTGCTCTCTGGGTCCGTAATACAATAAAGGGGACTTGATCAAATAGGAATATAATTATCTTTTAAATAACGTTAACTAAAGGGAACAATCTATTTGACACAGCTGAAGCTCTGGCCTTCCTTAAAAACTAACTAATTTAATAAAAATCACAGTTGTATTACACACAATGCACTGTTTTTTTAGAACAAAAATTGGTAAATAATGCACCATAATACATTCTGACGAAAAATAAAAATGATTATGAATACAAATAAAATAAAAGAAGCCTCCCGTGAGTTACTACAAGCTATAAAGTAGATTTTAAAAACGTTTTATAGAATAAAAGCTCACTGCTGGACGTTGTATAAATGTGTGTGTGCACCACGACAAAGGAGCCTCATTCACTTTACATTGGGGTTGTTTGCGTGGTGCAGACACGTAAATGTAGCAAAGTTCGTGACTCCACCACGCAATGCGGTGTTAAGGAGTCGTGGTGGAGTCACGCATTCTGGTGAGACCAGGTTGAACAAATATTGTATCCATGTCACGTCTTGATAGAGTTATTTGTGAACATACTACGTCTTGCCCTGTGGTGACGTAGCTATTTCCCGTTTTTTTGTGAGACTGGGTTGCGACCAGTATGGGGGTCTGGTGCCTTGCTCAAGGTTCCTAGGCAGTGCCTTTACAGGTACCTGTCTACTCTCCGTACTTGGTCTGTTAGGGCAATTAATACAGTTCCCAAACAGTTTTCCGATGTAATGGAATCAGTTTTTTTATCAAAGACCAAAATCTTAAGTAAGATCCAAAATAACCTTTTCTGATCTGTCACCAACAAAAACTCAAAAAGACAAAATGTCTAGCCTTCCCTTGAATCTATCATTGAAGTGATGGGTTGAGCTCCACAGAGTTGTGGAAAATGGAGGATGTTCATGGCAAGCCTGAGCCAGCCCTAACTATAAGCTTTATCATAAATGCTCTTAAATTTGGGGAGGGTGTCTTTCTCCCAAACACAAACTGAAGGCTCTGGCTCCCATTCTACTTTTAGAGACTCTAGTAAATACTAATAACCCTGCTGCATTCTGGGAACTCAATGCCTAAAGGGTCCTATGAGCTCGTAACATGGCGGAACCTGAACCATTAAAGGTTTTTTAGGATACAAGAACAATTTTACATTTACATTTTCAAATTTTGAAAATGTTAAATTATATTCTAAGCCAGAGCAGCTATACAGTATTCAGTAAACAGTAATATGGTTTTGTTGACATATTCTTGTCAAAATGCATGCCGCAGCATTTTGGATCAGCTGAAGAGTCATAAGGGATTTTTTGGCAAAGCCTGATAATAGGGAATTGCAATAATTCAGCCTTGAAGTAACACGTGCATGGACTAGGTTTTCTGTATCATTTTGAGGCAGGATGTGCCTGATATTTGCAATATTACGTAGATGAAAGAAGGTGGTCCTCGCACTTTGTGGTTGGAGTAAAATACATATCCTGATCAAAGATAATGCTGAGGTTCTGTACGGTTTCGCTGGAGGCCAAATGAATGCCATCCAGAGTGAATCTTTAGATCAGTGTTTCTCAAAGTGGGGGGCGCGCCCCCCCTGGGGGGTGCAGAGGCATGACAGGGGGGGCCAGAGACCAGGAGGAAAAATTGTTATGACAACAAAAATAACAAAAAAAGATTGAATGACATTTAATTTTTTAAATGAGAATTGTTATGACGTCGGCATGACCGGCGGAAGTTACACTTAGAAACCTTAGACACCTATGAGGGCGCTGTAGGACACAGGTGTGTAATGTACATTTTGAGGATGGAAGGTCAATAGGCGGCGTCAGGGGGGCGCTAGGGGGTGCTGCAGGTCCCCCTAGGATAGCCATAGCACCCCCAAGAAATGTAAGTATTTTTTTTTTTTATGTGTGAAATTCATCATTTGAAAAATGATTGATTTGAAAATAATATGCGACAGTACAAGTACGTCTGGGTCTCTGTGTTTCATTCAAGCTCGGCTCTGTGTGTGTGTGGAACGAGCCATTTTGTGTGCGTGCGCGAGAGAGAGAGAGAGAGAGAGAGGGCGTGCACCGGTACCGGAGATTGTTGTTGTTAGCATCTGGTGCTAGCTAGCTACGCTAACGGATATAAGGAGCTTTTTCAACAACAAGGTGGAGGAGAGTCCTCTCCTGTCAGACTGAGAGGCTCAGATAACCCCAGCTCAGTGAGGTAAAGGACTCTCAGTGTTTAGATTACCCACTGAGATTAGTTATCTCAGTGGGTCTCAAACGGTTTGGTCACGATTAATGTAAACAATTATTTCCGAGGCACACGTTTATATGATCATTATAGGTATAAAGCATAAGAGAATAAATGAAAAACAGTTATGAAATACTATGACAGTAAAATAAGAATACAGTTTAAAAGGGGAGTGATTTGTAAAATATCCATAAAGAAAAAGTAAATCTGCTTACAGTTCTGTTTCATATGGGTGTTGAGAGATGTATCCATAGATCTCTCCATGTTGCTCTCAAAGTGCACCAGATTGATGCATTTAACTTCAATATTTAAAAAAAAATCTTCCCGGGGGAGCATGCCCCCGGACCCCCCGGGAGGAGGTTAGGTCCACTCCCCACCTATAAAAATAGCACTCTACCCCTGCTTACACCTATATGCCGTGAGCTGATTATTGAGCCTTCATTGTAACAGTCGCGGATACACTGTGTATGTGCGTGTGGAGTGTTGCATTAGAAAATTCCACTATAGCGCCCGGTTGGGAAACCCTACATGTTTGAGCACCCTCTATGAAACGTCAAGCTACCCCACAGCACCCCCAAAAGAAAATCTCTGGCGCAGCCACTGAGCCCGCAACCCCGTTTTGAATAAATGTGCTGTGCAAAACAGGCTCATTGCAGCCACTAATAGCCGCGTTCACACCAAGTACTTTCCTGTACTTAGTTCCGGCACTAAGAGCCCTGGCGCTTTTAACCCCAGGGCACTTAGTACAGATCACGTTCACACCGGAGTACTTTTCCCTGAGGGAAGATTACAAGTACAGTAGGTGGCGGTAAGCACCTTAAAGTTGTTTGCAATCCGCTACAAAACAAGAGAAGAAGAAGAAGAAAAACTTCCCGCATATACTGTCTGTTGTTTACCTTCCGACCTCAGACATGATGGAGATGGAGTCGACTGAAGTTGTGCTGGTTGTGCTCATGTTATACAGCTTTGTAACTTCGTTAATGCGGCCAGAGCCTGAGCCTATTAGGCGTCCGACAAAAATCCGGAGCCGCCACACGTCGAATGCTATAATCGCAAAGTTTCTTCAGCATCAAAAGCTTTAGGAAAAGGATTGGCCGACGGAAAGCACACATGATTGCCATGTTTCACCGTAGGATGGCTGATACAGGATCTGTTTAATCGCCATGTCGGTTTTCTTTATTGCACTCTCAAGACATAACATTAAATAGAAATATTTTAAATGTAACTAAAGTGTCAGTTGTACATGTCAGTAAACATTGTCAATATAAAATAAAGTGTCAGTTGTACTATATAATAACAGTAATAACAATATAAACTCCCAGGTGTAGGGAGTCTCAGCAGCAAACCCACCTTTATTATATATCTTCCTGAGACCCACTGCATCCGTCTGCCATAAACACTATGCAAACATACATGTTAGTTTTGGCCCATAGTGGACTCCATGTTGTGTTGTGTGAAATGGGGGGGAATTAAAAGTTTAGGTCAAATAATATAAATTGTCATATTTGTGTATGTGCCCCTGCCATTCCCCCACAAGGTTGCAACATTGATGATAAATAAATGACAAATAAAGCTTTGCCAGTTTATAACCGATGAAACATGATGGTATCAGAATAATCACTTACATGTGATGTATAGGATGCTACACAGGTCACAAAAGATAAAGTGTCAGGAGAAATAAGCTTAATCGCCATGTCGGTTTTCTTTATTGCACTCTCAAGACATAACATTAAATAGAACAATTTTAAATGTAAATAAAGTGTCAGTTGTACATGTCAGTAAACATTATATATAAAATAAAGTCATAACAGTATAAAATAAACTGTCCCAGGTGTAGGGATATTCAGCAGCATACACACCTTAGTGCAACGTTGTGTGTCGTGTGTCAGTATTTACAAAAACTATACCAAATAAACTGTTATTAAATGCAGTTTGTCGCTCATCCTGCCGCTGCGCCGACGCTTCCTCATGGCGCAGCGCCCACACTTCATCCTGGTGCTGCTGGCGCTCCATCTGCTGCTTGAACACTTCTGCCTGGCGCTCCATCGAGGTGAGCATATTGTCCTCCGTTTCCTGGGCCTTGGTGAACAGCACCATCTGATCTCCACGCAGCGACTCATTCACCACGGCACGCCGGTCCTCCAACGCCTGGGCGGTGTCAAAGAAATTCGCATCCCGTGTCCGCTTTCCTAAGAGGGGAAAATAAGCAATATACAAGATCTTAGTCGCCATGTAGTTTTACAACATACTAGGAATGTGTTTTTTGTATTTTCACAAATAGAATTAAGGTTTCACAAATCTGAAACTGTGTTATAAAGAATCTTTTGACTCTCTGGGATAATCCAGTCCAGATTTGATGAGTCTAGGTATAGTGGTTTTAGATCAGGACCTGGTCTAATGTGGTCTACATGTAAAAAAAGCACTGAAATCTCCCTTTTTTGTATTTTCACAAATAGAATTAAGGTTTCACAAATCTGAAACTGTGTTATAAAGAATGTTTGGCCTCTCTGGGATAATCCAGTCCAAATAAATCGGCTATGCAGCGATTTAAGAGGTTCAAACACGGAGGATTGTTCCTTTTTGAAGAGTGCTTCATGTATGCTTGAACTTTGTTTAATGTTGTTGAGGCAAGTTAAACATAAAATATGATGAATATTATGAAATAAACATGATTGTGAACATCAGTTCGATGCGTAACGTTCTTTCAAGACAAAGTTACAGTGTGTGTACCTTTGCGTTTGGTTGCTGATAAGGAGGACGACAAAGCGCTGTGATCTAGAATGCAAAGCTCGCTTGTTTCCAATCCCGAGAGTTGTCCATCCTCGCCTGAAACAGACGATTAGTGCCATGAGTTAGTGAAGCAAATTACAGAAACACTGCACAGTTATTCACAAGTCAAAACGTTTTCATACAGCGGAGAATATCTAGCTAGCTAGATGTAGCTAGCCGGGGCCGGTGTTAGCCTATTATGGCTAGCATGGCTAGCTTGATCTACTGAGCAAATAAAAGTACATCTGAGACCATTATTGTGCAGATTAAAACCCCAGTGCATGTAGTTGATTTTACCTTCGTCGTGGTAGTCATCGTTGGCCACTGAATCCGCCGTTTGTAGTCCTGAGTTTCTTTATATTTAGCCGGCTGTGCACAATTCCCAGGTCGAGTGAAAGCTACCGAACTGGCTTCAGTAGCATTCCCTGGGTCGCCTCCTCGGCGTAGATCTCCAGAAGCGCCGACACCTCCTCATCATTTCTTGATGCTTGCCATAACTGCTTTCAAAACAACGCACGGAGCGTTGTGTTTTTGTAGCGAGGAAAAACAATGGCGTCTCCACACAACATTTTCAGAGTTGTACGGGCGTGGTTTGCAATTCGCCCAGCCAATCAGCACTGGGGCACTTTTGGAGCACTTTTCACCCACAGAAAAGTACGCTCTCTGAGCTGGCTCTAAAAATGGGGGTAAAAGTACCCGAGATTAAGTACGATTTTTGGTGTGAACGCGACATAAGGGGTACTCACGGAACTAAAACGCGAAAAGTACGGTGAAAGTACTCCGGTGTGAACGCGGCTAATGCTGTGATAAGAAGACACACTTTTTTGCCAAATATCAGCATTTTCTTTCTTTTCATTTTTTTGCACAGATTGCAAAGTGGCAAAGTATTATAACTTATTGTTCTAGCAAAGGAATTGCACAGTTGTATTATGTATTTATTTTTTTGAGCACACTGACTTATGGAGCATTGTTTTATTATCATTGTTCTAGCAAAGTGATTTATTTATTTTTCTGAAAGGATTGCTCACGTTCATATTGATGTATTTTAATAAATGTTAACTTGGCCCATTACGTGACTATTTGTGTTGGGGGGCCCCGACTTTTTTCGAACTGACAAGTGCAAATGAAGTAAAATGCAAGCTCTGCGAAAATACTATTTATTTTTCCCTTAGGGGGCGGCTAATAATCGATTAATATTCGCCAGGGCTGTCCGATTTTCGAATTTGATCATGGTCAGTTTCTGGCATCCCTAGTACAAACTGAGACTGTTGGAATAAATAGGACAGCTGAGCACAGTTCCTTTTTTGTCAATGAAATTCTCCACTCTCTGTAATAGGATGTTGTGCTCAATAGTATCAAATGCAACCCTGAGATTCAACAATCAGAAGGTCGTGGTGACTTTCACCTGTTCTGTCTCTATTCAGGATGCATTCTAAAGACAGATTTAAAATTCTCAAATGAATGATTGTCATTATAGGAAAATCACAATTGATTTGAGTAAGACATGGAAGGTTAGATATTGGTCTATAATTGTCTAAACCCTCTGGATCAAGGTTGGGCTTTTCAAGAAGAGGTTTTAACAAAGCTACATTAAAGGACTCTGGGTCATAGCCTGACAAAAAGACAGAACGACTATATTGTAAAAGGAAGTATAAATCAAGGGGGAAACTCTCCGCACCCTCCGCTCTTCGTCCGTAGGACTTCTCACCGTCCCAAGCTCTCGCCTCAAAACCATGGGTGCTCGAGCTTTCAGCTGCTCGGCTCCCAGACTCTGGAACTCCCTGCCATTACACATCCGACAGTCTGATTCCATAACAACATTTAAAACCCAACTCAAAACCCACCTGTTCAAACTGGCATTTTCTTTATAAACTGTACCCTGTGTCCTTTTGTGTCCTTCTATAGTCCAATTCCTGTTGTTTGTCTTGTCTTACCCCGGCTAAATCCACTGTTTTAATTGTTCCCTATATTGCCCCTATGCCCTGTAAGGTGTCCTTGGGTGTAATGAAAGGCGCCCCCCAAAATAAATGTATATATATATATATATATATATATAAGGGGGAAACTCCTTTAAACAGCTTAGTTGGAATCAGGTCCAAGTGACAGGTTGAGGTCAGATGAAGTTAGTGGGTCGAATAGGATATTTTCTGGGCAGCTGTAACTTCCAGAGACTTAGGAAGTTAAGGCTCCACAACAAGAGCCCATCAGTCCTACTTGAAGTGAAAGTTAAAGACGGGGCCTGCTGCGATGGACCATGGCTGAGAGCAGGGTGGGTGCTCTTGGTTCACTCTCAATTTGGTCAATTCGAACCATTTTGTAATTTTTTTTATCGTAAAGCAAGTCATCACACTGATTTTGTGATCTAAATAATTTGTCTGTATTGCAGGTTCTTGTTTTATTGTGACTTTTATGATTTTAATTTGTTATTAGTATTTTTTTATATAGATTTCAGGAATACTCACGACCACATTTCTTGGGATTTATTTGTATTTTATATGTATTTTGTATTTTGTTACTATAGCATTGTACGGATGTAAAAAAGTATCTTTCATTAGCAATACTAAACATCTGTTAAGGGAAACTTTCATATTTAAACCTATTCAAAACTGTCTTTTAGTATAACTACATATAAAATGATTTAATACTGTTCTGGAGATCAAGTCAAATCTATCTTGCATTTTTAAATCATTGTCAGCTTGTGATAGTAAACTTTCAAATCCTCTCTCTGTAAAGACCTGGGGCCTCATTTATAAACCAATCCGGTATCACGGCAAGACGTGAACATGTGACGATCTACCATGCTGGGAGACGTGAATATGTCACGGTTTCGTCCCTTCAAACGTGACAGTTACACGGTATTGTTAACATGGCCCAACCAGTGGAGAAATACCCCGGAAGTGCCTAGCAAATGGTCTACCGCGCCTATTGGTCGGTTTTTATTGTCAAAATTAGATGTTTTTAATTTATTTTTTAATCGTCACACTCGATTTTGCCGATTTTCTTGTTGCCCTAGCTGGTCGACACCTCTTTTAGCAGAAACAAAGGCTACATTAATGTATTAAATCCATGTTAATCCATGTGTGTGGAGGTGAGGATGTGGAATTAACGGACGTGACGTAGTGCGATTGCGTTGCCAGGCAACGCAATTTACAAACTCTTCAACTACAACCCTAATTATATTTAAAAACATTTTAGACAGCCTCACGAAATACTTTAATGTAAATTAAAATGTAAATGTGAAGGAATGTGTGTAATGTGGTGATTGACATTATTCACCCACGGATCTATGGGTTGGGGGTATTGTTCCGCAGCACGGACATCTTAGTTAACCGGACTCCTGTTGATGTGAAATCCGAAAACATTTAAAAAAAATAAAATAATACTTTATTCCGAGTTTGCTTGCTTTTCTCTTTGGAGGTCATCACATAACGGCATTGTAATACACGGTTTGGCTGCATTAAATATGACATATCTGCCGTAGTTCTGTATTTATAGAGCCCTGATGAGAAGACTTCTGGACAAACAGGAAGCACATGCCGCCAAAACTGAAAACGTGACGTGGATCATAAATATATCAGCAATTAAACAACATCTTACATTTCTTTTCACACAATACGTCTCCTTGCAGTATCAATACTAATTCGGCTGACTTTTATATTTGATCCAATTGGTAGATAGGCTGTATTTACACCATAATGGTGCACAGCTGATAGAAAGGCACATCTAGTGGTTAAAGCACGTTATTGAATTTTATTATTTTATTATTTTTCACAAAAATGAAACCATCAATAGCAGAAACAGAATTAACTGTCATTAGTAAACCACCCAAAAAAAAAGATCATAAATGGTTTTGTTTTATATATATTTTAAGGATAATAATAGCAATGTAACACTGTCTATGACACTTACTGTATAACACTGATTTGAAAAACATACAGAAAAAACTAATTCACTGCCCTTAATAAAGTATTTAATACATTTCAGGTGTGCTGTTTTGTTTAGATCATTGACATCTGGAGCTCTTTTAATGTCCTTTATTCCATATTCAATATCCATTACTAAACAAAACAGCAATTCTACTCCACTACAATTCAGAGGTTAACCTGGTATTTTTACTCCACTACATTTATTTTAGTTACTTTGCAGATTCTGATTAATGATGTGAAATATAAACAACCCTTAAATCAGGCTTTAGTTACACCTGAGTAAAATTCAGGGAAACGTGATTGTCAAGTGCCAACAATCAGGAGAGATATTTGATAGTTGCTGCTTGAGAAGACTAAACATTTATCTGCAGATCCCTATAAAGTATATTCATTACTCGTTATTCTCTACTAATAGTTAATTAAAGACTATATATAATGGCTATTTTGCATATCCCTTTCAAGATTTCAAGATTTTCTAAGGATCATTGACATATCATATACACAACTAATTCAATAACGTGCTTTAACCACTAGGCGGTGCACACAAGGTACACACAGCCATAATAACTTTGTATTATTAGTGTAGGACACTTGTGTATGTATAACATCTGAAGATGTGTAGTTTTATTCATGTTTTCACATAATTGTACAGGATATTGCTATATTATTTCACATGTTTTACTTATAATATCTGATTTGTAAAACATCACAGACAGAAAGGTATATCCGTCATTTAACAGTAAGCTATTGAAATTCTGAATCCATAGATGTGTCTCCCATCACCCAAATCCCCTGACTATTCTCTCAACTCAGTATTTACATTCTTATATTCAAAGAAAATCAGTAATATCTTTAAAAGGACAAGTCCTTTTATATCAGCTGTGCACCGTTATGGTGTATAACGTATTTTTTTTCGGATTTCACATTAACAGTAAGTCCGTTTAACTAAAATGTCCGTGCGGAACAATACCCCCAACCCATAGATCCGTGGGTGAATAATGTCAATCACCACATTACACACACCCCTTCACATTTACATTTTAATTTACATTAAAGTATTTCGTGAGGCCTTCTAAAATGTTTTAAAATATAATTAGGGTTGTAGTTGAAGAGTTTGTAAATTGCGTTGCCTGGCAACGCAATCGCACTACGTCACGTCCGTTAATTCCACATCCTCACCTCCACACACATGGATTAACATCGATGTAATACATTAATGTAGCCTTTGTTTCTGCTAAAAGAGGTGTCGACCAGCTAGGGCAACAAGAAAATCGGCGAAATCAAGTGTGATGATTAAAAAATAAATTAAAAACATCTCATTTTGACAATAAAAACCGACCAATAGGCGCGGTAGACCATTTGCTAGGCACTTCCGGGTATTTCTCCACTGGTTGGGCCATGTTAACAATACCGTGTAACTGTCACGTTTGAAGGGACGAAACCGTGACATATTCACGTCTCCCAGCATGGTAGATCGTCACATGTTCACGTCCTGCCATGATACCGGGTTGTTATAAACGGTGCGTACGCTCAAAAAATGGCGTACGCCAGTTTCTACGCAATGTTTGCGATTCATAAAAAACAAACTTGACGGGAAAATGTGCGGTCCTCCACGCAAACTCTAACCCATGCGTACGCACTAAGCACAAAAACGGGAGAGACGAGAAACTGCGACACCGTTGGCAGAAGGAAGAATGGAGAGAAATATGTGGAAATAATACCATAAATAAAATGTTACCTCTCATTTATCATATATGAAGAATTCATTTTCACAAATTGATTAAAGCCAATCTTAAAATGATTTAACAAACGCCTGTTTGAGACTCCTCAGTGCACACAAAAACATAACTTGGAGATATAAATAAATACGGAAATGTTATTGATCACCATATGTATTCTCATAAATGATGTGATAAGCAGGAGGACAGAATTACTTTAAACTGACGCCGTTTTGCATTTCTATAGGTTGTAGATACGAGCATGGTTTTATATACTATCATGTTTAATCGTGTTTTATGCCGTTTGCCAAGACTTGATAAGTCGCTCGTAAAACACAGGAGGTATGGAAACTAAGAACACCATATGTGGTAAATTGTACAGCTAATACACAACACATTAGTTGTATTTCCTTTAACTGGTGGATTATGGATATATAGTTGCTGATCGACAGCTGGAACACAAACCACCAAATACAACAAAATAATTCAGATCCAGTCGTCATGACTCCACTCCGGAGGGATTCCCCGATCATTTCTTACAGTTTCTCATCAAGGGGGGGTCTCCTGTCCCCGGTACAAACACACCTGAGGAAGGTTATGTGTATTTTTTTTGTCATTAACTTTTTTCTGACCACTTATTTATTTATTTTGGTGACGATCCGACCTCCATGCTGCTACTCTGGTTCAAACTGCATCCACCAAACAATATGATTTATCTCCACCTCCCCACAATAACCCAAATCTGACACGGTGTGAGATGTCTTTTTTAGCTGTTCTGTCCTCATTTCCTGCGATCTTCTTCATGCAGTCAGTCAAAATGAATGGGCGTTTGTTTGACTATTTATAGGCAAATATGGGCGTTACGTGAAGCCTGCAAAAGCTGCGCCGCATTTCGAGTCGATTGTGATTTATAAAGGGAAACAGGCGTAGGAAGTGCCGGTACGCACTTCCCTCGCCGGTACGCAGTCTTTTATGAATCGGAAAATGTCTGTGCGTATTTATTTGCTTTGTCCTACGTAAGCAACCTTCCCACGTCAATCCTACGCAAGGCTTTATAAATGAGGCCCCTGAACACCACCCCTGCAAAAGGTAGAATCACTTTTAGTTTAAAAAGTAGAACCATGGCAAACAAAAGAGCAACCGGACATTTTACTTCCATTGTGTACCAAATGTGACCACACCACAGAGAAGAGGAAAACCTATAACCTAAAGAAATGGCTGTGATCATTTGGAGGCAGAACTTGCCTCCTGGACATACATGCTTTAGCACTTGTCCTCTAATCGATCATGACAGACGCTTTGGAATGTGAGCGGGAACTACATGCTCTTTGAGATCTTTAACAGCCTGGTATCCAAAGTTAAAGGCTTTTTTGTCCAGGGTTAAAAGTTGTCCAAGCTCTCTTCGTCTAAAACCAGCACTCTGCCAACAATCTGTTTTGGGTCAAGTCTCCTATGCAGAGTGTGGGCTGTGTTAGTACACAGAGTCAAGGTTTCACTCAGTGAGTCTGCTTGTCAGGGCCTCGGGCCTTGGCAATCCTGATGGCTGCTGGCCGCTAGTAACCCCTCCTCCTCCTCCTCCTCCTCTTCCACTTTCTCCTCCAGTTCTTTGCAAGTACATGGCGAGGATCTGGCAGAGCAGAAGGACCCCGGCCTTGCAGACTTTGCTCCTCTCTGTTAGTGCTTGCCGCATGCCCCCCTCCCCGCATGCCCCTAACCACCATCTCCTCTGCTATCCCATCATACCTCCATCTCCTCTTTTAAAGTAATGCTAATGCAGAGGTCAGCAAACTAGCGCATGGTTTTCGGAGGCCAACAGCTCCCGAGGAGGTGCTTTTGATTTTCAACTCCATTGAGCTGCACTTATTCAATATTTACTCTCCAAGACCTCTGCATTAATTTTACACCATACTTCCAAGAGGGCCCATCTAAAAAACCCTGCAAAGGGCCTTACGCAGCACTCCTAACAAACCCCCCCCCCCCCCCCCCCCACACACACACCACACACACACACACACACACACCACACACACACACACACACACACACACACACACACACACCACACACACACACACACACACACACACACACACACACACACATCCTAAAACCTCCCTCTCTGTGCGCTCCACCGAAGGCTCATTCTCCGCTCGTCTCTGACTCCTTCCTATCCACCAGTGGGAAGGCCAATCCTGGGCTAGTTATTGTTGGTGTGCCGTTCTATCATTACCACTAACCTTGACTCCTGGCTGCTTGCTGTAATCACGTGGAGCCACCAGGGAGGAAGTCTGGTCTGGGGTGAATTATTAATTAGCAAGGCTGGTCCTCCCCCTCAGCGCTCCCTGGGATAGGAGAGGGGGCTGTGTGCGCTCCTCACAGGCGGTAGGGGTTACCCACCATGCAGATGGTATTAACACACCTATCAAGGTAAGAGGGATCAGCACTCTGGGCTACTTGTGGAATTGTTAAGCAACAAGGAATCAATAACTAACAGTGCAACGCTTCCTGCCATGCATGATATGTGCTTCTTACTGTCCATCCCTGTGAAAGCCTGTACAGCATGATTGGGGGGGTTTGGAAGAGGGGGGGTGTTCATTAAGATGAACTTCACAGGCTTCCTCACTGGGGACATGCTGGAGGTTGATGAATTCCAGTTTTCAACTAATGATCAACTTCTATATGAAGTCAAAAACAAAGCAAAGCTTCCTAATACTTGTTATCCCTTACTGACCTTTCTACACCTTGCCCCAAGCCCCCACACACTGACTCTCTCTCACCACACACACACACACACACACACACACACACACACACACACACACACACACACACACACACACCACACACAGGATAGGGTATATCATGTACAACAACACACCCGCAGTCAGAATATGGCAGAAGGCAGGACTACAGACATACAGTTACCTTACAATATGTTTTTGAGCCTCGGTTCACTTGTTTGGCAGATCCCCTGGGGTCATGCATTTCCCAGCACCCCTGATTTCCCCCACCTAAACAGCAGAGACTACGGGGACTGGGACCGTGGCTTTGATCTTCACACAACTCCCTCAAATCATAGAGAGGAAGCAGGGATTTTCTCCAAAGGGTGTCTCTGTGCTCCTATTCCCCAGGAAGACTGAGCCAAGTCATCTATGAAAGAGTGAGTTGCAGAGCAAAACAGTGCTCCCCAGGGTTCAGAAACAGATACTCCAACAGTCACTTTTGCTGCTTTTTGCAGAGGAACACTGCTAATGAAAAATGTATCAGCGTGTGATGTGCAGGACCTGCAGCTCCTCCACCAAGTCACATATAGTCAGTAACAAGTGATAATGGGTCTTGATTGTCATATTGATTTAGCATCTTTTCAGTTGGTTAACTTATTATTCAAATCATCACTCATGTATTCATTGTGCATATCTGAATATATTTACAGTTTAAATAAATAAGTGTAAGACTAAAGATCATTTTAAAAGTTCATATTGTGAGTTTTCAATCTAAAATAATATTCAATGATATCTAAGGTGTGACAGATCTGCTAATTGTCTCTCTGTTTTATAAGTCATTTTTGTATTGTTGATGTTTTCACATCTTCCACACAAAGTTACAGTCCCGTACCAACACACTCTCACTCCATAAACGTCCAGGAGCGACGCTTGGTCAGGGTCCCGAGGCGTGCAGTTGTGACGCTCCGAGGCTCCTTCAGCTTCATAAAGGGACGCAAATAGCTTTCAACTGATTGCAATGTATTCCCATCTGCAGCGGGATTTGACGCTCATGGAAGCACGGCATTCGTTTGTGTCGGAGGCTGTTAAAGGCAATGTGAGCGTCCATTCCCATTGGATAACGGAGAATAGTACACCCGGAAGTAAGTATTCCCCTTACTGTGGATTGATTTGACAGTGATATCTCCACTACTCATCAACTCAAAAACACCAGATTATCCTTGTTAATTAAACGACATTGATAGGTTTTAGTGTGTGTACAATGCTTTTGTCACGTTTTCCCCTTCAATTCTGAGAAACAAGTCGTTTTCTATGAGTTTTGGATGGCCGAAGACATTACATTACCCACAATCCTCTGTAGCAACCATAGACTGTATAAAAAAATTAAATAATACATTATTCTGAGTGTGCTTGCTTTTCTCTTTGAAAGTCATCACATAACGGCATTGTAATACACGTTTCGGCTGCATTAAATATGACATATCTGCCGTAGTTAACTCTATTTATAGAGCCCTGATGACAAGACTTCTAGACAAACAGGAACTGCCGCCAAAACTGAAAACTTGACGTGGATCTTAAATATATAAGCAATTAAACAACATCTTACATTTCTTGTCACACAATACGTCTCCTTGCAGTATCAACACTAATTCGGCTGACTTTTATATTTGATCCAATTGGTAGATAGGCTGTATTTACACCATTACGGTGCACAGCTGATAGAAAGGGACACCTACTGGTTAAAGCACGTTATTGCATTTTATAATTGTATTATTAGATATTAATAGGATCCCTATAAAGTATATTCTTTACTCGTCGTTATTCTCTACTAATAGTTAATTAAAGACTGTATATAATGACTATTTTGCACATCCCTTTCAAGATTTCAAGATGTTCTAAGGTTTATTGACATATCATATTATACACAACTACGGTGTAGTTATGCAATGAATGAAAAACTTGGGTCGCAGGTTCCTCAACTGTGCATTACAAGACATCTATCAATATGTGTGTACCTCCACCATTACATTGTCATATTCTGCACATTTCTTATACTATCTACATACATCTTATAAGAGTATAATACATATGTATAATATCAGTTAAAATAAGTGCTTAAACATAGTTAACATTGCAGGAAAGCAATATATTAGACGTTAAGTCCTTTGTCAGGCTTAATATTTATCTGTAAATACCCCCAAAGCTGTTTTCTTATTTAAAAGAAGATCTTAACCTAAAGTATTCTTTAATGTGTTAATAAAGGTTAATTAGTTTGTCTGTTTTGCACATCCTCATATTAATATATTTATACTAGGGCTGTCAAGTTAACGCGTTAATAACGCGTTAACGCAAAAAAAAATTAACGCCCCTAATTATTTTAACGCGATTAACGCATGTGTATTTTTTGTCCTCGGCCGCCGTAGTTTCAGAGCGCATCGAGTGTAAAATACCATCGACAAGCTGATGCTGACAGCCCCGCTCCTGCCTCCCGCTTGTGGCAGACCACACTTCCACGCTCACCGGCAGGCCCGGACTGGCCATCGGGAGGACCGGGAAGGAGTGTGTATGTGTGGCGCGACTCGCGCGAGCGATGCACACCTTACGTGTTGTTGTTGTTAGCATCTGGTGCTAGCTAGCTGCGCTGACGGATATAAGGAGCTGTTTCAATGACATTTCGCCGACAACTGCGCCGAGCACTTGACTTTATGCAGGTAGCCAGACAGTGGGACATTGTACGAAAAGTCAGCACACTCAGCACGGATAGTGCGCGCAACATGATTGCAGCGTCCAGGCAGCTCCCATTCGAGCATACACACACACACACACACACACACACACACACACACACACAGTATTATTGTATGAGAGAGGTTCCAGGTTGAATTGAGGTGAATATTTGTAATGTTCAGGTTGTTGTGTTTAATATTCATGAGAATATTGTCATTGTTCAAATGATAATAAACAAACATATAAAGCATATTTGTCCACTCATATGTTGATAAGAGTATTAAAAACTTGAAAGATATCCCTCTAAGTTACATTTAGAACAGATAAAAAATGTGCGATTAATTTGCGATTAATCGCGATTAACTATGGACAATCATGCGATTAATCGCGATTAATATTTTAATCGACTGACAGCCCTAATTTATACATCCGGCACTAAACTGTTTTATTGTAGAGATCACTTACAGTATCTTTTTGATTTTTTATATTCTATATTTCTATCATTGACCTTCTACTTTCCCCCTATGAAAGTATGTACTCTTAATATTTTTTTCATCAAATAACATTATTCAACAAAAATAATTCAATAACGTGCTTTAACCTCTTAAGCACGGCGGTCCCCCCATTGGACCCCTCCCACCATTTTGTTTTCGAGATAATGTCTCAGGGCTTCTTAACATTTATGAAACTATTAATGTGTAGCACCAGATTAACGGGAAGAATCTCAGCTAACTGCAGATATGAACCATTTTTACCAAAACAAAACACAAGTCTCATAAGAAGCGTCTAAATGACCCCTGAGCGAAAAAATTCTAACGCACTGCGGCACACAATTCAAGATAAAAATACCCTTATTACTTATCGTAGCTGCACATACAATATAGCCGATTAAAGCTGAGACTCCACTGATTATTTAGGTATAGTATCATCACTGAGCGATCCTAAATTGCGACAGGGGAAGCAAACACAGACATCACAACACGTACCTTTACGGAGCTTTTACGGCAGATCGTCTCACCGTAGCTGTCAATTAGGTCAAAAGACGTGTTCAATGGCATTAAAACGAAAAAAAAAAAAATCTACAACTGTTGATCCATAGGTTGATAATGTACCTGTGCCTTTTAAAAAATTATTTATAATCCATAATTCCATTTTTTATGTAAAAATCGGAGCGGAAAAGTTAGCTGCTAATGGTAGCCACCAGAGTGTATGCAGCTTCCGGTTTTGCTAACGCGTCACTCTCACTCCTTATTTGTTAACGTGTTGGTGTGTATATAACTTTCCCTCGATTCCATTGGCTCTAGCGGTTATAAAGAGATTTCATTCATCAAAATCGAGCAAGGGGGGCCAGAGATAGGTCAAATCCACCCAAATGACCCCAAAAGTGGGAGTTTTTGGCTAAATCTCATCTAAAAAGGTCACATTTCACTTGTTTTGCATCAATCTTGATACAGGGTACTTATTATATGTTGTACTTTGGATTCCTAAAGCTTTTAGTCTACTAACCCATCATCCAAGGGTAGTTTTCACTATCTGTAAAAAAGAATTTTTGGACAGACACTATAATTTACAGTTTTTTACTATGTAAAATCTGAATTTTCTTTAAAATAAAAAACATCTATATTGATTCTGACTTTTCTAAATCCAACTCACAGGTTTATCATTACTTTGAGAAAAAAGATGATTAATTTAACCCTTTTAGAAGGGAAGATATGGTCATTTGTTCTGGGAATGTCATTTTCGAGCCTGAGACCTGAAAAACAGGCTCAGGGCTTAAGAGGTTAACCACTAGGCGGTGCACACAAGGTACACACAGCATACTAATAATAACTTTGTATTATTAGTGTAGGACACTTATGTATGTATAACGTCTGAAGATGTGTAGTTTTATTCATGTTTTTACATAATTTTACAGGATATTGCTATATTATTTCTCATGTTTTACTTCTACACATTAATATCTGATATGTAAAACATAGCCAGAAAGGTATATCCGTCATTTAACAGTAAGCTATTGAAATTGTGATTCCGTAGATGTGTCTCCCATCACCCAAATCCCCTGACTATTCTCTCAATTCAGTATTTACATTCTTATATTCAAAGAAAATCAGTAATATCTTTAAAAACGACAAGTCCTTTTATATCAGCTGTGCACCGTTATGGTGTAAATATAACCTATCTACCAATTGGATCAAATATAAAAGTCAGCCGAATTACTATTGATACTGCAAGGAGACGTATTTTGTGAAAAGAAATGTAAGATGTTGTTTAATTGTTGATATATTTATGATCCACGTCACGTTTTCAGTTTTGGCGGCAGTTCTTCTCATCAGGGCTCTATAAATAAAGAACTACGGCAGATGTGTAATATTTAATGCAGCCGAACCGTGTATTACAATGCCGTTATGTGATGACTTCCAAAGAGAAAAGCAAGAACACTCGGAATAAAGTATTATTTTATTTTTAAATGTTTTCGGATTTCACATCGCATAAACACCATATCCCAACGTGCATTGCGGCTAAAACATCCAATCAGCGAGCTGAGGATCTTTCCTACGTCTGTTTCCGGTATTGTTCCTGTAATGAGAGTTCACATTTATGCTACATTGAAGGGTGGAATTGACTACACATCTTCAGAAACATAATTTGCTTCAGATATAACTCATAGCAATATTGTAACTTTTCATTAAGAAAAGCCAACTGCATTAAAAACCCAGTTAACAAACACTAGGTAAAGTATTTTTCCTTCAGTAATGAAGATGTAATTCCAATGTAGACACACCTGGGGTCGCTGTTCAGTCTGTTACGCTGAGCCATGCATTGTCTGGAACGTAAAAGGGACGAAGAAGACAAAGTGAAGTGACGTACTTCCGGTTCCACATGAAAACATTCCCAGTGCAAAAACAAATCGCTAAATAAAAAGATAAAACACTGGCATGTAATTTACGTTAGAATAAATAGAATGGTTTTTGAATAATAGATGAGAGTAAAATCTACGTCACTTTACAGCCCCGCCCACTTTTGGGGAAACCAACGCTGTCATTTGAACGGCGATCAAGCCTGAAGCCACAGAGATCTTCTGTTACTGTCCTTTCTTCTTAGAGGAAGTACAGAAACACGTAACTCTGGATTTGTTTTAATGTTTGAGGTGCAATAAACGACACAGCAGCTTTTTGGCATGATACAACTATTATTTTCTGTCTCGCTCATGAGAGTAACAGCTGGCGAAATTACAGCCTCGCCAACTGATTTTAATTTAACCATATATCGAGCCCGATCGTCGATTTCAAATGTGTGCTCTAAAATGATATTTATAAATGACTATTATCATTATTATAAGCAAGACGATAAATGGCAAAGATATGTAGAAAATAAACGTATTTAAGATACGTTCATAACAAACGTAACGTGGGAGAAAATATGTTTCTAGAAGATATGTTCATAACAAACGTAACGTGGGAGAAAATATGTTTCTAGAAGATATGTAGAAAATAAACGTATTTGAGATACGTTCATAACAAACGTAACGTGGGAGAAAATATGTTTCTAGCTAAACGTAATTGAGAATGCAGTTTAGTTCTGTGGGAACGTCATTTTTAGGAGACAGGGTTGCTTCAGTGAGTACAATATTATTGTGACTAACAGCAAAATATTTTAAACTAGGAAAATAACATCCAAATTGTATGAAATAAATGTTTTCACTATTATCATCAAATCTAAAGTGTTAAACCTTTTGGAAAATTAACCCAAAATGGTTGATGTTGTTTCAGGTAATTGTATCTGTTATCTGATTCTTAACTCAAATTAGGGCTGTGCGATTATGGCAAAAATCATAATCACGATTATTTGGGTCAATAATTGATATCACGATTATTAAATACGATTATTCATTGACTTTGAAAAAATCCATTTATTGAACTTTAAAACAAATACAAATAATAATTTGAACAGTATCTTTTTAACTGTTGATTACCCTGAACGTATAATTCAACTGAAAAACCAATACAAAAATAAATAAAATAAATTATACATTTATATTTACATTTAAATAAATAATATCAAAAATAATAAATACCAATAAACAAGATCAACAAATATTTTGGAGCGCACTTCCACAAGCTACTAAACATATATAAATATGATAAATAAAAAATAAATTAGACCAAAATTAATTAGATCAAATATGTTGCAGTGCACTGTCACAACCTAGCAAAGCTAAATAATTGTTTTTTCCGATTATGTTGTTTTTTACTGTTAAAACCAAAATAAGCGTATGAATGTGAACTAATCGGCTTAAATGATCCACTTCATTTGATTTATTCAGCAAGCCAGAGTATTGTTTAACTTTCAAATATACTTTAGAATGTATAGACAGAATAAGGGATCATGTTTGGGGGAATCTTGTTTTGTCCAATTATTAGGAATAACTACAGGAAGAAAAAACTTAGAATATAATAAGCTCTGTTCTGATCGTCACTAAATGCAGTGAAAAATATCTTTATCTGCTACATGCTCCACTGTGTTCTCCTGCTGGGGGCTGACTTACATGTACAGCACTTTGGCTCGACCAAAAATCGCTTTTAAAGGTGCTATATAAATAAAACCTGATTTGATTTGATTTGATTTGACTTGGTGTCAGTAAGTTTGTAGTCGGTATAAGCTAAAAACAATAAAACAGATCAGTTATATAGACTATAAAACCAAAACAACAAGCTCAGATTCAAGAGCCAATGAAATCAATGTTTGATCAAAAACATACATGAATAAGTATTTTTTTGTAAAACAAAGTATTTTTCCCCCTGACCTCTCCCTAAACTTTATTCCCAGGCATCTCTTGCATTTTCTTTTTATTCATACTCCCTCCCGCTGTACCCCAACATATCTTCCCTCTCTTCCAGCGGATCATTGTACCTGGTGATCCCCCAGGACTCTTCTCTTTATTTGAATCCTTGAACTGGATTTTAGCCTGAGCTTTTGATGAGAAAAACTACCTTTTATGAGGGTAATTCATCACCTTTATAAACGTGTTCTTCCGCAGAGGCTGAGTGTTTCTGAAAAGAATTATGCTTCAGAAATTAAAAATGTAAGGATGTCTGCGGAGGTCCGGGGGGAGTTGTTTGTGGGGCTACTGTAACTGTACAGTGCTGCGGTGGCGTAATAAAACACAGGGTTTTTAAGGGTTTCAAAGTGGCTTCCCCACTCTCGCTGCTGTCAGCCATAAATTGAGAATAAACACGGCTATATATGGAGCGCCTATAAAAGCCTTCATAATTCATGCCGTTGGGGAGGAGCTCAGGTAGATTAAGTCGTTTCTGTGAAACACTGTTTTCACAGGAAAAATATATCCATAATAACCCTCCCGCCTCCCACTCCTGTGCCCTCCGCGCCCCTCCCTCAGCTAATAGGTTTATCTGGACATTATTGTACAATAAAGGGACACATAACATATTGCAGAAGATTAGACCCACGGGTATATAAAGTGTATAGGTGTAACAGCCCCTCATATAGCAATACGTTGCATTAGTGGTTCTCTGTTCATCTCATCATCTGGGATGGAATAATTACTCTCAGTTTGCATCTTTTGTTCATTAAATGAGGATATCAAGATGCGTTGCAAAATCATTGTCCTTTCTATGTAACAATTTAATTTTCTTATTTTTGTCATCTTTCTTTGCATTTTGATTTCTGATTAATCCCTGAGCTAAAAGCTCTCCATCTCTGCCTTCTGACATGGTTCTGATCCTTGGTGAACTCCTAAGGACGACAGGCGACTGGCATATGGCAAAGCCTTAAAACACAGCATCACAATATAAAGCCTCCTCGCTCTGTGGATCTGATGCTCGTAAACCAACCGAAGATAAAGTCGTAGAAGACATAATACACCTCAGAAAGAGAATCCAAGAGAGCTGGGTGCCAGATTTCTGATCAAAGCACGTTTGAAGTTTGCAGGAGTGGTGTGTGTATGTGTGTGTGTGTGTGTGTGTGTGCATGCGTGCGTGCGTGTGTGTGTTAGAGGCAGAGAGTAAGACCGTGTGTTTTCTCAAGATATTTGCCTTGCCGTCTTTGTCAGTGTAACAAAATGCACTGAGCAAACAGACGATGTTACAAAGATATACTGAACGTAACGAGACTTTCCACAATAATAATTAAAAGATTAAATCTAAAGAAAAGTCCACTTGTATCATTAATTAAATATATGTACTTATCTGCTCAAGTGTCTCTCCTTTTCGTTATGTATTTGAAAGCATCATGTCCAAACTGTCATCTTCTCCTGCAGGAAGAGCAGCCTGTTCCTCTCTTTCTAACAGCATTCCAAGTTGACTCAGTTGTATGTAAACCTCCAGGTCTCTGTGACTATTATGGGTCATTCTATCAAACGGTGTCCTTCATTAACCTATAATCCAGGACCAAAGTTTCCCTGTAATGAATCTGCTTTTCTAAATGATGCATCCCCTAATCTGCTTTTTTCACCCTCTGCTATGCTTTACATGGAGTACATATCCGTTACTAATTATTTTTAGCTTTACAGTTTGAAATTGTGTGTTCATATTAAATACAACACTTATTCGGAAACCCATATTGGAAAGAACTTAGCCTTAAGGATCATAAAACCAGACCGGGAGGTTGTTCGAAAAGCTTTGTTAAGTATGACAAGGACATATTGTTATGTGAAACATATCTGCGAACCGTTCACTGCTAACCCAAAATGTTCTTGCTTAATGAATGAACTAAACTAGAATGCTATATGTTAGTCAAATACTGTGGGGTGGTCGGGTTTTATTGTTTTAAAATGTTGTCAGTTATACAAATGACATAGCAATTTGTGTAATCAGTAACACAATGCATTGGATTAAAAACATGTATTATCCAATTTATTATCCAATCTGAATATTTAAAATTAAACCTTGAAAATATTGCACTTGAAGCAGCCATAGACAATGTAGTTCCACAATATTATTTTATATTATATCAATATTAATGTATTCTATATTTAATATTACATTCTCATTCAAAAATACTTACAATGAAAACAAAATGTATTTTGCACATTTAACATATACAGATGGTCACATCATCGTTTTTGGCCTGAACAGAGGGCGATACTGCCTTCCATCTCGACTCAACACCGTTCTTTACTCCCGCCACAAAGTGGGGCATTGGTAGAAATCCTATATTTTAGACAAGCTTCTCATGAATAAAAGTGTTTAAATTGCCATTTTAATAAAGAAAATCAATCAATTAAGTCTTGACAATGTTACTATTTTCTAATGTAAAAAATATATATCTCATTACGTGATCACTAGAAGATGCACTCGTTACTTCCCGACCCTGACTGTAGGCAACTCAAAACACTTTGTTTAGGTTAGTGAATGATTAAAGTCTCCATAGCACTTTTCTTCAGACAGTTTAAAAGGTTTAAAAGTCAAGCTGTTTGCTGATTTTTTGAAGAAAATACAGAGGTAGTGATGGAGGACAAGAACAGTCAATGCACGGTCCCATTTAGATGCAATGAAGAATTTGGAACTACAGCCTATTGTGTGTGATCTTGTATGCTCAGGAGATCAGAATCCCTCTAATGCTTTGTAAGTGAACAGTAAAATGTTGAACTGTATTCTAGACCAATGACAAACCAAAGAAGAGATGCAGCCAGCCATGTGACCCCCCCTGCCTCCGACACACCTACATCTTTAGAGCTCACCCTGCTGTTTGTAACACGAGCTTCAACATACGTTTCAAGCACAAACTAAAATCACGCTGACGACATCCACATGTTTGCATGTCTCATAGCTTGAGATGTATCGAGGGGTTGCGTATTGTAACCCTAGTTATATAAGCACAGGCGGAGCCCTCTACTGGACTCTATGGGTACTACCTCTCAACCATACCATGCAAGCATTCACCTACTGAGACTTCTATAAACGTCTATAAAGGCCCAGGGCGGGCCTACCTGAATGCTCGCGCAATCACACTGTATAAAAGCCGGCCTCGCCTCCTGACCGTCATCCTACACCCTCTTCAGCGAGCGGTATAGGACAGACAGTGTCCCGAGTAGAGGGCTCCGCCTGTGCTTATATAACTAGGGTTACAATACGTAACCCCTCGTTATATCTTACACAGGCTCCGCCCTCTACTGGACTCTATGGGTACAGTGGGCGGAGCCCTGATGCATAAACGCGCTGTCGTCAAACAACATCGCCCCCCCCACACTGCCCCTGACCGGCTTTTGGTTAACAGCCACTGCGCCGCCACTCCCTCTCCTCCAGTTGTGACCGTGGAGAAGACGGGGCCGCAGATCACTTGGCTGGTAGAGCACACTCAGACACGCTTACCTCGTGAAGAGTGTGCATGAAAAAATAGTGAGGAAGGCCCCAGGCGAGGAGAGTCTTCCAGCCCATGTTCCCCGGGTCCCCAAGGAGCATGGGAAAACATAAGTGCATTATGTCCAGGGGAGGGGGGGGTCAGATACGTACTGACCCTCAGCCCCCCCCCCTTCACCAGTCCTGTGTTGCCCCAGCAAGCACAGACGACGAGAAGGAGTCAGACATGTCCAAGAGATAAAACTTTATGAAGGGGCCTGGCGTGGACCAAGACGCCGCCGTGCATATGTCCTCCACACTCACGCCGTTGAATAAGGCTGTTGACACGGCCATACCTCGTGTAGAGTGTGCACGGACCCCCGTGGGGAAGGCTCTCCCCGTCTGTCCGTAGGCATGTGAAATGCACTCGCAGAGCCAGCCTGCCAGGCGTTTCTTGGACGGCGCTTTACCGGCCACACCACCCCCAAAGCACACAAACAGCTGTTCAGTGCGTCTAAAGGCAGCCGTGCGCTCCACATAACATGCTAGCACGCACCGGGCAGAGGAGGTGCAGTTTAGATTCCCTGGCCCCACTATGGGGTGGAAGATTTAAAGCCACCTAACTGAATAGCCCTTGACCTGAACGAACTCCTTAGGCTTTTAGGAATAAAGGAGGGGTTCGGCCTGAGTGTCGCCCCGCTACGGTCACCCCGGATCAACAAGCAACTTGGGTGCACCGATAGCGCGGTCAGCTCGGACACTCTCTTGGCTGAAGTTAAGGCAAGCAGCAACGCGTTCCGGGAGGAGAGCTCCAGAGGCTCAAATGGTTCTGTGACCAGAGCCTCGAGCACCAACGGCAGGTCCCACTGTGGGGCGGAGGCGTGCACTACTGGGCGCTGCCTACTGACCCCCTGCAAAAACCGCGACATAAGTGGCTGACTGAAGGCTGACCTGCCGCCAAATCCCTCATGACAGGATGAAATGGCTGCTGCATACACTTTCACTGTGGAATGAGCAAGCCCCCTGTCCACCAATAACTGTAAGTAGGACAGAATAGAGCCCAGCGAACAAGATATGGGCTTTCGACTCCGTTCCTCACACCATCGCTGGAATCCCAACCACTTTGGCCTGTAGCAAGCTGTGGTGGATCCCGCTCTTGCTGCCTGGATAGTCTGGATAACCTTGTCAGACAATCCCCCTCGTCTCAGCCTGTCCCTCTCAGGAGCCAAGCCTGTAGAGGTTGGCCCAGAGTGGGTAACGCCCCTATTGCACCTGCTTCCTGAGACATCGCCCCCAAGAACTGAGGAATCGCCCAGGGCTGGCCCACCATCATCTGTGTCAACTCTGCGAACCACGGCGATCTGGGCGCTGTGGCCACACATTTGCTGAACGTGCGTGGGGACAGGGAGTAGCCGAACGGCAGTCTGCTGTACTCGTAGGCTATCCCCTGGAAGGCAACACGCAAATACTTTCTGTGCTCTGGAGCAATTTCGACATGAAAGTAAGCGTCCTTCAGGTCGATGGTTGTGAACCAATCGCCCGGCTGCACTAGGCCCAATAACTGTTTCACAGTTAACATATGCAACATTTTTTTGCAGGCAATGTGCTGATTCAGGCTGCGGAGATCTAGAATGGGTCTGAATTCTCCCGTCTTCTTGAGAACCAGGAAGTACATGGAATAAAGACCCTGTTCTCTGTGCCGAGGGTGCACAACAGACACAGCCTGTTTTTGCACCAGGGCCTGAATCTCTGCTGAGAGGAAACCTATCCCCTCCTGGGAAGATAGCTTCGCCTCTCTTCTGCCTTTGAACGGAGGAGGGACGCTGCAAAACTGGAGTGAGTAACCCCGTTTCAGTGTCATGTCCATCCACTCTGTTAATACACAGCTGAGTTTCCATTCCCCCTAACACTGCGTTAGGGGACAGGCCATCAGCTGTGGAGCCCCAGCTAGGAAGCTGTGGTACTCCCTAGTGACCCACTCCGCCGCCAAACTCTCCATAAAAGGAAGTTCGGCCCATGGGGGGTCGATACAGAAAGGGCCGATTTTCCACTGAGGTCCCTGAACGCACCGCTCCGCCATAATGTCGCCTCTAAGACGATAAAATGTATTACATGGAGTCTTTACACTAGGCACGGTGTGTCTCCTAACAATCACACGCCGGCCATAACGCCCCTGTACTCGCATAGTGCTTTGATAGCACTTCCCGAGATTTATCACGCTCACATGTGCATGCCTGCTAGCTGCTTCCTTTACTGGAGTTACAACTGGGGCAGCGAGAGGGGAATCTGTACGGTTAACATTATGTGGAAGTGTGGAATTGTGGAAACAAATGACACTCAGACTGGGATAAATGCAATCACTTTTATTTGAATATCTCACAATATTTGCATTAAAGAGGGAGGAGGCGGGATTCGCCCTCGCGTCCTGGGTAGAGAGAGCCAGGTTGTCTTGGTTGATGTTACATTAGTTGGACCTAACACAAAGCATATGGCTCAGCACATTTAGAACTTGCGTGTGTTATATTAGAGCTGCAGAAGAAACACCTCTCTCTGTGAAAAAGTCTCAGATGATTTCTTGAGAAGAATTATGTGGAAGCCAGCATTTAATGAGCAGACGGAGTCCTTCGGACCCTGAACAAGTACCCTCTGTGGTGCTTGTGTTTAATGGCCCCACAGAGGATATTGCCCCCTACCTCTCTGAGAGGAGCTCTCCTGAGTCAAGTGACTTTGATGGGCTGCCCCCCCTGAGCCTGGTGCTTTGCCATGGGAATGGAAGGCAGAGGCCCTTGTGAGGTGAGGAGAGGGATTTGTGTGCCGCCTATTGTTCCCAGGCTCTCTTCCGGTGAGCCAAAGACCCAGAACCTCCCAATGTGCAGCACACAGAACAATGCAGCCCAGACCCCCAGCTCCTCTGTCCTGCAGACCTCTCCAATCTGTTGATGTTGTCTGCCTGATGTTTTAATCCATCCAGATAAACCGGGAAACATATTTTTCCCCCAACTGTCATCTTGTGACAATAAAGTTTGTCAGTGTCAGTTATTTGCTGCAAATGTCAAAAAAAGCAAATTCCTTCCAAGATGCCTCAATTAAATGGAATTAGATTTGATATTCACAAACTAAATATGCCGTAGGAGGAATAAATAAAAGTGTATTAATTATCAAACACTGTTGGCTGCAGTGAATTTAGTCTGGCTTTAAAAGATAAACCATAACTTAACTATACTCACTCAAACTGGTGATAATTGAGACAGATCATTGAAAATAGTTTTTCTCTTTTGATGTAAAACAAACAACATGAATTGAAACAGCTCTTCATCAGTGCGCCTCTCTTATTGCTGAGGGAACAGAGAATGTGCTGCAGAAATCTCACTTAGTAAACATGTGCATCATTATCCATTCATCGAGACGTATTGTTTGTTTACTGTGGCCCCATTTCCAGAGAGCCAAAAGCAGGCCGGTGGAGTGGGAAGCTGTGAACAAAGGCCTCCCCCCCCCCCAACCCCCCCGCCTGGGCCTCAGAAATGCTCACCACTCAGCCGGCACAGAGCCTTTCACCGGGCTTTTGGCCGCCCATGAGTGACAGTTGAATCACCGAGAACTTTTCCCAAGTACAGGAGCCGGGGTGACTACACTGCAAAAAATATTTCTGCACAACCCAAATATATCGATTGTTGAGAAGATCTTTAACTACAGTATGAGGCTTTGCATTCAGAGATATGTTTGAGAGGTGTACAAAAAAAGGGATCTTAATGAAAAGAGTATGATGCGATACATAACAGGCCTTTTTATTTAGGAATATAAGAATTAAAAAAATGAATGACATTTTCCAACTCTGAGATATAAAGGGTGCTTTGGTAAACTGTTTTGGATGGAGCATGTAGTGTGTGAAAGTCACTTGTTTGTATTATTATTTAATAAAATGTTAAGCTAGCTAGCTTGCTTCAATTTGTATCTCCTAACATTAGCTTTTGATGTATTTATATTTTTTAGGCATATTGTTGCAGGCTATGTCTCATCGTTATCATTGCTTACATCGTCATCCTCACTGAAAGAGGTAATACATTTTGTATTTTACATATAAATAATATAAGAGAACTACTTTTTAACAAACCTGTTCGTTAATTCTTATAGAAATAGAAATCTGTTTTTTAGAACTGCTGTGTATTTTCTACAATATAAAAGCTTTTTTTTCATATACTACTATGCCCTCGAGCTGTGGAAGGCATTTGAACCTCTAGGGGGCCATGCCAGAACGTTACACTTTTGATCGTGTTCCCAAAAGAAAGCAATGAATAACTACATCAAATGTCTATAATGTCGTTGTTGTATGGAACAGCATTATAATTGTAATTTTAGATAAGAGGTGAGTTGACCAAAACACACATACAGTAGCGGAGTAGATTTTTTGCAGTGTATGGCTGAGTGCTGTTGTGGAGGGCCCGGCCCAGCTGCATTGCTGGGAGGTCCGCCTATTGTCTGGGCCACATAAAGGCAGGACGAGCAGGGGACATGCTTTACAACTCAGCCCAACAAGCTGCTGCTGAGCTCACACACTCTCTGACCGTGTCATTGAGGCATCAAGAGCCGTGGGGTGGTGCTCTTCACATGGATGAGACAAAGACAATCTCCACATGTTAAATCAAACAAGCACAAATACTAATACCGATTTATTACATCATACATTCCATGTGATAAATTGGTGATATATATTCGTTAGTTTTCCATCACGCTATGTGATTTGTTACAGTGCCTCTTCATGAACACTTTAACAATATTGTTTTAAACCATGTAGTTGGAGGAAGGCTCTGCACACAGGTTCACGATCATCCTACCAGATGGGGTTCATGTTGATGTCTGGGTGGAGGAGAGAACTGTCAATCATCTATTCAACAGCCTTGTTGCAATGAAGCCAGTCCCAAACAAATAACTGGTGAGCCTTGTCAGAGCTCAATGAATCAAATGAAAGCTGTGCCTCTGCAAAAAACTCTGCTTCTCTGAGTTGAAAAAGTGTGGCCATCCTGAGGCCTTTATAAAGCCCTTCTGCATCGCAGGCATAAACTGAGCTGCCTTCCATTCAAGAATAAAATAAAGGAAGTGAACAAAGGGAAGGTGGAATTATACAGAGAAGCAGCAGGTGCCGAAAGTAAATGAAAACGTGTATACCAAAAGTGATGCTCTTACATTACTTAATGTGCACACTCAAGGATACGTTTGGCAATATTCTATATTTTTGTTTGTATTATCATGAAACGACCAAAACCAACAATGAATGTATGTCTTAACAAGTGTGTGTTTCAAAGCCTGAGAAATCTACTTCTTCCTCTGTGCATAGAGCATATACAATGATATCGATGAGGCGCACTGTAGCTCTGACAGTGTGTTTTCAGTAGTGTGACTCCACACACACTGTCCTGAAATTGTCCAAACAGTTTCTTCCTTTTGTTAAAAAGCTACGGTGACAAGATGTTTAAGAAATGACTGATTGTTTTGTCATGCTGCATATCCTTTCATTCATGAATTATGACACCCTCAGTCAGGATTTTTTTACTAAGTGTTTGTACTGTATTGCCCTTTAGGCATAAAAAAAAACAAGATTTGAACGTTGTTTGTTTTTTATCCAGTTTTTTCTAAGAGAATTGAAATGTCCACTCAGGTGGACAGGATGCGTTTTTGGTTTCCGTTGAAGAAATATTTATTTAACAAATAAATTAATACAATTATAAATAAAGATGTGCAAACTTAAAATAATATATGTAAATATAAAGAAAATCTGCATACATATCCAAAACATCATTTAGGAATACTCTCTATCTCACTCTCCTGTATAGAGCACATGGAAAACATGGAAAGAGTAACCTACACACACCACTGGCATAAAGTTAGACTATCCATTAGAGTCTCTGTTATATTTTCAAAAGAAATATTTAAAAAATCCTCCATGCTGTTATATTTTATCCTCGATGTGGGTTTTTTTCTCTTGTCAATTTATTGTTTCGGCACTCACAAAGCTCAGGAGATGCATGCAGCGAGCATTCGACGCCCTGCTTTTTGACCTGAATGCAAACACAATGGATCAGCCGGCTGCTAATAGCATGAGCCTGTGCCTGTGGCCTTTACAGTGTGCAAAGAATAAAGTTCAGGTGTCAGTAGTTCAACTGATTTATAATGGTGAACAGCCTGTGATTAAGTGCTGATGTCACGGGATTCCTCACCACTCATTTGGGGAATCAAGTAGTTTGTATCCAAACAAGACAAATGGGCCCCTGGCTGCCTGTAACCTTTTTCATGTGCATGTTCCCTACAATCATATGTCACTACTCCTTGGATCTATGAGCTGACTTTATTTATAGCCATGCTGCTCCTGTGTGTGTGTCTGTGCATTTTGTGTGTCTGAATTATGTGAGAACAAACAGTTGTGCATACTTTTTTCCTTTTTTGCATTCTGTATGCTTACCATTATCTGTTTATATTTTGTGAGTTGGTTTATTTTCTCAGTAAGTAATACAAAAATTAATCAGTTTCAATTGGATCTTCTTCAAAACCTGTTTCAACGTGCTGATGTGTCTAGGTGTTTTATTACTTAAAATGTGCTAAATAAAAAAATAAAAAAAGATTTTATACAACATTTACATCAAAACTACAACAGAGTTTTGATTTCATTCTGAATGCCAACAAATTGGCCTAAAGTTCAATTTAAGAAAAGGCACCGTCACAACACTGAGAAACACACGCTTCTTTTTTGGAAAGACAACATCCAAAACCCATAAGTGTTTATCTAACTAACAGTGTGTATTTGTGCATCTAGATATCTCTTTATTTAAAGTTAGCATTACACAATACCTCATTAGCATATTTAAACATTACGTTATATTGAATAATGTTATAAAACAATAAACTACAACATTGTCTTGATTGTTTCAACTGGGGAAGTGTAGTATTGATCTATTCCAGGATTGCCTGGATCTAGTAACATTGGGGGCTAAGCCCAGCCAGACAATTGTACATAATAATGTATATGTATATATATATATATATATATATATATATATATATATATATATATATATATATATATATATATATATATATATATATATATATATATATATATATATATCAATAGAATATCCAAAGATCACACAATATAAAATGTAAATAATGAATTCAAAGTCTCTATATCAGACCAATATAGAAATGAATGGACTTCATTTACTATATAAAAAGTGTGCAAATGTATGTAGTATTCTATGCATGTGAACATGATTTTAGTGGGTGGGGGACCTAAGATCCTCTAGGGGGGTCCGGGGGCATGCTCCCCCGGGAACATTTGTTTTAAATATGTAAGTTAAATGCATCAATCTGGTGCACTTTGAGGGCAATTAAAAGAATAGATCTATTGATACATCTCTCAAAACCCACATGAAAAATATATATATTTCAATAATTCAAAAATAATAAAAATATGGCCTCACCTAATAACATACTGTACCATAGTCAATACACTTGTTTATTTTCATTTTGTTTTCATTTATAGTTGTGAGTGTGTCTGGGCTCCTGAATCTGTCTCAGAGCCCCTCTCTCTCCCTTCTCTCTCCCTTCTCTCTCTCTCTCTCTCTCTCTCTCTCCTCTCTCTCTCTCTCCTCTCTCTCTCTCTCTCTCTCTCTCTCTCTCTCTCTCTCCTCTCCGTCTCTCTCTCTCTCTCTCTCTCTCTCTCTCTCTCTCTCTCTCTCTCTCTCTCTCTCCCTCCTCTCTCTCCTCTCTCTCCCTCCTCTCTCTCTTCCCTCTCCCTCCTCTCTCTCTCTCCATCCTCTCTCCCCCTGCTCCTCTGTGAAGCAGCAGTAAACAATTACCTCTCAAAAGGTTTTAAAGGTCTCCTATCATGCAAAATGCACTTCTTTATTTCTTTTATACATAAGTATTTGTCCCCAGTGTGTCAGGGAACTCACAAAGTGTCAGAAAACAAAACCCTCTCTCTTTTCCTCCGTACCCACGTCTCTAAAAACGGGGGAACAACGGAGCTGATCCAGATTTGCGTCCGATATGACGTAATATCTCAAATGTGGGCGGGCTTTACACCCACGGCCCTATCAGAAAGGTTGCTATCAGAAACAATGCACAACGTGTTTTGGAAGTAATATGGTCTGTGTTTACATTAGCAAGCATCGCTAACACTCAGAGCTAACCTGTACTGGAGAGAGTATGTGTAAAAAAGCAGGAAATAAAAAAAGGAACTCACCTTGTGGTAAACCTGCAAGAAAAGAAGCATTTGAGCTCCATACTGTTTCAGAAATAATCCTTGAAGTGTTTGTAACATGATATGGCGTTTCATCACGGCAGCATTTAGCTGAGAATCTGCTCAGTGCAGCCACTCATCTCTCTTGAGCTCACAGTGTGCCTGCATGCTCCAAAGGGGGCGGGGCCAGCAGCTACTGATTTGATTGGCTGGCGCTTCCGTCGACGCTTGAAAAGTTGAACTTTTCTCAACTTTCGAAGCGAGCTGTCACTACCCTATCTGCAGTGCGCATGTGCGAGATGGTCCGCCATATTGGAAAACTCCATACGGCAACTCTAATAGGACATTTGACGTCTAGACGGCTGCCCGATTTGCATAGTGCATGTGCGAGTCATAAACGTCTCAAATATCTATACAAAAATATTTTGTTATTTTATTTTATTTGAAATAAAATGAAGGACATTCACAGTTAATGTAATTAGATATGAATTATGAATGCCATACATATTGCATACATTCACAGTCAATATTTCTTCAGTATGATAGCTGTCTAACAGAAGTTACATCCATTTCTCACTTATTCTGACAATGTACTTAACCCAATAAAATGACCCAATAAAAGGAGTTGTTCAATAATAGTGAAGTCACATTGTAATAACAATAACTCATCTCTCTCGTTCAGATTAATATTGTCGGGTTTTTTTAGTGTTCTTGTTCTGCTTTGCCAAACGCCACTGTGTCAAGTGTCCTATTAGAGTTGCCGTATGTAGTTGTCAAATATGGCGGACCATCTCGCACATGCGCAGTACAGATAGGGCAGGGCTGCAGATCGGGTAGTGACACGAGCAACGGAGGCAAAGCGACGCGACGGAACCACAATGCAGTTCGGCAAAGCGTGACGTCACCCCATTCAAAGTGAATGGGAAGCGTCTCCGTTGAAGCACACGACGCTGCCGTGTGGACGTAGTGTAACAGGGCTGAAACAGAGGGATATGAGGGATGTCTAAAATGCATGATCAGTTTGGTATTTTGAGCAAAACACTTCATGTTCTTACATATTTTTATATATCTGAGACCCATAATATATGCCTTAAAATTGCATTAGATCTTTAAAGTCTATCTTTTTCTTATCTTTTCTTTTTATTTATGCATATCTTACTAATCACTCCTCTTTTTAACTGTATTTTAGTTTGACTGTCCTATAGTATACTTTGGAATGATTTCATACCTCCTACTATTTATTCTGTTATTTTTGTATAACTATAATAATATTATAAAGGTGTGCCTTGGAAATATTTGTTTAAATGGTGACCAAAAGGTTTGAGAACCACTGAGCTAAAAGACTGAAAGGAGAGGACTCTATGATATGGTGTGTGTGTAAAATCACTTTAACATTTGGCTTGAACATGAAAGAGGGTTTAGGGGGACGATTGAGTTCTTCTTAAAGCTGCTGGTGGAGGTTCTGATGTCTTCATCATGACTTTTCTAATGATCTTTTACTTCCATTTGTGGGAAGATGTTTGCATCAACATTATTTCATTTCTTCTCTTCTCAGTAGAATAATGCATGTGGTCAAATACACCGTTTAAACATAGAACTTAAAAAAAGTTAGTAATGATAATAATAATACAATTATAAATAATACAAATAATGTGTTTTATGTGAAGGCTAATTCCTGTGTATTAGGGACCATGTTGGCATATTGGATGGTTTCTTTTTAAATGTGTTTCTTTTTTATTTAAGTGGGAATCTAAAACCGTTTTTTGGCAGCTTGTTTTACTTTTGTAATTTGTTCAATGTGCCACATTCTGATGGTTTGGCCCCCTCTTATTAGCATGATTAATGCTGACAGGGTTCGAGTAGCGCAAAGATGCAGTTTCTAATAACTAATAAAAAACACAGCAGTGGAGCTACAGCCTCCGTTTAGCCTAATATAATGTTAATGTCCATATGTTGTTAGGTTGAATTGTTTGTCCAGCTATTCCTTTGTTATGATAATCACTTGTCAGATTAATAGAGGTATTTATGGATGTAAATATACTTTGAAGCTATTCACACTTGACACTCAAACTTTATTCAATCAGTCCAAAAGTATCCTCAGTAGTAGTAGAAAGGTTAGTTGACGTTAGTTCTACATTTTTAAATGCAGATGACAGTTGAATCACAGGTTCAACTTAACCCCCCATGAGGCACTGAAGTTAAAGTGGACCTATCATGCTATATTTAAATGATATATTGTAGGGCCATACCTATATAAGGTATATTTATACGCTTCTGTTTTCAAAATACCAAACAGATCATGCATTTTAGCCATGCCTCATTTCGCTCTATGTGCTGTTTGCTGTCTACGGGTCTGATTCTGCTGACCACGCCCCCCTGCAGGAGAGGGGAGACGTGCTCTGATCAGCTGCTGGGCTGTCAGAAGAGGGGGAGAAAAAGAGATCTCCGTCCTCCGTGTTTTATTATATAGAGTCGTTATTCATTTGTTTTAAAGCTCAATAAATAACAAAGAAGACCTTTGACCGGCACTTTTCTAATTTTGTCCGGAAGATTTAAACTTTAATGGACATCTTGACCGGCGAAAGAAACTGAAACTGAAACTCTGCCGCACGGTCCCCTCGTTCCTTGGAAGAGGCGGAGAGGTGGGTGTTTGTCATCTGCTGGTGGACTAACCGGAGAGAATTACAGTGCTTGCCTCGACGGGGAGGGATTGCATTGAATTAAAGCAGCGGGAGCAAACGCTTGCCTCTGGTGCGGCTTTCACACCGGCGCTTTTCACTTTCTAGCTCCTCGCGAGAGCTTTTCTGGTTCAGCTCCCGTTTCCCTTTTCAGCTCCCGCTCTGTTCACACTGCCCAGAGCTGCCGCTGCTGCGTCATGACGTCACAGTTTACGTCGCTGATTTTCTCCCACAACAACAACGGGCCGGGGACTGCATCGGGTCGTGTTGCTTTTAATCATACGAAGCCAGATTAAATTAAATAACGACTTCTCCAACCTTATACTTTTCTCCAGAGTGCCGTGGTTCATTGTTTATTAATGTGTTTCAGCGGCATTTACCGACCGCTGCAGTGGCTGCACTTCCACGGGAGTTTATTGTCCCGTTAGCTCCGGGTTAGCTCACACGGCTCTAAAGTATTCACTGTCTGACTGTCACACAAGCAGCTGATACATATCCCCAGTTCCCCTTAAGTGAATGTGTGTCAGTCTGAATTGACGCTGTTTGGCATCACAACGCTGTTATGAAAGTTTCTCTGGTATAACATGGGTGATGTTAGCATAGCAACCGAAGCTAAACTGACTACTTGCTAAGCCGTTTTCTATAGGCACATTTTACCGGCGTATTTTTCATTATGATTCTACTTCTGATAGTCGGACATGACAACCTGTACAGCCCATGTATCAATGATCAATAACAGCGAACAGATGGTCAAAGTAAGGTTTCCTGCACGCCTCGACGTAAGAGACGTAAGCGACGCCGCGTCATAGCTCCGAAGCTCTTGCCTCTGGACCGACAATTTTTTGGAGCTGGAAGTGAACCGCATTCCGGAGCTATGACGCGCCGCCGCTGCGGTGTGAACAGGAAAAACCGGCGCTTTTCAGGCTCTAGCTCCCAGCAGGAGCTGGAAAAGCGCCGGTGTGAAAGGGGTATAAGAGGGAGAAAAAGAGCCACAGCGGAGAATAAACAGAAGGGTAACCATGGTAACTATGGGCGGGAAGTCTTCTTCGCTGCTTTTGTGGCAGACTACAGCGCCACTTACAGGCCTGGCATATGTACTACAGCGTCTCCAGCGCTTTCGAGCGGCAATGGCCGGCCGTGGCCCAACCCCACATTCCCCTGATAGGTGGAGAGTTGGCCCAATAGCCGTAGCGCCACTTTACTGACGTCAGTGAAGTGTTCAAATCTGGATCAGTTTTTATCAGATCCGTTGCAGCCCCTTTTTTAGAGATTTGGGTATGGAGGAAAATAGAGAGGGTTGTGTTTTCTGACACTTGGTGAGTTCCCTGGAACACCGGGGACACATATTCATGTATAAAAGACGTACAAAAGTGCATTTTGCATGATAGGTCCCCTTTAAGTTAAGTCTCTCTAGTATATAATTGTATTTCAGTGTAGTTTTACAACTGATTTGTTTTTTATGTTTTAAACATTGTAGAAAGGCAAGGCAAGTTTATTTATATAGCACCTTTCAACACAAGGTAATTCAAAGTGCTTTACAAAAATGAAATACATTAAGAAAATGGCATTTAAAAACAGTCATTAAAAAGTAAAGATAATAAAATAAACATTAACAGAAAAAAATACATGAATAAAAGTTACAGTGTAGAAAGAACAACAATCCTGTACCAAACAGCTGGAGAGCAGGTAGGGGGTGCAAGAGATCACATGATTCAGGTCAGCTAAGGTCAACTGGTCTTGTGTAGCTAAATACAGTATCTTGGTAGAATTAATTATATTCTTTTAGGTCTTCAATCATTTTAAGGCACGCCACCATCTTTCCTGCCGTACGCCTGGCAGGAGTTCTTTGACAATCTGTTTAAAGTGATCGACAGATGAGAGAATAACCACATTTGATAACATGAATAACTATCAATGACTAGACTATATAAATCAGTACAGTACATGTTCAACAGACTTTGAGGTTTACCTACCAGCTACATTTACAAGGATATCTGTTTAGGGCTGTTTAGTTCATTCTGATTCTGATCTGGCTCTTTCATGTTTGTGTTACTGGCATCAATTCCCTACAAACATGATTTATAATGTTGACGAGGTGTCACTACAGTGCAGACACCAAAGCAGGGTGTGGCAGAGAAAGGATGATATATCTTTTTACAAGTTTAAACTTGAAAAAGTCCATTGGTCAATTTACCCCCAGATGGCTCAATTTACCCCTTAAATGGGACAACTTTTTTATACTAGTCATATTTTCATGGCCTTTTCTGATAGATGCATTATTTTTCACATTGATTGACATCCTGAAGTAAAGGTTGTTGTTGTCATTTGACTTCTATCTAATTTGTCCTTGCCTAGGACAACATAAGTACAATTTGGCTCATCTTACCCCACTCTCCCCTATGTGTGAAAAGCACATTGAGACTGGACAGAGCTTTTTACAGTGAATGAATAACATTTTAGATACAGGTTTATTTAGGACCAAATGATGGCCAAAAAATGACAAGTCGTAGACCCGCACATACAATAATTGTCTTTAGAAGCCTACAGCCAGAGCGCTCAGTGGTGAGGTACACTCAAGGTTGCCTAAGACTAAACTGCACATTATTCTTCCCTTTTAACTTAAATCATGCAAATTATCATTGTCATGTTTGTTTTGTCTGACACTAACAGTTAATCCTTTATGGAGAAAAATGTTGCTTTCAACTTTATGTTTTTTGGGGCAGAAAATCCGGGACAAATTTCCACTCAACGTGTGGGTGGAACTGTGTGTGTGTGTGTGTGTGTGTGTGTGTGTGTGTGTGTGTGTGTGTGTGTGTGTGTGTGTGTGTGTGTGTGTGTGTGTGTGTGTGTGTGTGTGTGTGTGAGAGAGTCAGTGTGTGCGTGTGTGTTATATCCATGCCTGATAGCAGGGCTGATGGGCCCCCACACACTGGAGCTCCTCAATTATTCTGGTTATGTGTACTCTACAAAGACTTCATCACACAGTGTTTCAGGGAAGTTTTCACATTGCTAGGTGAATCAAAATGCCGGTGACACCCATCCCCAGCCCGGATGTCATCTGTGAATAAACAGGGTGTCAGTCTGGCTGTGCTCCAACTGCCTGCAGACAGCCTCTGTCAGCGTCAGACCAGGAAATGCCACCTCTCTGCTGACAGCTGCCTGTGCGGGGCTCATACTGCCCCCCCCCCCCCCCCCCCCCCGCAGGGAGAGCCCAGCTCCCACCCTGATCTGCACACCGCCCTGCTTAGTGCAGATCCCAAACCTCCGTACAGCGCTCTGACAGCACGTCACTGTATATCTAAATAGAGCAGGAACCCAGCGTGTCCCAGGGAAACTTTTACATTCTGCTCCATTCAGGGAGGATTTGTCACATGGGAAGGAGGATAATGAAGCACTGTTTCTTCTCTGCTTGTTCAAGGCAGTCTTGTCCCGTAGACATGGTAATGGTTGGATTGGATTAAATGAGCTCTCCTCCTTGGCTGTCAAGGTGAGGACCGTTGAGTTCTGTGGAACCTTTAGGTTTTGTTTTAAGCGGCAAAGGTATTAAATGAAAATGATCAAACTGCATAATGAAAGGAAGTAGGTTAGACTGAAGCCACTAACTATCAGAGGTGGGAAGTAGTGGAGTACAAATACTTTGTTACTGTACTAAAGTACATTTTTCTGGTATCAGTAATTTACTCCACTACTTATTTTTCTGACTACTTTTTACTTGTACTTTCTACATTTAAAAACAGGTGCGTTACTTTAGTTTTAATTTGCGTTTGGTGGCGTGATAAATATTATTTAAAGTCATTGCGTGCCTATTGATTTGAACATGATCCGTGTATCCATCATTTCCTGATCTTCTCTAAAGAAGAGGGACCAATGAGAACGAGGGGTTACGTATGGTAACCCTAGTTATATAAGCACAGGCGGAGCCCTCTACTGGACTCTATGGGTACTACCCCTTGATCATATCATGCAAGCATTCATCCACTGAGACTTCTATAAACGTAGCCGGCCCCGGGGCGGGCCCTACCTGAATGCGCGCGCATCACACCGTATAAAAGGAGGCCTCGCCTCCTGACTGTCATCCTACACCTTCTTCAGCGAGCGGTATAGGACAGACAGGGCCCCGAGTAGAGGGCTCCGTCTGTGCTTATATAACAAGGGTTACCATACGTAACCCCTCGTTATATCTCTCACAGGCTCCGCCCTCTACTGGACTCTATGGGTACAGTGGGCGGAGCCCCGATGTATACACGCGCTGTCATCCAACAACACCGTTCCACCCCACTGTCCCTGACCGGCTTTCTGGTCAGCAGCCGCTGCACCGCACCCTCCTTTACCTCGGTTGTGACCGTGGAGAAGTCTCGGGCGTGGCTGACAGAGCACACTCCGACGCGCTTACCTCGCGAAAAGTGTGCTCGGAAAACAGTGCTGAGGGCTCACCCCCCCCCGCCCATAGGCAGACGGAGAGAGTCCCCAGCCCTGTATGGGCTCAGTGTGCACCACCTCTCCCGAGTCCCTAAGGAGCACGGGGAGAGCGCAAGTGCCCCATGTCCCCCACACTCAGACACCGTGCAGAGTGTGTGTGGACTATAGTGTGGAGGGCTCTCCAGCCCCGTATGGGCCCAGTGCGCACTACGTAAAAAAAACGTAAGCGCATTATGTCCGGGGAGGGGGTCAGATGCCCACTGACCCACAGCCCCCCCCCCCCTCACCAGTCCTGTGTTGCCCCAGCAAGCACAGCCGATGAGAAAGAGCCAGACATGTCCAAGAGATAAAACTTTATGAAGGGGCCTGGCGTTGACCAAGACGCCGCCGTGCATATGTCCTCCACACTCACGCCATTGTATAAGGCTGTTGACACAGCCACAGCCCGTGTAGAGTGTGCACGGACCCCCGCGGGGCAGGCTCTCCCTGCCTGTCCATAGGCATGTGCAATGCACTCGCAGAGCCAGCCTGCCAGGCGTTTCTTGGACAGAGCTTTCCCGGTCACCCCGCCCCCAAAGCATACAAACAGCTGTTCAGTGCGTCTATAGGCAGCCGTGCGCTCCACATAACATGCTAGCGCACGCACCGGGCAGAGGAGGTGCAGTTTAGATTCCCTGGCCCCACTATGGGGTGGAAGACTAAAGCCCCCTAAGTGAATAGCCCTCAACCTGAACGCACTCCTTAGGCTCTTGGGCACAAAGGAGGGGTTCGGCCTGAGTGACGCCCCGCTCTGGTCACCCCGGATCAACAAGCAACTTGGGTGCACCGACAGAGCGGTTAACTCGGACACTCTCTTGGCTGACGTTAAGGCAAGTAGCAATGCTGTATTCCACGACAGTGCTTTCAGGGAGGAGAGCTCCAGAGGCTCAAATGATTCTGTGACCAAAGCCTCGAGCACCAGCGGCAGGTCCCACTGCGGGGCGGAGGCGTGCACTACTGGGCGCAGCCTCCTGACCCCCTGTAAAAACCGCGACATCAGTGGCTGACTGAAGGCTGACCTGCCGCCAAATCCCTCATGGCAGGACGAGATGGCTGCTGCATACACTTTCACGGTGGAATGAGCCAGCCCTCTGTCCACCAGTAACTGTAAGTAGGACAAAATAGAGCCCAACTCACAAGATAGGGGCTCTATTCTCCGCTCCTCACACCATCGCTGGAATCCCAGCCACTTTGGCCTGTAACAGGCTGTGGTGGATCCAGCTCTAGCTGCCTGGATAGACTGAATAACTCTGTCAGACAATCCACCATCTTTCAGCCTGTCCCTCTCAGGAGCCAAGCCTGGAGAGGTTGGCCCAGAGTGGGTAACGCCCCGATTGCACCTGCCTCTTGAGACATCGCCCCCCAGAACTGGGGAATCGCCCAGGGCTGGCCCACCTTCATCTGTGTCATCTCTGAGAACCACGGCGCCTCGGCGAGATCCGGAGCGATCCGGAGCCACTAGGATGACTGACAGACGTTCTCGCCTCACTCTCCCCAGGAGAGGGAGAATGAGACGCAGCGGTGAAAAGGCGTCGAGCAGCTTTCTTGGCCATGGCTCGTGTTCCCCTCGACATGAGGTCGGCCCCCCTGTTCTGCAGTCCTGGGATGTGGAGGGCTCTCAGAGACAACACCACCTCTGAAGCCCATAACCACAGTTTCTCCGCTGTGGTCAACAAGGAGGCGGAGCGGACTCCGCCCTGCCTGTTGATGTATGCCACTGTGGTGCTGTTGTTGCTCCTGACCAGTACATGTCTCCCCTGAATTAAGGGTTTGAAATGCTGGAGGACTAACACTACTGCCCGTAGCTCTAGGAGGTTGCTGTGCCGTGTTTCTGTTAGAGACCAGCGTCCACCTATAGCTCTCTTCAGGCAGGTCCCTCCCCATCCTGTTCTGGATGCGTCCGTGAACACTGTGATGTAGGAGGTCAGTGGAGACCCCCACCGGAGGTGATCCGGGGACCCCCAGAACCGGAGGTTGCCCTCCACTGGGGGGGGGATGGTCACCAGACGTCGTTTGTGCCTCTTGGAATCTAAACGCAGGCTGGAGAACCACCTCTGCAGGCGGCGCATATGCAGTAACCCGAGCGGGACCACAACGTGAGCAGCCGCCATGATACCCAGAGTCTGCATGATAGTCAAAGCTGTCACTGTTGCCCCCTGTCGCAGTCTGCGAACTGCCCGAAGCAGGGACGCGCATAGCGACAGGGTGGCGCGTAGCCCGCCTGCATCGAGCACCACTCCCAAATACAACGCCTGTTGGTGAGGTATGGGGGTGCTCTTTTTCCAATTGATCGCAAAGCCCAACTTGGTTAGGTGTAGGATCAATTGGGCTGTGCAAAACATTGCCCATTCCCTGGACCTGGCCATGACTATGAGGTCGTCCAGATAAAAGAAAACTCTCATGCCATGGGCGTGCAGCGGCTGGAGCGCTGTGGCCACATATTTGCTTAACGTGCGTGGGGATAGGGGGTAGCCGAACGGTAATCTGTTGTACTCGTAGGCTATCCCCTGGAAGGCAAAACGCAGATACTTTCTGTGCTCTGGAGCAATTTCTACATGAAAGTACGCGTCTTTCAGGTCGACGGTGGTGAACCAATCGCCCGGCTGCACTAGCCCCAGTAACTGCTTTATAGTTAACATGCAGAATTTTCTGCAGGCAATATGCCGATTCAGGCTGCGGAGATCTAGAATAGGTCTGAATTCTCCTGTCCTCTTGGGAACCAGGAAGTACATGGAATAAAGACCCTTTTCTCTGTGCTGAGGGTGCCCGACAGACACCGCCTGTTTTTGCACCAGGGCCTGAATCTCTGCCGAGAGGAAACCCAGATCTTAACCCAAACCCATCTCCTCCTGGGATGATTTACCTCTCGTATGCCTTTGAATGGAGATGCTGCAAAACTGGAGTGAATAACCCTGTTTCAGCGTCGTGTCCTTTCACTTTGTTAACACACAACTGAGTTTCCATTCCCCATAACGGCCAGTCCACACAGCGGCGTTGGAACTGCATTGTGGGAAGCAGAGCGGAGCTTTCCTGGCGTTTCAGGCTGCAAAAGTTGAGCAATGTTCAACTTTTGAAGCTTCTGAAGCTTTCGGTGGAAGCGTCAGCCAATCAAATCATATGCCAGTACAAGCTCTAGCCAATCAAATCGCTGCTTGTGTGTCAGGGGAGGGAGATTCATGTGATTGGTTGTTGGTCGAGCTTCAGACACGCCCGCCGGCAAGCTTTTTCCAAAGCCGCTGTGTGGACGGGCCGTAACACTGTGTTAGGGGACAAGCCCTCAGCTGCGGGGCCCCAGCTATAAAGCTGTGGTACTCCCTGGTGACCCGTTCCGCCGCAAAACTCCCCGTGAAGGGAAGTTCTGCCCATGGAGGGTCGACACAGAAAGGGCCAATTTTTTACTGAGGTTCCTGAACGCACCGCCATAATGTCCCCTTTACCCCTACGGTAAACTGCATTAATCGGAGTCTTTACTCTAGGCGTAGTGTGTTCCCTGACAGTAATACGCCGGCCATAATGGGAGGAGGCGGGATTCACCTCGCGTTCTGGGTGGAGAGATTCTCTCCCTCCGCTGAGACGCTTCCTCCCCCCGCCAGTCAGCTCCGCGATGACGGAGCACTCCACCCGGCCGCTCTCTGCTGCTGCGGAGCCTGCCGGGGTCGGGCAGCCCGTCCCGATCCATATCGGTCCTTCTTGGATAGGGCGGTGAGTCCTAGCCACACGTGATGCGACGCCACTGTGGCCAAGGACATCACCCGCCCCGCTGCGGCGGCCACCCCATGGATCAGATTATTCATCTGACCAATGCAGCGGTCCGGATAATCGCTCCCGTCCTGAGGCGGAAGGGCGATGGTGTCCGTCTGAGGGGTAATCAGGGAGACACCCAACACGCCGAGATTATTCGCCGCAGCCGCCATCTGTGCCCCGAGCCTGAACATTTTATCCAAATATTCTAAGGCGTCTCGGTCCTGCGGCAGCGGGGGCAGAGGTTTCTTTCTCTCCACCCAACCAGCTGCCTGCGGAAGCAGATGGGCCGCCAGGCTCTCGTCGAGGGGGGGCGCATCGGGACACGCCGTGTCCGAGCGGCCCTTCACCCTGATGATACCTGCCATGGCTGCTATTGGGGCCTTCGTCCTCAATGTCTGCCGCCACGTTGCCTTGGCCATAAAACCCCTGTCGAAGGCAGCTTACTGGCCTCGGTGGCAGCGGTGGGGGGAGCGGTAGGCCCACACGCTCCGCCGCCAGGGTCATCACCGCCGGGAAGTCCAGACGCGCAGACCTGTGTGCTGGACCCTCGGGCCGAACTCGGGCCGAACTTCACCCGGAAATGATCCCCACGATGTCGGCGGCTTAGCCGAGGTATCATCCGGCAGGCGCTGCAGGCCGGCGACTGGCTTAAGCCGTCCTCGGCGTGGTCCGGCCCCAGGCACTGGAAGCACAGGAGGTGCGGATCAGCCCCTGCAATTAGACCAGGGCATGTCGGACAGGTTCGGTGTTCGAGGAGTGGTGAGTCCATGCTTCTCTTCTTTCTTACTTTTCTCGTCTTACTGCTCAGGTTGTTCAATCCTGCTCGCTGAAGAAAAAAGGATGACAGTCAGGAGGCGAGGCCTCCTTTTATACGGTGAGATGCGCGCGCATTCAGGAAGGCCCGCCCCGGGGCCGGCTACGTTTATAGAAGTCTCAGTGGATGAATGCTTGCATGATATGATCAAGGGGTAGTACCCATAGAGTCCAGTAGAGGGCGGAGCCTGTGAGAGATATAACTCAGCTCGAGTCTATTTGGTCTATTCCCATCATCCTCTGAACCAGAAGCAACTGCAGCACCTTATTATCCCAAACCGCGCCAGTAACGGAGCGAGGCAGAACCAGGCCGCAGAGGCAGCTAGAGGAATAAAGGGGGACGTTAGGGAGGAAGAGGAGGAGGCAGAGACAGGTGATGTAGTTAGTGACAATACTGAGAGCAGCGGAGATATTAATCTCCCTCCCCCATGGCCATATATGAGGGAGATGTTCTTAATTATCAAAAACGATTCCTGGTGAATGCGCTGCGAATTGTGTCGACCCAAAACTCACGAAAAGTTGGCTTTCAAGAATTTGCCGTCGAATGTAGGTGCATTTTTATTGTTATCATATCTTTGTAATCACAAGATTATTCAATATTTCCTGTAGTAATAGACTATGTTTGCCTGTAGAGTTAGCATACTATTGTATGGGTCGGCTCTAGAACAAATCGAATGGGGGGGGCAATCATTTACCACGGGGGGGCACCCACTGCCGTCAACAACCAACACACAAACAGCAACGCAACTTCAATTTCAATTTTATAGCGCACCTATGACTTGTGCATACATGCACGGTTGTGGCACGACCACCAAACAGACACATATGGACATAGGCCACCATATAAAAAGTGTGCAAATGTATTTAGTATCCTATCCATGTGAACATGTTTTACACCTCCTCTAGGGGGGTCCGGGGCCTGCTCCTCACTTTGAGAGCAAAATTAAGAGATCTATGGATACATCGCTCAACATCCATATGAAACAGAACTGTAAACAGATTTACTTTTTCTTTATGGATATTTTACTAATCACTCCCCTTTTAAACTGTATTCTTGTTTTACTGTCATATAGTATTTCATACATGTTTTTCATTTATTCTCTTATTTTTTAATAACGATAATGATGATATAAAGGTGTACCTCGGAAATACTTGTTTACATAAATGTTAACCCAACCGTTTGAGACCCACTGAGATAACTTAAGTTAACTATCTAAACACTGACAGAGTCCTGACCTTACCTCACTGAGCTGTGGTTATCTGTGCCTCTCAGTCTGACAGGAGAGGACTCTCCTCCACAGTTGTTGTAGAAACAGCTCTTTATATCCGTTAGCATAGCTAGCTAACCAGGACCAACAGGGTGGGTGGAGGGGGTCTGGAGGAGGGACGCACAACCAGGACCAACAGGGTGGGTGGAGGGGGTCCGGAGGACGGGCCCGGAAGGGGTCCCGGGCGGACGGCCCGGGAGCAAGGCAGAGTCCAAAAAGGGGCGAAGGCCACAGCGGGCGAACTCGGGGACCCAGGCATGAGAGCGAAGGCAGTGGTTGGGAGAGTCAGGGGGCCGGGCTCGAGGGCGAAGACCACGGCTGGGGAACTCAAGGGGCCGGGCTCGAGGGCGAAGGCAGCGGCTGGAAGAGTCAGGGGGCCGGGCTCGAGGGCGAAGACCACGGCTGGGGAACTCAGGAGGCCGGGCTCGAGGGCGAAGACCGCGGCGCTCAGGGGGCCGGGCTCGAGGGCGAACAAGAAGGCGTCTACGGGACAGCTCCGGAGGACGGGCAGGAAGGCGCTGACGGGACAGCTCCGGAGGCCGGGCAGGAAGGTGCCGACGGGACAACTCCGGAGGCCGGGCAGGAAGGCGCCGACGGGACAGCTCCGGAGGCCGGGCAGGAAGGCGCCGACGGGACAGCTCCGGAGGACGAGCAGGAAGGCGCCGACGGGACAGCTCCGGAGGACGGGCAGGAAGGCGCCGACGGGACAGCTCCGGAGGCCGGGCAGGAAGGCGCCGACGGGACAACTCCGGAGGCCGGGCAGGAAGGCGCCGACGGGACAGCTCCGGAGGCCGGGCAAGACCCAGTATCGGCCGGACAGGAACCGGAGCCGACGGGACAGGCGTAGACGGGATCCTGAACATGACAAGGGCTGGTGTCAATGGGACCCCGGATGGAGCAAGGGCTGGTATCGACTGGACCCCCAACGGAACAGGACACAGAGTTGGCAGGACCCCCGGCGGGACAGGTGTCGGCGGGACCCCCAACAGGACAGGATCTGGTGTTGGCAGGAAATCCGGCGGAGCAGGTGTCGGCGGGGCCCCCAACAGGACAGGACATGGGGTTGGCAGGACCCACAGCGGAACAGGTGTCGACAGGAAACCCGGCGGAGCAGCAGTCGGCGGGACCCCCAACAGGACAGAATCTGGGGTTGGCAGGGCCCACAGCGGAACAGGTGTTGGCAGGATCTCCAACGATACTGGACGTGGAGTTGGCAGGACCCTCGGCAGGAGAGTTGTCGGCGGGACCCCCAACGGGACAGGACATGGAGTTGGCAAGACCCCCGGCAGGAGAGTAGTCGGCGGGACCTCCAACAGCACAGGACATAGGGTTGGCAGGACCCCCGGCAGGAGAGTAGTCGGCGGGATCCCCAACGGAACAGGACATGGAGTTGGCAAGACCCCCGGCAGAAGAGTTGTCTGCGGGACCCCCAACGGGACAGGACATAGGATTGGCAAGACCCCCGGCAGAAGAGTAGTCGGCGGGACCCCCAATGGGACAGGACACGGAGTTGGCAAGACCCCCGGCAGGAGAGTAGTCGGCGGGACCTCCAACAGCACTGGACATAGGGTTGGCAAGACCCCCGGCAGAAGAGTAGTCGGCGGGACCTCCAACGGCACCGGACATAGGACCGGCAGGACCCCCGGCAGAAGAGCAGTCGGCGGGACCTCCAACAGCACAGGACATAGGGTTGGCAGGACCCCCGGCAGGAGAGTAGTCGGCGGGACAGGACATGGAGTTGGCAAGACCCCCGGCAGGAGAGTAGTCGGCGGGACCTCCCACAGCACAGGACATAGGGTTGGCGGGACCCCCGGCAGGAGAGTAGTCGGCGGGACCTCCAACATCACAGGACATAGGGTTGGCAAGACCCCCGGCAGAAGAGTAGTCGGCGGGACCTCCAACGGTACAGGACATGGGGTAGGCGTCGGCCGTAGAGCCAACAGGACACGGGGGGCTGGCGTCGGCCGTAGAGCCAACAGGACACGGGGGGCTGGCGTCGGCCGGAGAGCCAACAGGAGACGGGGTGCTGGAGTCGGCCGGACCACCGACGGGACACGAGGGGCTGGAGTGGGCCGAACCACTGACAAAACACGGGGTGCGGGAGTCGGCCGGACCACCGACAGGACACGAGGTGCTGGAGTCGGCCGGACCACCGACAGGACACGGGGTGCTGGAGTCGGCCGGACCACCGACAGGAGACGGGGTGCTGGAGTCGGCCGGACCACCGACAGGAGACGGGGTGCTGGAGTCGGCCGGACCCCCGACAGGAGACAGGGTGCTGGAGTCGGCCGGACCACCGACAGGACACGAGGTGCTGGAGTCGGCCGGACCACCGACAGGACACGGGGTGCTGGAGTGGAATCCACAGGTTGACTGGAGGAGGCAGGAAATGCAGCAGAAGACGTCAAAGTCGAGACCCGAGCAGCGAGGCCCGGGAAGCATAGAGCCAAGGACCGCTGGCTCTCCTCAAAGTCTCGCCACGCCTGCTCATGTTCCTGAGAAATGGCGTGCTGGAACGGAACAGAGGGCGGAACCATGGCTGCCGGGGCCAGAACTGGGGCTGGAACCATGGCTGCATGGGCCGGTTCTGGAGCCGGAACCATGGCTGTTGGGGCCAGAACTGGGGCCGGAACCATGGCTGTGTGGGCCGGCTCTGGAGACGGAACCATGGCTGCTGGGGCCTGTACTGGAGCCCAAAGCATGGCTTCTGGGGGTCGGGCTGCTAGCCTGGACTTGCGACTCCTTCTCCTAGGAGCCTTTTGGAGGCTCCGTGGACCTCCAAAAGCCAGACGAGTGCCCGAGAACGGCTCCTGGACAGGAGCAGGAAATGGGGAAGAAGCAGGGGCTGACCCCAGACGGAACACACCGAGACGTACGGTGCCAGGTTGGGAGTTGGGAGGCAGGGGGCTAGCATGCCTGGGGCTAGCAGGCCGGGAATCACACGTCGACAGGAAATCCAAAATCCAGTCAGGTAAGAACTTAACTAAAAATGGATCCACTGTTGCCACCTGGTGAGCCTCTGCCAGAGCAGCCTCTCTCTGCTGAACACTGGACGCTCCCCTCCACCTACTATAGCAGCAAGCCAAAGAAAAGGTAAAATGTTGTAATTCCACCTCAAATGGATCTGCTGGGCCCATTTCTGGTTGGTTCATTCTGTCAGGGTTGAGTAAGCAGGCAGGACCCAAATGCAGATTTCCAAGAATAATCCTTTATTCCAAGGTACCAAGTAGAAACACAGAACACTACCCTGTGACACACCGTCAAAAACAAACAATGAACCAACAATGACAGACAGAAAAACCAGAACTAAAATACACACAAGACCAATCACACAAACAAGACACAGGTGAGGAGGGAGGAGAAAACACAGGGGCACCAGGTGAACACAATCGGGCAATCAGGCAGGACAGGGGTGAACACTTTTCAAAACAAAACAGGAAACCAAAGACAGAAAAAGACAAGACAAAACCCAACACAGACAGATCGTAACAATACCCACATGACAGCTCATTGTACTTTGTAATTCTACTCCACTACAATTCAGAGGTTAACCTGGTATTTTTACTCCACTACATTTATTTTAGTTACTTTGCAGATTCTGATTAATGATGTGAAATATAAACAACCCTTAAATAAGACTTTAGTTACACCTGAGTAAAATTCAGGGAAGGTGATTGTCAAGTGCCAACAATCAGGCGAGATATTTGATAGTTGGTGCTTGAAAAGACTAAACATTTATCTGCAGATCCCTATAAAGTATATTCATTAATCGTTATTCTCTACTAATTGTTAATTAACCTGTTAAGCCCGAGAGACCCCGGTACCGGGGCACTGCCGCAACATCTTGCAGGAAACAGTATCTGAGGGCATGTTCATTTAATAAACTATGAATGTTTTATATCCATGTAACGGGAAGAAACTCATCTAACTGATCTTTTTTTTATTTATTTTTTTTAAAACCCCACAATGCTAACACTGAGCCTCTGAATTAGCAACAAGCGAAAAATGCAAACAGATTACTGCACCGAAAATCACTCACAAAACCTTATTATTTATCTTTTCTCCACATCCATGACATCGTTTCACATCGTGAGGTGACACAGAATTGAAGGGTACCCTCAATATCACTCAATTATACGAAATCGCGACGTTATAAACAAAAACAGACATCAAAACATGTGGCGCTAGGTAGCTAAAAATGCTAACATGGTTACCTTGTCTCTGTAGTCTGCTCCAAAGTGGTCTTCAATGGCATTACAACGATAAAAACGCTACTGAAGTTAATCCATAGGTTAATCCAATGTGTCTGTGTCCCTTTGAAATTATTTCTGATAATCCATAAGCATTAAAACTGCTTTTCCGTTTCCAGATGTCAGAGCGAGAGATAGCTTCACTCTCATGCAAAACTACATGCGCAAAGCCCCCACCTTTTTGTTTTACAACATGTGTGTGTGGGGGAATCCCCCTTCGATTCTATTGGCTCTAACGGTCAGAAAGAGATGTCAAACATCAAAATCGACAAAGGGGGGCCAGAGATATGGAAAGAAAAACATTTCCACCCAAATCACCTCAGATGTGGAGTTTTTTGGCTAAACCTCTCTGAAAAGGTCAAATGTCACTTGTTTTGCATCAATCTTGATACTTATTGTACTTATTATATGTTGTACTTTGGATTCCTAAAGCTTTTAGTCTACCTTACCATCATCCAAGGGTAGTTTTCACTATAAGTAAAAAAGAATTTTTGGACGGACCCTATAATTTACAGTTTTTTACTATGTAAAATCTGAATTTTCTTTAAAATAAAAAACATCTATATTGTTCTGACTTTTCTAAATCCAACTCACAGGTTTATCATTACTTTGAGAAAAAAGATTATTAATTTAACCCTTTTAGAAGGGAAGATATGGTCATTTGTTCTGGGAATGTCATTTTCGAGCCTGAGACCTGAAAAACAGGCTCAGGGCTTAACAGGTTAAAGACTGTATATAATGGCTATTTTGCACATCCCTTTCAAGATTTCAAGATTTTCTAAGGTTTATTGACATATCATATACACAACTACGTTGAAGTTATGCAATTAATGAAAAACTTGGGTCGCAGGTTCCTCAACAGTGCATTACAAGACCTATATCAATATGTGTGTATACCTCCACCATTAAACTGTCATATTCTGCACATTTCTTATACTATCTACCAGAGATGGAGTACTCGAGTCCTGGACTCGGACTCGAGTCGGACTCGAGTGCCGATTTTCGGGACTCGTGACTCGACTCGGACTCGCGCACTGATTGACGCGACTCGGACTTGGACTCGTGAATTCTCGCGCACGATGACTTGGACTCGGACTCGGACTCGTGAATTATCGCGTACGCTGACTTGGACTCGGACTCGGACTCGTGAATTTTCCCCCCCACGATGACTCGGACTCGACTTGTACATTGACGCTCCGACTTGGACTCGGACTCGAGCAAGTTTTCTATGGAGTCTGATGTCCTCTATCCTGGCGTGTGCACCGGCTGCGAGGTGAGTTCACGTACTGGGCCCCGCTATTCCAGTCTAAAGATGTCTAGAGACACACCCCGCATCGTGCTGTATGCTTTCACACATTCTGCTTCCACATTGGAAAAGAGCAGGGCAAAATGCTCTATGTGGAAACAATATTGAAGAGAAGGCTCCGTAACACATTACTCTAAACATCGAGTTCAGACATATAGGCTGTCTTGAACACTATCATCAGAGTAACGTGATCTAATCAATAAATAAAGATTCAGCCGATAACACAAAAGCACATGGCTTCTTAACATGCAGAATGACGTCATTTTGCATGCTAAGTAGCCATGTGCTTTCTGGGGCTCAATCTTTATCAGTAAACTGATTTAACCGGTAAAAGTTCCTTCAAAATAAGAGTCCCGATCTTATTACTATCAAAATAAAAGTGCAAAACGAAAACTTTACCATAGGAAAATATTGGCATACAAATATAATAACTTCTCTAAAAGGTAACTCATTTTAAACATAGTATATTTATATATAATAATAATAATATTAATATTAGTAATAAGCTTTATATTTGTATAGCACCTATTACAAGAATTGTAGCCAAACTGGCTTCACAGAAGTTCAATAGACAGATTAATATAACATGACAGGATAAAAGCAATGTAGAGGAGCAGCTACATTTCAACACATATATCCATGAAGATTAATACATGAAGACTTGTGACTCGGACTTGACTTGGACTCTTCTTGGGTGACTCGGACTTGGACTCGGACTCGAACACAGGTAATGATGACTCGGACTCGGACTCGACTCGGACACTCCTTGGGTGACTCGGACTTGGACTCGGACTCGAACACAGGTAATGATGACTCGGACTCGGACTCGACTCGGACACTCCTTGGGTGACTCGGACTTGGACTCGGACTCGACTAGGACTCTCCCTTGGTGACTCGGACTTGGACTCGGACTCGAAGAGTGGTGACTCGAGAGTGACTTGGACTCGTGAATTGGTGACTTGACTACAACACTGCTATCTACATACATAAGAGTATAATTCATATGTATAATATCAGTTAAAATAAATGCTTCAACATAGTTAATATAGCAGGAAAGCAATATACTAGACGTTAAGTACTTTGTCAGGCTTAATATTTATCTGTAGATACCCCCAAAGCTTTTTTCTTATTTAAAAGAAGACCTTAACCTAAAGTATTATTTTATGTTTAAATAAAGGTTAATTAGTTTTTCTGTTTTGCACATCCTCCTATTAATATCTTTATACGTCCGGCACTAAACTGTTTTATTGTAGAGATCACTTACAGTATCTTCTTGTTTTTTTATATTCTATAGTTCTATCATTGACCTTCTACTTTCCCCCTATTTTGTATGTACTCTTAACATTTTATTCATCAAATATAACATATTAAAAAAATAATTCAATAATGTGCTTTAACCACTAGGTGGTGCACACAAGGTACACACAGCATACAATGCCATAATAACTTTGTATTATTAGTGTAGGACACTTATGTATGTATAACATCTGAAGAAGTGCAGTTTTATTCATGTTTTCACATAATTTTACAGGATATTGCTATATTATTTCTCATGTTTTACTTCTACACATTAATATCTGATTTGTAAAACATAGACAGAAAGGTATATCCGTCATTTAATGGTAAGCTATTGAAATTCTGAATCCATAGATGTGTCTCCCATCACCCAAAACCCCTGACTATTCTCTCAATTCAGTATTTACATTCTTATATTCAAAGAAAATCAAGTCCTTTTCTATCAGCTGTGCACCGTTATGGGGTAAATATAACCTATCTACCAATTGGATCAAATATAAAAGTCAGCCGAATTAATGTTGATACTGCAAGGAGACGTATTGTGTGAAGAGAAATTGAAGATGTTGTTTAATTGCTGATATATTTATGATCCACGTCACGTATTCAGTTTCGGCGGCAGTTCTTCCAGTTTGTCCAGAAGTCTTCTAATCAGGGCTCTATAAATAGAGAACTACGGCAGATGTGTAATATTTAATGCAGCCGAACCGTGTATTACAATGCCGTTATGTGATGACTTCCAAAGAGAAAAGCAAGCACACTCAGATTAAAGTATTATTTTCTTTTTTTTCAAATGTTTTTCGGATTTCATATCGCATTAACACCATATCCGTAGTGGTGGTCTAATGGATAGTGAGGTGGGCTGGTGGGCTGAAGATCAGAAGGTTGTGAGTTCAAATCTCTCCTGGAACACATCCTGCCTGGAACACCACCACAAGTAAGGCATTTAGCCCTTAGTTACTCCAGGGAGAATGTCCCTGTAATCGGTAATTGTAAGTCGCTTTGGATAAAAGCGTCAGCTAAATGAAATGTAATGTAAAATGTAATGTAATATCCCAACGTGCATTGCGGCTAAACAATCCAATCACCGAGCTTAAATCATAGCTGAGGATCTTGGGTAATCAGTTCAGTGGGTGTGTATCTGTTTCCGGTTATTTTATTTTGAAATTCAGTTCCTGACGGACGCCAAAAAAGCCTGAGATTATAGAATTAAACAAATAAATAAAAACAAGGATAATTGTGTGTTATTGTTGAGTAAATAACAGTGTGTTATTTAGAAAAGAATAACTAATTAGAAGGAAAAAAAGATTTAAAAAATACAGATTTCAGTATTCTGAGGCTCTGAGCCCCAATTATTTTCCTCACGGACGGCAAAAAAAGTCCGACATTATACGATTTAAAATAAAAACAATAATCGTGGCTTGATATTGAGTAAGAAAATGTTTTTATGAACCACACAGCTTCCGGTCTTCCAAGACCCGACTGGACAAAAAGACGTGGTGCAGGCACGAAACACACTACCAATAGAAATACATTGCTTTCAAAATCGTTCTGTGTGACACGAAAAAAAGGGGAATATCGTGTTGGTGAACACGAATCAATAGATTAAATGTTATGATTATAACACGAAATGCCGTGAGACTGGGTTGAAATATTAGCTAACTCACGTTTCTTTTTTTTTTAATATAATCTAATTCACCACCAGAAGACCATAATTTATTTCATAATCTATATTATCAATAATAAACAAATTGCCTTATATATACAGTTTGATCAAAAACAGAGCCTGCTTATTAATGTGTGGCTCAGGAAACTATTGTTACGCTGATGTTTTCAGCAATAATGTTACTTCATGTTCATTTGTTTGGTTTTCAAAGGCAATCGTGCCATCACTTGCTGTTTTTGACATTCTGTACACACGCACGCACGCACGCACGCACGCACGCACGCACGCACGCACGCACACACACACACACACACACCATCATCATCGGCGGTCACTCGTAGTCGAGTATGACTGTCCTCCTTCTTGGTCCCTGTGGGTCTTCAGGTGGGCATAGAGGCCGATTCTGGACCCGATTATTCTTGTGCAGTGTGGACAGGGGAATGTAGTGGTGGAGGGTTTGGGTTGGACCTGTTTGATGGTTGCTCTCTCCTTCCTGAGTCTGCGCTTGTCTTGTGCAGCATGGCAGAGGTCATCATTATATAGTGCAGCACCCTCACGGACAAGGTTTCTCCAGGTCGCCCTGTCTGTTGCCATGTCTTCCCAAGCTTTTAGGTCTATGTGGCACTTCTTTAGGTTTGTTTTTATGTTATCTCTTCTTTTGGCCTCCAGGGGCCCGTTTCCCTTTAACAAGCTGGGAATAAAGGACTTGTTTTGGGAGGCGAGAGTCAGGCATGCGGATAACATGGCCAGTCCATCTGAGCTGGTTTTGGGCAATGGTGGCAGTGATGGTGGGAATGTCAGCCTCCTCCAGGACGCTGGTGTTAGTGCGCCGATCCTCCCAGCTAATCCTGAGGATTTTTCGGAGGGATCTCTGATGGTATGCCTCAAGTGCCTTTAAGTGCCTGCTGTATGTGGTCCAGGCTTCTGATCCATACAGAAGAGTGGGGAGCACCACAGCTTTATAGACCAAGATTTTGGTCTTTGCTTGGAGGTCACGGTTCTCAAAGACTCTCTTCCTTAGCCTTGAGAAAGCCCCACTGGCACACCTGAGGCGATTGTGTATTTCATCATCAATAACAGCTTTTGATGATAGGAGGCTGCCAAGGTATGGGAAGTAGTCCACATTTTCCAGTCTGATGTTGTCAATGGAGATGTTTGGGGGTAGGACAGGCGTACTGCTGTTTGGTGGTGGTTGGTGGAGGATTTGAGTCTTTTTTATGTTGATGGCTAGACCAAGCTGTTTGTATGCTTTCGCAAAGGCTGATAGGATACCCTGTAGGTCCTCTTCCGAGAGGGCTACAAGGGCGTTGTCGTCCGCATACTGCAGCTCCATGATCGATATGGTGGTGGTTTGACCTTTAGCCCTGAAACGGTTGATGTTGAGGAGTTGGCCGCCAGTTCTGTACATGATGTTGACTCCCTGGGGCAGATGCTTGCTTGTGAGATGTAGGATAGCAGCAACAAAGATGGAGAATAGCGTTGGAGCGATGACACATCCCTGTTTGACTCCTGTGTCGACCCGGAAGGGTTCAGTTTCGTCTCCACTGCCACTGAGTACCGTGGCTGACATATTGTCATGCAGCAGTCTCAGTACCCGGACGTATTTTTCTGGGCAGCCAATCTTTGCCAGTACCAGCCAGAGGGCCTGACGGTTCACTGAGTCGAAGGCTTTGGTGAGGTCTATAAATGCCATGTATAATGGTTGATTTTGTTCCCGGCATTTTTCTTGCAGTTGGCGAGAAGTGAAAATCATGTCTGTAGTGCCTCTGTTTGGGCGAAATCCACTCTGAGACTCAGGAAGGATGCTTTCTGACAGGGGGGTGAGTCTGTTGGCCAACACCCGAGCTAGGGCTTTCCCTATGGTGGACAAGAGAGAAATGCCACAGTAATTTCCGCAGTCTGCCCTGTCTCCCTTCTTAAATATGGAGACAATTAAGGCATCCCTAAGCTGGGCAGGGATTTCCTCTTCTTCCCAGATTTTGAGAAGCAGGGCATGGATGTGCTTAAGAAGATCGGGTCCGCCTTTCTTCAGGACTTCTGCTGATGCCATCGGGCCCAGCAGCCTTGTTGTTTTTCATATTCTTAATGGCATCCAGCACCTCATCCAGGCTGGGTGGTTCTCCCATGCTTTCAACTATGGGCTGTTGAGGGAGTTGGTCAAGAGCCTCCATCTCAGGAATGGTGTCCCTGTTTAAGAGGTCCTTATAGTGCTCTTTCCACCTGTTTGCTATTGCATCCTTGTCCTTCAGAAGCAGGAGCCCATCTTTAGAGCGAAGGGGGGTTAGGCGGCGATAGCTGGGACCATATACCGCTCTTGTGGCATCAAAGAATCCTCTTGTATCACCAGAGTCGGCAAGCTGCTGGATCTCCAGAGCCTTCTTTGTCCACCACTGGTTCTTCAGTTTCCTAACTTGCGTTTGGACGGCTGCCTTCGCTTTGGCATGGGCTGCTCTTTTCACCTTGCAGTGGATGTTATTTTGCCAGGTGATGAAAGTTTGCCGCTTGATGTCAATGAGTTGCTGAATCTCTGTGTCATTTTCATCATACCAGTCTTGATGCCTCCGCTTTTTTTGACCAAGAATGTTTTTGCAGGAGTTCATGATGGCAGTAGAAAGTGTGCCCCAGTGTTTTTCAGTATCCTCCGGATACTGTTTGGGCAAGGCTGCGCTAAGAGCATCCTGCAGCTGTTGTTGGTAGGTGGTGTCACCCAACAGGTCGATGTTAAGCTTTGGCCGGCTCTGTCTTTTCTGCATCCTTCTTTTACGCATTAAGCAGATAGACATGATGGAGCGAATGAGGCGGTGGTCAGTCCAGCAGTCGTCTGCACTGGTCATTTCTCTGGTGTTAAGGACATCACGGCGGTCTTTGGAGCGGACAATGACATAATCAATGAGATGCCATAGTTTGGAGCGAGGATGCATCCATGATGTTTTGAACTTGGTTTTTTTACGGAAAAGTGTGTTGGTGATGACCAGGTTGTGCTCTGAGCACTTAGTTAGCAGTAGTATGCCATTGGAGTTTGTATTTCCAACCCCTTCTCTCCCCAGCGTGCCTCTCCATAGGTGGTGGTTTCGTCCCACTCTGGCATTGAAATCTCCAAGCAGGATTAACTTATCCTCCTTGGGGACTTCAGATAGAATTTTGTCCAGGTCAGCATAGAAGGCCTCCTTTACTTCATCCTGTGCATCAAGCGTTGGGGCGTAGGCACTAATAACGGTGGCCATCTGACTACTGGCAAGCATCAGACGTATGGTCATTAGGCACTCGTTGATGCCCACAGGGAGTTCATGGAGGTGGTTGATGAGGCAGTTCTTAATAGCAAAACCCACACCATGGATTCGTGGCTCATTTGCAGGCTTTCCTTTCCAAAAGAAAGTATATCCGCCTTTTTCCTCCTTCAGCTGCCCTTCATCAGCCAGTCGGGTCTCGGAGAGCGCTGCAATGTCGATCTGGAATTTCCCTAGCTCTCTGGAGATGATGGCAGTTCGCCTTTCAGGTCGATCGCTGGCTTGGTTGTCCGTGAGGGTCCGCACATTCCAGGCTCCAATACGTAAATGTTTTTATTTTATTTTTTGTTTCTGACCGCGTAATGGTGATCCCTCTGGATGCGGTATTCCAGACAGGATTTTGTGAGGCAGGCTATGTTTGGGGTACCTTTTCTAACCCCCTCCCCTACTGGGGTGAGCAGAGTGGACCCTGAATAGGGGCTGCTCAGTCATGGGTGCAGCTGCCGAGAAGCTCTTTCTGCCTCAGTCCAAGAGCTTAGCGACTGAATCAAACACCCATCGCCTGTGTGCCAGGTTGTGACTAGGAACTACCAGACTTCACTGTCCTGCCCCCGTTACCACTTCCTGAACGCCACAGGACTTTTCTTTGTCCAGGATGTAAAATGGGTAGGTTCCCTTCGGGAGGACGCCTGCGCGTGACGTCTTTTAACGTGGGGAGACTGATGCGCCTGCAGCCACCACACGGTCCTTGGCAGAGAGGGGCCTGAATCCAATGGCATGGAATCCATGACGAATGGAGACCACCCTCTGTTGCAGCCTTCATCCGCCTTCAGTGCCATTGTTAATGATTTGATCCCATCATTTTAAATAAAGTTGACCATTACTTTTTTAGGTCACCCTAGGATCTACAATGTAGCCTAGGCGTTGTTTGCCCTGTCCCCACTTTGATTTTATTTGCGTGTGTTTTTCATGGTAGTTGTTCAGTGTTGAAACATTCATTAGCTATCAATGACATTATTACAATTGGAAATGAGGTCAGTTACTCTATAAAACAGTTGGTAGTTGTTGGTACTTTTTACTTGAGTACATTTCGAAGCCCATGCTTCTTTACTTTTACTTGAGTAAAGAAGTTTAGTCAGTACTTCTACTTTTACCAGAGTTTTTCTAAACATGAGTATCTGTACTTCTACTTGAGTAAAGGATGTGTGTACATCTCTGATAGATCGTTTTAGTCCCAACAAAGTCAATCCTAAATCCTGACCATTCTTTTCAATGGTGAAGTTAGAATTGTCTGTGTTTGTTGTAATGTTTATTGATCAGTCAATCATAATCATGGTGAAGACTCAGGCTCATGATGAAGACAGGATGAAGACTCAGACTCATGGTGAAGACATGATGAAGACTCAGGCTCATGGTGAAGACTCAGGCTCATGATGAAGACTCAGGCTCATGGTGAACATTTGAAACGTTGCTGATGATTGTTGCCTGAACACATCCTGGTGCAGGTCAGACTCTAAGGTGCAGCCATGTTTTCACAAAGCATTAAACCACACTCCAGATATTCCGCTGGATTCCACATCGTTAGCTCGTCCATCTGACTCCTAGCTAACGGCGTACGCTTGTCCATTTCCATTAGCCAGTGGTCTCACATTGCTCATGATGAGAGGGGGAGACACGGCTTGTATCATATTTGTACATTAATCTGGACCCAGCTCTCCTCCTTTGTCTCTTTCGGACTAATGTTGCCTTTTTACCCGGAGAGAAGAGGACTCATTAGCCGCGTTCACACCGGAGTACTTTTCACCGTACTTTTCGCGTTTAGTTCCGTTAGTACCCCTTATGTCGCGTTCACACCAAAAAGAGCACTTAATCTCGGGAACTTTTACCCCCATTTTTAGTGCCTGCTGAGAGATGGTACTTTCCTGGGGGAAAAAGTGCCCCAGTTCTGATTGGCTGGGCGAATTGCAAACCACGCCCCGTACAACTCTGAAATGTTTTGTAGAGCCGCCATTTTATTATCCTGGCATTAGCATTATTAGCATTAGCATTCGCCCAGTGCACAAACGCAGAGAGACTAACTTATGGCAACACAAAAGAAAACATGGGAGCGGTGGAGATGAGGAGGTGTCGGCGTTCTGGCGATTTACTCGGAAGGCTTCAGTAGAAGCTGCTGGGAGTCCCAGCAGCGTCTACTGAAGCCAGTCCCCAACTCCGGGGACTTCCGGCCGGGGACTCCGGGTGGCAGTATACGCCGTGAAGTTGTTTGCGGCCTGCCAGTAAACCCAAAGCAGAAGAAGACGAAGTGACGTCAGCGGCTCATTTGCGTAATCTTCCCTCAGGGAAAAGTACTCCGGTGTGAACGCGATCTGTACTAAGTGCCCTGGGGTAATAAGTGCCGGGGCACTGAGTGCCGGCACTAAATACGGCAAAGTACTTGGTGTGAACGCGCCTATTATCTATAGAACCAGAGTTAAAGGTTGCTTCTCCTGACTGGTTCTTTTATATTTGTGGTTTGGAAAGTCTCTTCTTTGTGTAACTACTTTCACATATTCCTGTTTATTAGTATTTCATTGTCTTTGTTAGCTTTAGTTTTAAAGGTAGGGTAGGTAATTTTGGAGAAACCGGCTCGAGATCGCTAGAATTTGAAAATACACAACCGGAAAAAATCTGCCACTTCCTTACAGAGCCCCTCCTCCAACACACACGAACGCGCACATGACCAATGAGGGCACGAGATAAGTTTGTGCACAGATGGAAGGCTGACAGGCAGGTAGGCCATCCAGTTATTTTAGCCGGGGCGGCTAAAATGATTGGTCATGCTTTTTACAGTACTACGGCTTCCACAGATGAATTTTTTATGGATTTTTTGTCAAAGCACTTAAGATATTCATTGCTATCGGGATGTTAAGAGCATTCCATGGAATATAATGAAAAGTGTATCTCGAGCCGGTTTCTCAAACGTACCTACCCCACCTTTAAGTGTTGCAGTAACCATTCAATGTAACAGAAAATAGTTTTTTTGCTAAATGTTATAAAATATTTGTCTTTACCACACAGACTTGGTCAAGAGTCAGTATTGAGCAGCTCTGATGATCGTTAAATGTGACCTACTGCTTTGCTAACACAATGCTATAATGTGAAGTTGAGCATTTTGTAAAAGATAATTTACAAAATGGCCTTAGCAGGCTTTACAGTATGAACAGCATATGACACACTTTGTTTGACACTAGATTTAGTTAAAGCAAAACTCACCCGAAATATATTTAGAACAGAACAGAAGCACAGTAGCGAGCCCTATCTAGGGGTGAAAGATCTGCAGTTAGATGTCATATGTACACCCTAAACATCTTCTTAAAATCAAAGTATAGACAACTAGGATGACAAAATACAAAATTGTTTGTGAACATTTGGAGTATGGATTCAGGAAGACACAAGCAGCTTTCCAGTGTGTCCAAACAGAGTCTGAGCCACACAGCTCCTTCATGGAGGGTTGGAAAGGGGACAGACTGCAGACTCACTAGAGCTAAACCCAGGAACACCATTCACACAGAGGAGAAAAGAAGAATACAGGCACAGAGAGTGAGACAAGAGGAGAGACCCCAAAGATCCACACATCTGAAACGACAGCGAGGAGAGAGCGGTCTTAGCAGGCCTGATTGGTATGAGTTTCTGTCGTGTTTATGTACGTCTTCCCATGGAGGGTTGCTCCCACTAATTGGTCTTAATTGTTGGTAATACCCCCACGTCGTTTTCCTTTAGGTCGCTTCGGCTTGCGACTGAGGAGATGCCTTTTTTATTGATGTGACAGCGCTAAATTGAGAACCTTTGGCGGAGTGTCAAAGCCTAATTAATCACTCTAATTTCATCTCTCTATGCATCCTCAGCCATTGAGTGAATGTGATCAGAGAGAGCCGTCTCTGCGTTAGCTCAGCCTCCTCATGCTAATTAGCTGCTAGCCCTGAGATGGAGAGGCCCTCAGGGTGAAAGGCGAAGGGCTAAAGCAGGCCTAAATGGCCACATAATGACCAAGGGAATGGGAATAGGAATCCAGCTCATTTTCATTATATATTACATTCAAGTTCTTCACCAATCCCCTTAACCCCCCCCCCCCCCCCCCCTGACTCTAGTTCCCCTGAAGGCTGTAGTCTTGTCCATCGCACATCAGACTGTCTGCCCGGGCGGACAGAATAAGCTCACCTCTAAAGGGTGAAAGTGGAACAACAGCTCATCCAGAAGAAAGGGACTAAATATATATGTTTCATTACGCCACCTCCTTTAATATTTTAATTATGTCTGAAATAAACAGGTGGACTTAAAAAAGGAGTTAATGCACTGTAAAGGAAGAAAAAACTCAGTATGTAATTCTAAACTTAACCCCAACTACGGGAATGTACAAAATATTTGGATGGCGACGAGTGGTGAATCTTGTAAAGAGCATCGTGCTCTCTACTATAATGGCCCACAAAACAAATTGTGAATATTTCTGCGTTTCTCTCTTCTGAGTAAAGGGCTCATAATAATTGTTGCAATGTCCCTAACTGAACCTAACCAAATCAAAATGCTTGGCAATGAAACATAAGTGGGTTATCTGTATGAATGTTGGATGGCCAGTATTTATTGTAGAGCTGATCACATCACTGTTAACCTTAAAATCAACGGATAGGCTTACTCACTTATCATTCAACTACTTGAACTATAAGTAAAAATGAATGAATGACATGTTAATTGAACAGCTGGTTGTGATTTATAACATGTTTCATGCAGGTATGTAGTGCCCTGATTCCCCCCCCACCCCCACCCCCCAGTTAAATAACACATTTTTAGAAGAGATTTGGCACTGTTCCTGCATATTGAACTTAACAGGGCCCAGTGTTGCTATATTGCCTGTCATGCGTTGTTAAAACTGGCCTCTCTCTATTAAAGCCTTCATCACACCACTTTATAGGAGTGTGTGGGTACATCTGGCCAACGTATTTGGAATCCTCTCCACTCTGGCTCCGACACCTAACATGAGACCTAAAGCCCTCGGCACCCAGCCTGCCTGCATCCCCCCCCCCCCCCCCCCCCCCCACTCTGGGAGAGCTGTGCCGGGAGAACAGGCCCTGAATCAGGACAGGCTGGAGAGTGTGTGTGTGTGTGTGTGTGTGTGTGTGTGTGTGTGTGTGTGTGTGTGTGTGTGTGTGTGTGTGTGTGTGTGTGTGTGTGTGTGTGTGTGTGTGTGTGTGTGTGTGTGTGTGTGTGTGTGACGTTGACCTTTGCTCTACTTACTGTTGGTTGCTTGTAATGTTGGTGATCCAGGAACTGAAGCCTCTTGCTGGTCTGTAAGTAGCTGTAAGTGGTCGTGCGTCACTCTGCAGGAGTGTGCCAGCTAAATAGCTGAAATGTGCATGTGGCTCCAGTTCCCTGTGAATAAACAAGATACTAAAGAGAAGACAGAGAAAAAAGAGGTGGTTGGGAAGGCCAATTTCTGCAATCATAACTGATATTAACATTTCAATGACTAATATATTTTTTGTTGCTTTATAGCTCCATATTTGAATTGTTTTGCAAATTGGATTTACTTTGCAAAGATTAAAGGTATTTGATTAGACTGCATGTGATTTTCAAAAGCATATTATATGTTTTTACATTTGTATTGCAACTGCCACTGTTTCCATTAATTTTACTTGACTATTATAATTTATTATTTTTACTTTATTTAGTGAATGTACTACACTGGCCATGATGTTGCTTTTAGTGTGATCAGATAAACACTATTGTAGAGTTTCGGTAATAATGTAACTAAAGAAAAGTACCTCAAGTGAGTTATACAAGCAGTTATAAGTATTGTAAATTCCAAAACTAACATCACGTCTGTCTTTCCATACTTCCTGACTTCCCGTTCAGCCACAAGCCCATTGGTTCCTGCTGATAATATCAATCTTTAAAAAACCAACACAAATATTAAGTTTATTTTTTAAGAAAGAAAAACATTTCTCAAACAGAAAGAAATAGTGCAGTTGTTGAGGACTATTTTCTATGGCAGATTTATCCACGCTAGTGAGCTAGTGTGTATGACAATCAAGCCCCCAGGAAGTGCGCCGGACTCTGTGCCCAACTTTCGTTGGTTGCGGTCGGATAATCCAAAAATCAGCTCCTAACGTCTAACCCTATCGTCTATTCCTTGATCTCTGTGTGAAACGTCACAGGGTTTAGGGATAGTAGATAGGAGAATTCAAAAGGACTTAGGAGAAGAGACTGCGGTACTTTAGAGAATCCGACTGCACTTTCACTATCCGACGTGTTTATGATGCACCAGCGGACGTCATAAATGTGCTCCTGCTGCTGTGGGGAAACTATGGAAACTACAGTTTTCTATACAGCGGACTACAACATGGATGTTTAATAAGAACGAGGGACTACTGTAAACTCATCTAGAGACTCTGCACCGTGCTCTGATGCTGTTGTTTTATGCTTTATGAACGGGGACAACAGAGAAACATATTCTTCATGACCAAAGTTGGAATTGAAATAAAAAAGGAAAGTGAAACTTATGCTCGTCACCCTCTCCCTCCGGTCCACATTAATACAAATGATCCCAATACGTATGATTGCATGAACTATGAAAAGATCTTAAAATCAATACAAATGTATTTATTATAAACGTTAGTCCTTAACATCTATCACTGTGTATATCACCATTCAAACATCTTTTAAAAGTTGAACAAACCCCACACAGCTCAGTAAAGACTGTGAAATGTTGACTTTATTTGATCATTTCAGTAAAAACTAACGTTCATATTTCTCTTTTTGATTATAATACTGATGAACGTTCAAAACAAAGCACTTTGGCAACTTACTAGAGATGGCAAATCCGGATCCTTTTACGGACTCAGGGTCTTCTGAGTCAGTCATTGAAGAGATCCGGATCATACGAGTCATTTGAGTCATATGAGTCAGCATCACCAAGACCGTAGAAATCCTATTGGTGAAACCGAAAAGTTGTTGCATTTCACGAGCATATTATTATTCCATATATTTTGAATATATATATATATTTGTATATATATATATATATATAATATCTGCATGTATATTTTCTATTTCGACATGTATATTTTATATTTTATTTTTATTTCTATTTCTATTCTTGTATATTTTGTAGTTTTGTTTTATTGTAAAATGCCTTTTATGCTGCTGTAACAACAACAATTTCCCAATTTGGGATCAATAAAGTACTATCTATCTATCTATTAAACTGACGTTATATTAACCTCCGCTACACAGTGTATTTTGCTTTAATAAAAAATGTTGATCACAAAAAAAAGGGTTATTTTGCGATTTCTGAGTCTGCTGTTGACTCGTGCATGAGGACGAGTCTGCTGGATCTCTGGATCTGCTGCTATATACGGCTCTGAGTCCGCACGAGTCTGCTCTGCTGTGTGTTGCACAGTGAGTCAGGATTTGCGAATCTGCGAATCTGCGAGTCTGCTGTTGACTCGTGCATAATATAGCGCGGGAGCCGGGTGCTGGAGGAGGGGCTATGCTCGTGCACATGACGAGTATGGATCTCTGGATCTGCTATGCTATTACGGTTAGGAGCCGTCGGCTCCTCTGAGTCCCCACGAGTCTGCAGGAAGTTTCACTGATCCGCGTCCCCTCCCCTGAGCCAAACGATAACTTCTGGCAGGCAGCTATCCTGTATACTTGCTAAAGGGTAGATGGACTGGGGTACGTTGTAATGTGATTTTACATGTTATAAAAAGAGTAGCGAGTGACGCAATTTATAGTTTTAATTTGTACGTCACACCAGGCGCGCCGGATTCATTTTAAAAGTGGGGGGGCCAAAAAAGTGCGTGTGTATGGCCCAATCCCAAACCACGCCCTACACCCTACCCCTACACACTCCCCCTCCGTGACGGAGTGAACTCCGTGGAGTGACACATGAGGCTCCCTCCTGTCAGATGGAGGGAGTAGATACAGCGGCAAGCTTTGGGACAAACTCCCCTCTCTCCGGCAGAAACAGGAAATGCCGTAACTATATGTAACAACGGTTTCAAATCAGCATCTCTTTGACAAAAAATGTAAATTAATAACTAAAATAAAACTCCAAACATCTCTAATTGTGTTACTTTTTTGTAAAGCTCTTTTAGTTTTAAACCTGATGTTTATAAGTTTCTTAGTTTTTGCAACAGTCTGTAAATATACACAACTTAATAATAAAATACACACATTTACCTTTTTCTAGACTAAACACAGGTAGATCCTCAGTTAAAAAAATATGAGGTTATCATGAGGTTGTTAACATCGCAGTTTATCAGTGGATGTTTGCTGGAAGCACAATAACTGCATGTTTTGCATTGCTTTTAAATTTCAGTTAATATAGTGGTGAGAGACTCCCGATACATTAGATTTATAAGTTCATTAATTGTCTCATGATGCATATTTCCCGGTGAGCATGAAGCTTTTCAGAGTGGGGTTTTTCTCAGCTACGAGTTCTTTTGGAAATTGCTCTCCTTATCCGCCCTGATTATGCCCCCTGATTGCTAGGCCCTGTCGGGTTAGAAACTGCAGACAGCGCAGTTGCTCCATCATTCCATCTCTTCTTTTTTCCTGCTCAATACGCTGTTGTTTGAGAAGCTGTATGTTGACTGGTGTTTGACTGAAGAAAGCGCACTTTTTTTTAATACACTCTCTGTGGAAATTAGACTTTTCGTGGCTGTCCAGGAGGCTTGGGCACTTTTTCCAGTTATTAACTCCGATATTAACAAAGCTATCATCTCCACATTTTGAGAAAGTTACAAGCCGTTTGACAGCAGCAAATCTGCATATTTCACAGAAGGCCCGTTTAGTGGTTTTGCAAAGAATTAACCACTCTCTGTTTTTGTACCATTCTGCGTTGAAGTACCTTTCTCTTTGCCCAAATAATCTAGTGGTCAGTTAGCTGCAGCTTTACCCGTCTCAATGTCCCGACAACAAACCTCCATGCAGTCGGAACCAGCCTGTTTCGGTTCAACGACGGCGGTGGCGGTGGTTTTGACAGTCTCTGCCACAGAGCTGCTGCTTTTGGGTTCATCTGGCTTCGCTGGTTCTATGATTGATGAAGGTCCAGGCTCCGGAGACGTGGATGTCAGGGATGTGACCTTCCAGTTGTTAATTTAAGTTTAGATTGACTGTATTTAGTTTTCTTCTGCGCTGGTTCTTCTCACGTGTTTGCAAGTGTATATATTTTTTCTATCTAGGTTAACGGCTGACACACACAGAACAACGTAACAAATAAAGTAAACAACGTAACGAATAAACACATCTAAGCTTTTTTATTGGTTGTAATTTACATGGATACATTTGAATGGTGTGACAATGTCCTATTTGATTGGGTTAAAATGTACATATTCTTCCTGTTATGTCTGCCTGCTTTATTTTACCTAATGCAAAGTGACCTGCTCCATCGAAATCAGTCGCATTGACCCGAAGACACATTTTGAGTTGTATACACTGCTGGAAAGAGGAGATTCATAACTTTCTAATGATATCAGGATTGTTGTTGTCGGCTACTCCAAATATTAAGCAAAATATGTCACATTATATAATGACTGTTACAGAGTCATCATTTTGAGAAAAAGGCCTTTAAAGTTTCCTCTTCTCTGGATCGATCTGATTGATTATTAGCGGAGCAAATGATCAAAATAGTACGAAGGGAAGATAGGGGAAGCCCGCGAGTGTGTGTGTGTATACGTGTGTGTGTTTGTGTATTTTTGCGTTTGTGTGTATTGTGTTTGTTTCCCGGGGAAAACACTCACGAGAAACACCGGCTGTTATGCCTGCAGTGACGTAAAGTTACTCCGTTGTTTGTAATTATGCCGTTACAAGCTTCAAAGTTGTATTTATCATCTGAATTTGCCGAAACAAGTTTAATATTCTGAAAGCCAAGACTTTGTTTATTTGAAATCAGATAAAAACAAACTGTAACGGACCCTGCCGTGTTATCTATGATTACTATACGCCTTACATTCATAATTTCAGCAGAGGGAGGGGAAGCGGCACTGTGGAACAGCAGAGTGGCGAGTGAGAGCTTTACAAGCTTAAAAAATGCCTGTAGCTAATGAGATTGAATATAACAATCAAACATAACAAAATATACACAGCTATATCAGATCGCGTTTTAGATGCGACTTTAGAGTAGAGGGGAATTATTGAAACGGGATTTGTACAGTGTTCCACGGCATCCGCCGCTGCGAAAATGTGGGGCAGGGCTGAAAAGTGGGGGGGCCAATGGCCCCCTGGCCCCCCCCGCTTCCGGCGCCCTTGCGTCACACCAAGTGTGGGACTCAAGGACTCGGGTTAATGGAGAGGGGAGACTCGTCACGACCAGCTCATTTCTAGGATCCGGGTTAATGATCCGGATGAATCAGGACTCGCCCATCTCTACAACTTACCACATACGTTTTAAAATGCTTAATAAGCACCGTAACTTTCATGATATCATTTCTCTGTCATAATCGGTTGTTTCCGTGAACGGCCGACTGTTGTGTGACGGCAAATGCTGCGGCTGCAAGGCATTGTGGGGCAGCATTTTCTCCTCTCCTTTCAGTGAGGGAGGTCCAGTGGTTCCTAAGCTAAAGGAGGTTATAAAGGAAGTTTGAAACCTCCTTTCCTATCATCTAGAGCAGGGATTTTCAAAGTGTGGGAAGGTGAGCCTCCCCTCAGAGAACATAAGAACAGCCGCGCCCCCCCTCCCAATTATTATTGCTATTATTATCATTATTAGGGCGAGGAACTTATTGTTATTGTTGTTGTTGCTATAATGCAGGGGTATTCAATTGTATTTCAAAGAGGTCCAGTAAGATAAAATGAAGACTGTTTCTCTCCTCTTGTCTCGTCTCTGTATGTGTGTTTGAATCTACCGCTGACTCACTGACTGCACCGATTTGATTGGCTGAGTAGCGTCACCTCCTTAAAACATTAAACAATAACTTTTTTAAACCTTTTTATCTTTATGTTTTAAACATATTGTATAAAACTCCCCCACTACTTGGACTATTCCTTGCACCCCTCTAGAATAAGCCCGAATGGTCTCAACCATATTGCATCAGTAACGTGCACTTTGTTGTTATAACAAGATCGCAAGGACACGATTAAAGATGTTTGGAGTTTTATTTTAGTTATTCATTTTTAGTCTAAGAGATGCTGATTTGAAAGCGTTGTTACATACAGTTACGGCATTTCCTGTTTCTGCCGGAGAGAGGGGAGTTTGTCCCAAAGCTTGCTGCTGTATTTACTCCCTCCATCTGACAGGACAACACACTCTCTCTCCATAAACGTCCAGGAGCGACGCTTGGTCATGGTCCCGAGGCGTGCAGTTGGGACACTCCTAGGCTCCTTCAGCTTCATAAAGGGACGCAAATAGCTTTCAACTGATTGCAATGTATTCCCATCTGCGGCGGGATTTGACGCTCATGGAAGCACGGCATTCGTTTGTGTCGGCGGCTGTTAAAGGCAATGTGAGCGTCCATTCCCATTGGATAACGGAGAATTGTACACCCGGAAGTAAGTATTCCCCTTACTGTCGATTGATTTGACAGTGATATCTCCACTACTCATCAACTCAAAAACACCAGATTATCCTTGTTAATTACACAATATTGATTGGTTTAAATTGTGTGCAATGCTTTTGTATTGTTCCCCTTCGATTCGGAGAAACAAATATTTGTTCGGAGTTTAGGATGGCAGAAGACACTACACTACCCAGAATCCCCAGCTATCATTTAGGACTACACCATGTGCTCTGTTTGACAAACCCCGTGATTAGTTCTCAAGCTCTGTGATTGGTTGACCTCCAACTGCATTCCATATGGAAAAAAAACGTTTCGTAAAAGATCAAATCATACTTTATTCAGCAGTGCTTGCTTTACTCTTTGAAAGTCATCACATGAATGCATTGTAATAAATGGTTCGGCTGCATTAAATATTACACATCTGTCGTAGTTCTTTATTTATCTACAGAGATCGGGCCTCAGAATAGACCGGAAACTATTCTTTTACCGTTCGGTTTTAATTTCACAATAAAGTTAGTAGTAATATTTTGTTTTGACATTATTGTTTTTTATTAACTACTAGACCGCTGGGTCATGTTAAGACCATCTTTTCTGTGTTGCTGTGGGTTTTTTACATCGCTTTTGTGTTACAAATATCAAAACAATAACAGAATATATCCGTCGTAAACTAAACCAGAAACAGCAGTATATTTTATTTTGTTAACACTGTAAACTTGACAGCTTTTTAACCCGCACCTCCTACTGGTTAAAGCACGTTATTACATGTTTAGAGTCATTGCAATGCAGGTAGATTGTGTTGCTTTTTAATGACTGTTTAAAATGCCTTTTTCTTAATGTCTTTCATTTTTGTAAAGCACTTTTGAATGTGTTATATTTTATGAAAACATTTAAATATTAAGAGTATATACAAAATAGGAGGAAAGTAGAAGGTCAATGATAGAAATATAGAATAGAAAATATCAAGAAGATACTGTAAATGGTATCTAGAATAAAACAGTTTAGTGCCGGATGTACAAAGATATTAATAGGAGGATGTGCAAAACAGACAAACTAATTAGGCTTTATTTAAACATGAAATAATACTTTAGGTTAAGGTCTTCTTTTAAATACATGTAAGCAAAAAGCTTTGGGGGTATCTATATTAAGCCTGACAAAGTACTTAACGTTTAATATATTGCATGGTTTGTTTTGGGACTTGACAATCAACTTTCCTGCAATGTTAACTATGTTGAAGCACTTATTTTAACCGATATTATACATATTTATTATACTCTTATAAGATGTATGTAGATAGAATAAGAAATGTAGATGTGTATGTAGATGTGTATGTAGATGTGATGCGCCGGTGAAGATGGCCGCATCGTCTTTGTGCTCCTCTCCAACTTTGCCCATTTTCGTATTTTGTACATATTTCTTTTACTTTTGCCGTTTTACTTTTAACATGGTTCGCAACATGCTAGCCGACCGCACCTACTCTGCCATACAATATAGCAGAGAGGAACTTTTCCAATTGCGAAACTTCGTGGACAATATTAACCCTCCGACAAACAATGGAGATTCACCATGGCTACCTGTTGCTGTTCTACCTGAGAGACGCAAGAAGAAGACAAAGCGGGGATGCCGGGCCGGGTTGCTGGTCAGACTGAGAAAACGAGAAAATCGGCCCCCTCTTCCGAGTATTCTTCTGGCTAATGTTCAATCCATTGAAAATAAGCTAGATGAACTCAGAAGCCGGATTGCTTTTCAACGGGACATTAAGAACTGTAACGTGTTAATTCTCACTGAGACTTGGCTCAACCCCGCTATCCCGGACTCCGCTATTGTCCCTGACGGATTCTCTATTTTTCGTCAGGACCGGACTGCTAACTCGGGGAAAAGTAAGGGAGGCGGTGTGTGTGTAATGACTAACAACAACTGGTGCTCAGATGTGAAGATTATTTCATCGGACTGTTCCGCACAGCTAGAGCACCTCATGATCTCATGTCGGGCCTTCCATCTGCCGAGGGAATTCACATCTGTTGTGATAACAGCAGTGTATATCCCGCCGCAGCCACTCGCCGACAACAACACGGCACTCGATCAGCTGTTTGGGTTTATTGATAAAACCGAGACTTCACGGCCAGATGCGGCGTTCGTTGTGGCCGGAGATTTCAACACCGCCAACATGAAGAAGGTTTTGCCAAAATATTACCAACACATCAACTTCCCGACACGCGGGGGAAACATACTGGACCATGTTTATTCCCCTTTCCGGAATGGATATAAGGCTCTCCCTCGCCCTCCCTTCGGCAAATCAGACCATATCTCACTACTGTTGTTGCCTGCGTACAAGCAGAAACTTAAAAGGGACAGACCGATAACAAGGACAGTACAACGATGGAGCGAGGAGTCAGATTCAGCACTGCAGGATTGCTTTGCATCTACGGATTGGAGTGTGTTTGAGGACAATAACATCAACACACACACGGACACTGTCATCTGCTACATTGGGAAATGCATCGATGACGTGGTACCGAAGGTTTCTGTACGGACATTCCCAAATCAAAAGCCCTGGGTAAACGGTGAGGTGCGCGGCAAACTGAAAGCGCGCACTCTCGCGCACACAGCGGGAGATTTGGAGGAGTACAGGAAGTCTAGGTATGATCTCCGGAGAGCAATTCAAAATGCAAAGAGACAGTACAAAGACAAGGTGGAATCTGACTTCAAAGGCTGTAACACTAGGAATATGTGGGCGGGACTAAGGACAATGACTGACTACAAAGGAGCAGCGGGGGGTACTGCGGGAGTGTCTGCGTGCGCATCTCTCCCAGATGAGCTAAACAGTTTTTTTGCACGCTTTGAGAGCAGCCAGGCTGTGGAGGTACAGAGGGACCAGGAGCTACACTGCCCTTTTGTTTTAAATAGGGCAGATGTGTGTAAATCCTTTAAAAGGGTTAACCCACACAAGGCTCCTGGACCTGATGGCATCCCTGGCCGTGTTCTCAGGGTGTGTGCAGTTCAGCTGGCAGAGGTGTTCACAGACATCTTCAACAGGTCCCTGCTGCAGTCTGTAGTCCCCATATGTCTTAAACACTCCACCATCATTCCTGTCCCCAAAAAGACAATCATCACCTGCCCCAACGACTACCGCCCAGTAGCACTCACCTCCATCATAATGAAGTGCTTTGAGCGGTTAGTCAAATTATTCATCACCTCCTCCCTCCCTGAATCTCTGGACCCCCTGCAGTTTGCCTACAGAGCAAACAGGTCCACAGACAACGCCATAGCCCTCACCCTCCACACTGCCCTCTCACACCTGGACCCGAAGAACAGGAACATATATGTGAGAATGCTGTTCATTGACTACAGTTCAGCATTCAACACCATTGTGCCCTCCAAGCTGGCCATCAAGCTCAGAGACCTCGGGCTCAACAGCGCCCTCTGTGACTGGATCCTGAACTTCCTGACGGGCAGACCCCAGGCAGTGCGGGTGGGAAATATCACATCCTCCACCCTGATTCTCAACACCGGTGCCCCTCAAGGCTGCGTGCTCAGCCTTCTCCTCTACTCCCTGTTCACCCACGACTGCGTGGCCACACACAGCTCCAACACCATCGTGAAGTTTGCTGATGACACGACCGTCATCGGCCAGATCACAGACGATGACGAGACGGCGTACAGAGAGGAGGTCGAAAACCTGACATCTTGGTGCCAGGATAACAACCTCCATCTCAACATCAGCAAAACAAAGGAGCTGATTGTGGACTACAGGAAGCAGCAGGGAGAGGGACACGCCCCCATCGCCATCAATGGGACTACGGTGGAGAGAGTCAAAAGCTTCAGGTTCCTTGGGGTCCACATCACTGAGGACCTGACATGGTCTCTTCACACCACCACCATCACCAAGAAAGCTCGACAGCGGCTCTTCTTCCTCCGCAGGTTGAGGAGGTTCAAAATGGATTCCAGGATACTCTGCAACTTCTACAGGTGCACGATAGAGAGTATCCTCACTGGCAGCATGACGGCCTGGTACGGCAGCTGCACCAACCTCGATCGTAAGGCTTTACAGAGGGTGGTGAAAACTGCACAGCACATCACCAGGACGGAGCTGCCATCCATGGAGGACCTTTACTCCCAGCGGCTCAGGAAGAAATCACTACGGATTATCAAAGACCCCCATCACCCCAGCCACAAACTGTTCTTTCTGTTGCCGTCTGGCAGACGTTACCGCAGCATCCTGGCAAGGACAAGAAGATTCGGAGACAGTTTCTTCCCGCGGGCAGTGAGACTGTTAAAAAATTGAACTGTTGAAACAACTTCAAACATTCAACTGCTACTCAGTAGTATGTATCTAATACCTAATATATATATATCATTCCAATAACTTGTATATAGACTCATACTGCACTATTCCACATCATAACTTTATTTCATTTTTATAACTATTATTATTTTTGTATTGCTCATGCTCTTATTGTTATTATGTTATGTTATTATGTTGCATTGTTGGAGAAGCCTGTGACATAAGATTTTCAACTGCATAATTACTCTGTAGCTATGTCAGATTGACAATAAAGAACCTTGAACCTTGAACCTTGAAATGTGCAGAATATGACAGTTTAATGGTGGAGGTACACACATATTGATAGATCTCTTGTTGAGGAACCTATGACCCAAGTTTGTCATCATTGCATAACTACACCTAGTTGTGTGTATGATATTTCAATAAATCTTAGAAAATCTTGAAATCTTGAAAGGGATGTGCAAAATAGCCATTATATACAGTCTTTAATGAACGATTAGAGAATAACGAGTAATGAATATGCTTTCTAGGGATCTGCAGATACATTTTTTGTCTTCTCAAGCACCAACTATCAAATATCTCGCCTGATTGTTTGCACTTGACAATCACCTTCACTGAATTTTACTCAGGTGTAACTAAAGTCTGATTTAAGGGTTGTATATTTCACATCATTAATCAGAATCTGTAAAGTAACTAAAATAAATGTAGTAAAAATACCAGGTTAACCTTAAAGAAAGCCCTCAGGATTATAAAAGACCCCCATCACCCCAGCCACAAACTGTTCTGTCTGCTGCCGCCTGGCAGGCGGTACCGCAGCATCCGGACTAAAACCACCAGACTCAGGGACAGCTTCATCCCACAGGCCAGAAGACTATTAAACACCTGAACTTTGAAACAACATCCATAACATTCATCTGGCTGCTACTTAGAAATTATTTGTTTTTTCTGTGTATCTGTTTTATTGTGTTGCACTGTTGGAGGAGCCTGTGACCTAAGGGGGGGGGTAGGACACGTTCGAGTCTTGATTTGGATAGTGTGCCGTCGATGGGTTTCATTTCAAAGTGCTGTTTGACGCCGCACTGCCACTCCAACATCCAATCACAGAGCTTGAGAACTAATCACGGGGTTTGTCAAACAGAGCACATGGTGTAGTCCTAAACGATAGCTGAGGATTCTGGGTAGTGTAGTGTCTTCTGCCATCCTAAACTCCGAAAAAATATTTGTTTCTCCGAATCGAAGGGGAAAAATACAAAAGCATTGCACACAATTTAAACCAATCAATGTTGTGTAACTAACAAGGATAATCTGGTGTTTTTGAGTTGATGAGTAGTGCAGATATCACTGTCAAATCAATCGACAGTAAGGGGAATACTTACTTCTGGGTGTACAATTCTCCGTTATCCAATGGGAATGGACGCTCACATTGCCTTTAAATGCCGCCGACACAAACGAATGCCGTGCTTCCATGAGCGTCAAATCCCGCCGCAGATGGGAATACATTGCAATCAGTTGAAAGCTATTTGCGTCTGTTTATGAAGCTGAAGGAGCCTCGGCGCGTCCCAACTGCACGCCTCGGGACCCTGACCAAGCGTCGCTCCTGGACATTTATGGAGTGAGAGTGTGTTGGACAGGAGGGAGCCTCGCTTAGCTGCGAGTGTCACTCCGACATGTATGGGATTAGTTTTGTTTCATAAAGATAAAGCAACACTTTCTCAGAATAAAGCAAAACTAAGAGTTTAAGAGAGAAAAAAAACTGAGTCAAGCAAAATAAATTTTATTTAAAAAATAAAACTATAAGTTGCAAACAAATCATTTGTGTAATAATGTAAACTATGAGTATTTTTTCTTTGTTTTAACATATCTTTTTGTTTGCAGTTCTCTTTGCTTCTTTCTCAATGATCAGACTTTTGCTCTCGCTGCAGCTCTCTCGTTTGCGCTCCCTCATTTTTTGTTTTCGATTCTGACACAAACGTCCCAGGTGGGCGGGACTTTCAGGGGTGCGTCCCCATTGGCTACTCAGTTTGAGCGACAGCCCACTACACCACAGATCATACAGCGCAACTCAGGCAGCAAACTCCGGAGTCCACTCGGCCACGTTAGTGTTGGTGCCTCCTGGGGGGTTTTCATGAACATATCGGACTTATCTTATGGATTGCTGTGCATTATACTTGTGTTGGGTAGTTTATACTTTATTCCAACTTTGAAAATGAAAAATATTAAGTTAACAAATAAAACTCATGGACGGTTTTCCTACAAAGAGAAGAAGTAAACTCAGCCTCCATTGATTTTCATATCAAATTAGCGTGTTAATAAAATAAGATATCATGGCTTATACCAGGGCACGCGTGCCACCAATGGCACGCGGCACCGTAACCAGTGGCACACTAGGAATTAGTGGAATAAGTGTGCAAAATATTTAAATTGTATTTTCGGATCCTGAACGAGACCGCCGCCAGGGCGCGTCTCCCCGTTACCTGCAGAAGGAAGCCATGCACGCAGCGCAGCCCCGCTCTGTTTAACTCCAGGTGACTTTCTGCCGCTCTCCTCCGTGGTGCAGGGCTGATCGTTTCACCACAGAGGTAAGCACTTCACAAATTGCAGTACCCATAAGGAGCTGTAAAAATGCCGCAGTTTTTGCGTGGCTGTGTCTTTAGTTGAAAGCCCAGTGGCGATCTGCTCATCGATATAATATGCTACAAAGGGGCGGACTGGCCATCTGTGTGTTGAACTTTCCTGTCGGCTCCCAGACCGTAGTCGAGGAAACAGGGGGGATGACTCTCTGTCGGCTCCCAGGGCAGAAGCAACAAGCTTCAGGTTCAATAACCCACTTTAGCTGAAATGACTGGAGAGAGGCGAGCTCTTCTTGGGAGGCCGTTACATTTATTTAGCTGTTCTTCTGTTTCACAAAATACATCACAGACCTCTGTTTTTCTGCTGCCTCGTTTCACTTCCAGAAAAATACACACGCTCGCTCACTCTCGCTCTACCATCCATACACACACATGCACACGCCACACCCCTCTCTCTCTCTCTTAAAGGCACAGCGACCCTAATATCATAACGTGTGTTCTGGAGAATCACAGAACGGACGATCGTCCTTATTATGCCATTTAAACCAATTATTTAAATGTGTTGCGCTTACAGGTCCACACACTGCTTCCCCGCAGCGAGGCTCCTCCCACCCTCCTGTTGACAGTTCACGAGCGTCAAGCTCCTCACCCCCCCCCCCCCCCCCCGTTGATAATTCACGATCGTCGGCACGCTGATAACATTTTTTTTTGTAATGGCACTTCATATCAAAAAGGTTGCCGACCCCTGGCTTATACTTATCTAAACAGAATCATGAAAGCCTGTTGGTAGAGTCAGGCACACGAGTCCGTTTGAGTGTGTGCGCCGGTGTCTGAACGCTCACTCACTGCTAGCTATGTAGCTAACTGTTAGGCTAATTAGCTTGCATTGTTATGGATCTAAAGGTAGCAAAAGCTAACTTTCATAGCACAGCTTTACTTCTCACTTAACACAATAAAGAAACAGACCGTATAGTACAGCACAAACAACACAAATGATCAATACTTACATATATTTTCACTTGTAGTATTATAATAATTGAAATGTTGGTTCTTCTGGGGGTGTTCTATGGTTCTATCTCAGCTACCGCACTGCAGCTGCCTGCACTGTACAATCGCTGGAGGACTGGGCTGTCACTCAAAAACTGAGTAGCCAATGGGGACGCACCCCTGAAAGTCCCGCCCACCTGGGAGGTTTGTGTCAGAATCGAAAACAAAAATGAGGGAGCGCAAACGAGAGAGCTGCAGCGAGAGCAAAAGTCTGATCATTGAGAAAGAAGCAAAGAGAACCGCAAACAAAAATATATGTTAAAACAAAGAAAAAAGAGTTATAGTTTACATGATTACACAAATGATTTGTTTGCAACTTATAGTTTTATTTTTTAAATTAAATTAATTTTTCTTGACTCAGTTTTTTTTTCTCTTAAACTCTTAGTTTTGCTTGATTCTGAGAAAGTGTTGCTTTATCTTTATGAAACAAAACTAATCCCATAGACACGGAGTTCACTAAACGGAGTGGGAGTGGGTAGGGTGTGGTTTGGAATTGGGCCTAAATCTGTTCATGGTAATGGAGGAATATGTCAGCCAGTGCCACAGTGTGGCTCACTCATTTGATACAGCTGTTTGTTACAGAGGAAGATATACAGGTTACACAAGTAATATCAGTTTTAAGATACAACTTCAAATGACTTCTTTCATTATTATAGATTATTTAAAAAAATGTTTGATGTTCTTGATTATTGTTTTTTTCTTCCTTTTTTTCTGGTTATCAAATGTCAGAAAAAGTAAAAAATGTAATTCAGATTTCCATAGGCTTATTTAAATCTTATAACTAAATGAATCCTCACTTTTCAGAAGCTGAAGTGGAATGTATGGCATTCTTGACATTGGAAATGACAGAAGAATAATCCTGCCATCATGTTGATTACAAAACCTGGTTGAGATTTAGAGAAAATATTGAAAATCAGTGATATCAGAGAAGATAAAGTAAAAAACCCTAGAAAATCTAACAATTAACTTACATTAACTATAAATGTTTTCATTTTCTATAATAAAATGTGAAGGATGATGGCTGCCATGATGCTCGTATAAACCAGCAGACAAACAGGCCGCTGTGACAGCATTCAACCAATTCTGAGACAAAACAATGAAATGATGTGAAGCTGTGGAAGCCTCCCTGCCCTGGAAAATCAATAATACACAGTTTATTGTCCTTAGAATAAGAATTTCTAGGAAAATAATAAGATAATCATCTATTGCCACGGAGCAGGTTTTCAGTTATGAGTTGTGACGCTCTTCGTCTCCTTGTAAGAACTGGATCAAATTCACATCACACATTAACGTGGAGCAAGCGGCCAATTTCTTTTTTACAACACTGAGAAATGTATAACCGGAACTACAGTATGTTTTGTCCTCACAGTGATATGCAGTTTCAGCCAGGCTCGACCAAGGCATCCATATGTTAGGTTGACCTGATTGATTTCCTGGAGTGAGGGCTACACACACAACACACACACACACACACACACACACACGCACACGCACACGCACACGCACACGCACACACACACACACACACGCACACGCACACGCACACACACACACTTTTTATTCTTGTTCATGCACACGCGAGCAGACCTATAAAGATGTAAAATCTGAGCAGATATCTGAGTGTGTTTTGTGGTCACGTCCTCAAACTCCTCACACAATTGCAGAGATAATTACCATGTCTGTGCTGCCAGGGTTTTATGAACACCCATTTTATTTATGCAATTATGCACTGCAGGGGAAGTTAAGGTCTGTTTTTCATAATTCATGTTTTGCTTACAAAGTGTAAAGACTGCAATTCTCCAGACCTCTCCCTCCACCACCCACTCACCACCTCCTTGTTAAACTTCTGTTTGAACGGATTGTGAAGTGATATTTTTAAGTAGAAAATCTTCCTACCTTTACGAGGAGCTCTCGTCCCTGCAGCCGTGAGAACATTGAGCACAGTTTGCTCCAGCAGACTGAGGAAAAGCTGCTTGTGAAAACAGATTTTTTTTTATGATTGCACTTCCCGGAAGGCTGTCAGCTGCCATCACCCTCATCTCCGGCACAGATGCTTAGTTTAAAGCTCCCATGTCATGCTTTTCTGGTTATTACCCGTCCCCTTGTGTTATGTAGCTTTTTCTGCATGTAAACGGTCTGCAGAGTCACAAACCCTCAAAGTAGACCCTGTAGCGAGTAAAACTCTAACACAGAAAAGACCTGTCTATGCTGCCCCAGAACGCCGACACTGTGAGCTGGCTCACTGGTGTGGGGTCGGCGAGACAGCGAGACACCACGGAACTCAGCCTGAGCATACACACAAACTCCCAGCCAGTCTGCGGGTGTGTGTGTGTTTCGGGCTGTGTCTCGCTGTCTCGCAAACGGCCACTGGGCTCACAGGGAGGGGGGGGCAGGAGCTCCAACAAGCCGTTTAGGACAGAGTGAATACACATACTATACAGAGATGCTGTATGAGAAACCAATGTGAGTTTGGAACATTGCACAATATGAATCTATTTTTAGTATACCTCAACAATGGAATTATGATCAGTAGAAATGGCCATGACATGGGACCTTTAAAACCAGTTAAGCCCCATGCCCCCGGTACATTTAACAAACTATGAATGTGTCATACCCACTTAATGGGAAGAAACTAAGCTTTCAGACAATATTAACCATTTTTAGCTAAACGAAACAAAAGGGTAATAACAAAGGCTCTGAATTAGCCCTGAGCGATATAATTCTAACGCACTTAGCACAGAACTCACGGTAAAATACCCTTATTACTTATCGGATCTGCACAAACAAGATATCGCTTAGCAAGCTGAGTTTCCAAAGATTCCAGACATATAAGTATCAAAACTGCCCGATCAGAACTTACGACATGGGAAGCAAAACCAGACATCACACAACGTAGCTTTAGGTAGCAAAAACGGCCAATTTGTCTTACCTTTTGCTGTTTCTGATCAAAAGTTGTGTTCAATGGCATTAAAACGATAAAAACGCTGCTGAAGGTTAATCCATAGGTTAATCCAATGTGTCTGAAATGATTACTGATAATCCATCTTCATATTTATGTCAATAACGGAGATTTCATATTAGCTGCTACGAGAGCTACCAGAGTGTATGACAGCTTCCGGTTCCGGGGCATTCTGGCTACGCATCACTTATTCACCAATGGGTAATGTTTAGATGGATTTTAGGAACATCCCCTCGATTCTATTGGCTCTAACGGTTCAAAAGAGGTGTCAATCATCAAAATCGACCGAGGGGGGCCAGAGATATGGAAAATCCACCCAAATTACCCCAGAAGTGTTTTTTTTCTTCTAAATCTCTCAAATGTCCCTTATTTTGCATCAATCTTGATACAGGGTACTTATTATATGCTTATTATATAAGCTTTTAGTCTGCTATCCCATCATTCAAGGGTGGTTTTCACTATAAGGAATGTTTTCTTTTTGGACGGACACTATAATTTACAGTTTTTTACTATGTTCAATCTGAATTTACTTTAAAATAAAAAAATTCTATATTGATTCTAACTGTTCTACATCCAACTCACAGGTTTATCATTGCTTTGAGAAAAAAGATTATTAATTTACCCCTTTTAGAAGGGAAGATATAGTCAATTGTTCTGGGAATGTCATTTTCGAGCCTGAGGCCTGAAAAACAGGCTCAGGGCTTAACACTGAGGGATTTCTTCTATTTTAATGCCACATTCGGTAAGAAGGGTTAAATGAACGGTCCTCATGAAATTATATAATCAGACATAATATGCAGAGACAGCAGGTTGCAGCAGTGCACACACACACACACACACACACACACACACACACACACACACACACACACACACACACACACACACACACTCACACACACACACACACACACACACACACACACACACACACACACACACACACACACACACACACACACACGATGCATGACATGTACATTTTTACTTTAAGGAATGATGATACCGAGTCAGTTTCACGTTCGTTTTTTTGTGTTTTTTAAAGTTTTAAAGCATGGTTTTCCGGCAGAGTCGGGTCAGTCTGCACAATAAGTATTAACTTTGATATCTGAACATGATGAAGTCCTGTTTATATACGGGCAACAATAACATAGTGTCATACTTGTATTCATTAATCAAAACAAATTGTATTCTTACTTCATACGTCATCTGTACCTTTCAGAAGTCCTTTTCATTCGAATTTGGTGTACCCAAAAACCTGAATCTTATTTGTTTAATTCGAAATTGGAATTGTTTTCCTACATTTCCCAGATTAATTATTAATAATTTTCACTGATTACAGAGTATGGGCAGATTATGAGACATTGGACACCTTGGACTGTATACATAAAGCCCACTATAATAATACTAATAGAACACAGATGTATCCTGCCAGACTCGCTGATTCTCTCCAGATTCTCTCCAGATTCTCTCTTTGCATTTAGTTTCTCACAACTGTGATAGCGATTGGTTGAAAACTGCACCCTCATTATTAAACTTGGGTGAAGATGGAAAAAAGACAATAATACCACCAGGTTTTGTGCCATCCCAGAGAATGACACCCTAACTTTTTCACTGCACTCAGGTCAGGTGTTTCCATCCAGAAACAAACAGCAATATACAAGTGAATGGTTATGAGTAACAATGCAAATGTCAAGAAACAAGAAGCCAAAATGTATACTGAGAGATGTCAGCTATGTTAATCAGGATGGATTTACATATATATATACTGTATATATATATATATAGATATATATATAAACCCCGACCTCTCAGTGTCTGAACTTCCACTATGAGCTCTAGAGGAATCACAAAAGCATACACTGAAAAATACTGAAACGTTGACAGTATAAAATACTGTGTGTACTACTGTGTGTACACTGAGAGGCAGCTGCAGCTCCGGAGCCGCTCATCCACTGACGGGAAGACCGGCAAGATAATAAACCCTGATCGCTTGTGAGTGTCTTCACACCTTCTATGAAGCTGATCAGTGTGTGAGTGGGTAAATACTGAGTGACCGGAAGACTAAAAGAGCACCAAAAAATGTAGTTTGTTTATTATATTATGGAAAAAGAAAAGTAGGATCAGCAGGGATGTTTGTATAATTGTGAGAGCTCAGTCAGGATCTGATCAGTGCCACCAGTGTCAGGATATTCACAGCAAATGTGTTGGATTATAAACGAAATGATACGTTTTATCTCAACAGTCTAAGAAAATGTGATGTGAGATAATCCACTTATTTTCCCCCGTCTCAGTTCTGTATGTGACCTGTGTCCCAGTTTGCCAATTCTAAAAGTGCATTCATCTTAAATGATTCAATAATAATTGCTTTTCAAACATAGTGTCCTCATGTAGCTCTGCTTGAATCCTGTTTTTGACAAAGTGAGGAAGAGAATTCTCGTAGGTAAAAACATGACGAGGAGAATCATTCGTTTACCCAGCTCTCATCAGACCTAACCACTGAATGGAGCTTTAGAAATGAAAGCACTGCACACTGTATGTAAAATACACACATGCAGACAAACACACACACATGTACAAATGGAGGTCATGACTCTCTTGCAGTGAAATCATTTTGTGTGATGCTGTTTGAGATGAAGTGGACTGTGAGGCACGGGGCAGTCGTAGAATATTGTAACCTGTGTTTAATCTCAGATTTTCAAAAAAAGAATATTTTACAATCCTTTCTAACAGTGACTCTTGAACAACAACATAAATACTGTGCTGGAAAAAATGAATGAATTAAAAATTAAGCAGTTTATTTTTTCCCGCAGTCTCTTTCTGTAAACATTGAAAAATGCAAATCAAGTCTCCTCAGTTCTCGACAAGACAACAACATCAAAATAACAACAACTGCTCCATCTGTAAGGCCCGGCCGCCTCACTATGCAAATAGTCTCTAATGGGCTCAGAGCGAAATTATTTCTTTTTTCATGTTTCCGTTACCTTCTCTTCTCTAATCCATTTAATGTTGGAAGGAGTCAACAGTTCTTAGTTTTAGATCCAGTAGGGCGGAGCAGAGTTGAGAGGGGAAGGGGTGGGGGGGGGGCATCAGAAGAGGCTGGTCAGCGTGGTCTGTGACGGGCTCCGGCACTCGTGGACGTCCATGCCGCCCGGCACGGAGCTGAGCACCGAGGTGACGGTGGGCATGGTTGGGTTGGTCAAGTCTGTGAGGGTGGTGGGGGTGCTGGAGGGGCTCATGGAGGCGTTGGAGATATCTGAGGCCGGGCCCGACGGCGTCCCCCCCGGCAGCGTGGAGCCGTCCGAGGCCTTGTCCCCCCCCGTGCTCTCCTGCCGCAGCAGGTTCCTCCTGAACTTGGCCCGGGCGTTCTGGAACCAGACCTGCAGGAACAACATCATCCTGTTACTATAGGAACGGACCACCTGAAGACCCTCATATTTAATCATTACCAACGGGTCAGCTTTACATTACACAAACAAATATATGTTTTGCATCTCTAATGGTATCTGTTGTATCCATCTACACTGAAACAACTGAAACGTTGACTTTAATTAAATGTATGATGTCAACAGATTTCACATAATTGTATTAGGTTAGTTAAAAGCAATAATATTAAGTTTATATAAAAAATAATAGGTTCAACGTTTCAGTTTTTTACGTGTACGTTTTTAGATGTAGGTCTTCACCATTTATGGGTCTCATCATCAGTATAAAGGACACTTTAAACATTTCGGGTGTAGCATCTCCTTCTAGGACTAGTGTCCTTATTGCTGTGAATAAACCACACAACACAGAAATATTTTCACATGTATAATTTCTTTGTCTTTCTTTGTTCCGTGCAAGGTCCGGGATTATAAACCAGGAAATGAATAAATATAAAATATATAGAAATAGAAATAAAATATATAATGGTGTATATAATTCACACAACTAGAGGTAATTCAAACTCTGTGTAATCAAATGTTTCAAACTGTGCTGAAATCGATGGACATTAAGCTGTCTTTGGCTCTTTTCTGCTGTAACAATGTCCATGTCCCCTCATAAATAAAGGGATTCTGATTCTGGTTAACACAGTGCATCAATTAGCAGAAGCTATTTCCCTAACCAAAACCCAGACGTTTTGAGCCTAAATGTAACCAAGCCCTCACCAAATCTGACACAGATCCTGCTGATAGGGACATCAGAGGAAATAACGGTATTTTGTTTTTAGTTTGATGGACCTTTTGCAGCAAAACAGCAAAGAATAATTTTTGATGTTGCAGAAACCCAAGTAGACTTATATTAACTCGCCACACCGCAGCACAACACACACGGGTGAGCATCTCCTCGTGCCTTTAAAAAGTGTGTTTGCGAATTACAGTCAAGGATAAAAGAACACTTAAAAACACAACGCTGTGTACAAAACTCATAAAAGCCTTTCTCTCCAGTCAAAGCCCGTGGTAGCCACAGAAATAAACTTTTCTTTCATGTTTGCTCATGAAAGAAGAGCCTTGGCTTCCTGCTTTAGATGATAGTGTAAAAGATAATAATTGACCTGTCTATAGTGTGTATAGGGATAAAAGCAGCTATGATTTCAGTCATTACTCTCGTTAAAAAGGCCCTGCAGCACACTTTGGAAACACGTACCCTGCTCCTCATTCTGCCTGATGTTAATGTATATACTATTTTAATACACTCCATCTTTGCTCTCTTTTTCAATACTGAAAATGAGAATGTGAGTTGTGTTGAGTCTGCAGTGTAGCAGTGCTAGCGCTGGAATCATGACAGAGCCATGGGAAACGGCTTCAGCTGGAATAACAGGCGTGAAAACGGGAATGCATCAAAGCAAAACGACTGCTTTGTTTTCTGCAAGCGTTAATTAAAGCAGCGGGAGGATTTTTTTCCTCCTCAGAAAGAATTTGATTCAGAAACCTTTTTGTCTCCTTTTATTCTTCTCAGTCCCCCAGATAATTTGCTGTCGTCTTTTGTGGAAATCAAACGCTGTGTTGTGCTTCCTCTCTCTTTGCGTGTACTACAGAGCTTTTTGTTTTTCATCTCTCAGTACTCAACATAACGTCATATCTTCCACTGAAATACTACATCACATTTGTTTCAAGGCTTTCTTTTCAGAGGTAACTTTGCATTCCAATAAAAACATGCATTGAATGTTGTAATGTTTATTGTTGCTTGAGGTAATTAGAATCTCGGATTCTTTTTTATGCAGCTTTTAAAAATAGTTTCTTAAATGTTTTAATCTAAGTGAGAAAAAAAGGCTTCTTTCTGATTTTGTTCAGCGTGTTTGCAGTTTTCTTTCCAAGAATTTCACCGGAATAGAAACATCTTAAAATAAGCAGAGGTCCAGTAAAACCTCACTTCTTTAGTTTACATTTGGAAGAAGGCTGATGTGCAGAAAACAAGAGAAGCTCTTTAACCCCTGATAGCATTTGTCTCCTACACCATTGAGTATAATGCAGTAAAGGACAGAAAAAGACTGTAAAGGACAGTGGAGGACAGTGGAGGACAGTATAGTAAAGTGGAGGACAGAAGAAGACAGTGGAGGACAGTATAGTACAGTGGAGGACAGAAGAAGACAGTGGAGGACAGTATAGTACAGTGGAGGACAGAAGAAGACAGTGGAGGACAGTATAGTACAGTGGAGGACAGTATAGTACAGTGGAGGACAGAAGAAGACAGTGGAGGACAGTATAGTACAGTGGAGGACAGAAGAAGACAGTGGAGGACAGTATAGTACAGTGGAGGACAGAAGAAGACAGTGGAGGACAGTATAGTACAGTGGAGGACAGAAGAAGACAGTGGAGGACAGTATAGTACAGTGGAGGACAGAAGAAGACAGTGGAGGACAGTATAGTACAGTGGAGGACAGAAGAAGACAGTGGAGGACAGTATAGTACAGTGGAGGACAGACAAAGACAGTGGAGGATAGTATAGTTGTGGGTACCTGAAGGACCCTCTTGGTGAGGCCGGTCTTCTGGGCCAGCTGCTTCAGGTCCTTGGCGTCTGGGTTGTGGTTGATGGCGAAGTAGGACTTCATGGTCCTCAGCTGGTGGTGCTTGAAGGACGTCCTCATGCGCTTGGTCTTCTGGCTGGAGCTGTACTGGGAGTCCCGGTCCATGGACTCGCCGTCATTCTCGTTACAACTGAGCGCTGCGACAGGAGAGGACAGCGGGTTAGACACAGATTCAATCACAACCATCATTATTGAGACGTGTTCAATCCCTCACTTCTGATTGGCTGTTTGTATGGAACACTGTAGGCTCTCCTCTTTAAGTGACACAATATTTAGCTCCCAATATTTCCATGAGCCCAGTAATGAAAGCCTGCTAATTTTTAAGCACAGACCATCTGGAAATGCATTGTATAAGAATTATATTTTTCATTTCAAACCTCAAACATTAAACCAAAAAATATGTGATCATAAACTCTTAGGCAACCACAACTATGAGCAAGCATAGTAAGCAATGCAACATTCTATGTAATATACACTGAATGTTGAGTTTAAGGAGTGGAGAAAATGATATATGAAGAAAGAAAGAAAGATAAGTTTGAACTGAGGCTGTCAAATCTGTCTGTCTGTCTCTACATGTCTTTCTGTCCTGGTAGGAGGTGGGAGCCTGGCTTCAGCAAACACACACACACACACACACACACACACACACACACACACACACACACACACACACACACACACACACACACACACACACACACACACACACACACACATGTATTTGTCCCAGTTTGCAGATTTCTTGGCAATATACAAAGTGTTGCTGCATGCATAACAGTTCGTGTTCAATATCTGAACGCAAATGATGAATATGAAGTGAGTGAAACCATCAGAATAACACTTCACTTAATTAGTCCGTACACACCAGGCAGAACAAATGCTGCTTTCCGGCCAAAGCATATGCCGCAGCATCTTAACAAAAAGCAGCCTGTTTCCACACACACACACACACACACACACACACACACACACACACACACACACACACACACACACACACACACACACACACACACACACACACACACACACACACACACACACACACACACACACACACACACACACACACACACTGTTCACAATGTTTCCTCAGAGCTGCAGGACTCCACATGTTCTCAGTCCTGGCCTCATGTGGCTCAGGTGAAGCTCGTGTTGTTTCTGGTCTGAAACAGAAGAGGGCGCACTCCTCTCCCTCTCCTGACTCTCTTCACAGGATTTCTCTTCAGTGTATTTACCAAAAACACACAATGCACTGAAACTAGGCTTCCTTTCTCCTTGTTATCTTCCTGATGAAATATGTTGTTCTTATCATTTCAGAACAAACGATTTTCTTAAAGCAAAGTCCAACACTGATAGGTGGAAACATTTGACTTGTTTTCGAGCAGTTGACTTGTATGGTTAATTATAATGATTATAAGTGGCAGCATCTTAAAATAAAGAAAGTGATGTGTTGGCTCAGGTAGAAAACACAGTAAAAATAAGTCTTCCAGTGGAAACTAGTGTGGGGGGGTGATTATTTACATGGGAGCAACTTATTTAAATTAACCAAGACTAGTGGATGAGATTGTAATCAACTTTATTGTTACACTAGTAATAGTAAGATTTACTAACTAAAGAATAAAAAATGAGACCCAACCAGACAGTTCTACCTTCAGGAAGTTTCCTCCCTGCTCTCTATTCCGGTGAATAACTCTTCACATCACACTGACTCTGGAACACACCAAGGCTGACCCTGCCCCAGTGTGTGTGTGTGTGTGTGTGTGTGTGTGTGTGTGTGTGTGTGTGTGTGTGTGTGTGTGTGTGTGTGTGTGTGTGTGTGTGTGTGTGTGTGTGTGTGTGTGCGTGCCGTGAGGGGGGGGGAGGTCTGTAGATGTCTATTCAAACTGACAAGTGAATAAGGGCCAAAGCAAAAGCCAGAGCATCCAAAAACTTTTTTCTTTATCACAGATTGCATTAAATGAAACATGACTACTAACCATTAAACATCATTATTTTTAAGATGCTCATTTACAACAGTCAGAGATGTTGCAAACCGTAGACTGCTGCAGATTATAGACTTAATGAAATCTAAATGAAGCCGTTTGAAAAGTTTAATCCACATATCTGACACGTGGAACTTCAAACTGTCAGTATATGTAACTGCTGTTATTTTTGTATTAACAAACGTTAGACTGTAAATCACTTTTCCCACCATTTAACAATTGATTTGTCGTTCTTCTCTGTGGAGGCCTATTTGCTCCTGCCTGGCCTCCTATTGGCTTGCATGCTCTTGTCTTTGTGCAGTCAGTGTTCAGGTTTATTCATGCACAATGTTTGGCCTCCACATGGACATTCTGACAGAAAGCATCAGCTCACTGGAACTGCAGACTATAATAATGTGAAGGTCCTGAACACAACACACAGCTCCTGACAAAACCAAAACTAACTTCTATAAAACTTTAAAGAAATGTGGAACAGTTTCGCTATAAAGTCAATATTTAGCACATTGCCTCACTGAATGAAAGTGACACAAGGCGTGTTCAGAACTGTTGTGTGCTTAGATACGAATCTATACATATTTAAGAGACATGTAATCGCAGGTTATAAAAAAACATAATGTCAACTTTTCCACAAAAAGCCGACAACAAGCAGGGCGCAGACCCGACATGCAGGAATGTTCCGGAGAGCTTTCATAATAACGGGTTTGATCCGAGAGAGACCTTTAATTTACAATAGGCAGCGATGATATATATATTTTAATATTTTGCATGATCGCATACAAAAAAATTAAGAACCAAAAATAAAGGAATGATATACATTGATGATAGCAGTCTGTATTGCTTTAAATGACCCAGCTTTCCTTCGCAACATGCTTTATAAATGCTCCTACCTGCGTTATAAGCCGCCAGCTCGGCCCCCGGCCCGGGGCTCTTCCTCTTCCGGGGCCGGCCCTTCTGCACCGAGCCCACGCCGTTGAAGTAGGATAGTCCGAGAGTGTTGGCCGGGCCCAGGCCTTTGTGCGGGACAACGTCCGCATGGTTAAAATGAGTCTGATATTCTCCCTGGATGAGAGTCTCAAAGTGCAGCCGACAGTACACCAGACTGTCCTTCATGCCAAAGTGGTCCCCGGTGGTGAGCATCTTGCTGCAGGTGGTGCACGTGAAGCAGTTGAGGTGGTACACGAGGTCCCGGGCCCGCATCACCATCTCCGAGGCCGAGATCCCCAGGTGGCACCGAGCGCACCTCTGCACCGAAAATCTTCTGCGGACAACACAGAAACTCGTCAGTGGCTGCAAGTGTGTGTGTGTGTGTGTGTGTGTGTGTGTGTGTGTGTGTGTGTGTGTGTGTGTGTGTGTGTGTGTGTGTGTGTGTGTGTGTGTGTACACACTCTGTTATGCCTTCTAATGCAAGCAGCAGAACTTTTACGCATTAAAAAAACATGCATTCACTTTCCTGCGCACCACTCAGGTTAATTCACTCTGTATTAATTTGAAATATGAAATATGAACATTAGCCTGATGTGGCCTTAAACAAAATCGGACACGTGACCGCTGTTATTTTCACTTTTCGAATAATAATAAAGCACGGGTGGAGTCTTCCAAAGCTATCCCAGTCAGCGATTAGTGGGGTAGAGAGAGAGAGAGAGTGTGGGTGTGTGTGTGTGTGTGTGTGTGTGTGTGTGTGTGTGTGTGTGTGTGTGTGTAGGGGGGGGGGGGTCTTTCTATTGAGAGCATGCTAGACCCACAGACAGTCAGCATGATTCATTTTGTTCTTTCTTTCTTTCTTTCCATTTTTCGTTTTTACTTTCTTTCTGTTGTATATGTTCAGACTGAGAAAATTAATGGAACTACAAGGGTCTTATTTAGATATTTAATTATGGCACAACATATGACATGTATTCAGTGCAAACATTTCACTATCAGTTTTTATAAACCCATAAACCTACCAGGGTAAAATATGTGACGTAGAAAAAAAATGCTAATTCTGTGTTTTTTTAAATAAACCTGATTTATTTTTTGTTAAATCAAGGGAAATACAAATATAAAGTATTTTTGGAATTACATTTTTACATTTCCCATCCCTGGTCATGTGTGATGCGTAGCCAGAAGCCACATTTACCATATTTTGAAACACGCTTTATAGGCTCTAAATGTTCCAAACGGTGTCACTTAACAGCCCTGACACTATGGGATGGACAGTGGACCCTACCTGTAGTAGTCCTCCTTGCAGTAGATGCTGCCGTCCTTGCTGAAGCAGGTGAGCTCTGACTCCAGGTTCAGCTTGCACTCGCAGCACTTGAGGCAGCGCATGTGCCACTGTTTGTCCACCGCCAGCAGGTAGTACCGGTCCGCGATCTTCCTGCCGCAGCCCGCGCACAGAGCCACGCGCTCCCCGGGCATACACGGCAGGGACTGCAGGAGAGAGGCACGAGGGCACAGAGTCAGGACGGAAGAAATACAGTGTAGAAAAGGTATGACATCCGTTAGCCTGACGTTAAGTCATGCTAACGTGGGAGAGGATTCTATTTCTTTAGAATAATACTAAATATCATCAGATCCAGCCTCAGAGGCCAGCTCTCACGTATGGGCTGATTTTAGAAAAAGAATAAAGACAAATTGTAGGATTAAAAAAAAGTATTTCGTCTCAACAATATATATATATATATATATATATATATATATATATATATATATATATATATATATATATATATATATATATATTATTATATATATTCAGTATTAGGCCTGAATATTATAGTGATATTAAAATGAAAAACTGTTAGATAAAGACAAAGCAAACTCCTCTCTTTGACCAAAATGTAATAAACTAAATCATAGCAATATTTGTATTACAGTCAAGGAAAGTGTATGCTTATAGTAACCATAACATATGAATATGAATGACTGCTACTACAGGAGACTATAAAGTAAAAATGAGACAGTGATAATAATATTTATAATAATTGCATACAGCAGCAGAATACACTTATTTATAAACGCATCTAAAGTGTTTTAATATAACCTTCTTAATAAGGCACATGTCCACGCGGTGTGGCTTTTAGAGGAACATTTATATTTTATGGACACCATGTATGTGCTTTTCATTTCTCCTAAAGATAATAACAACGATAATTAAACGTACACGAACACAACGCTTCGATACGAGACTGTCATGAAATGTTATTTTCGAGAGGCCTAAAAAACGCACGTGCATGCACACACACGTATATCCTCTAAAAATGATTTGCAAATGAAGTTGGAAACTGAATAAAAATTAAATTGTCCTCCATTGCATTTTCTCTAGTTGTTTTTTTAATGTATTATTGCAGTACATTTAACAATGACTACCGAACCTTACAATTATAAGTTGTGTTTTTATTTAATTGAAAGTGTGCACACAATAAACAATAAGAAACACAATCATACTCTACTTGTCAATTCAATATACACTTTCAACTGGGTTTGGCTGTTAATGTTTGTGCTAATCTTCCTGTATACATATATTTGAACTGGTTTGTGCACCACTGAATATGTTCTGTATTGTCCATATTTACTGTGGGTTTTGAGGCATTTAAAATGGATAATTTAATTAAATGAATTGCTGTAAAAAATTAAATAAGTCCAATAATTGTGCAACCTGTTCAGCTCTGCTCAGTTCAATCTCTGCTGACTGAAATAAGTTTCATGCAGGATCAGGATCACAGTGGCAGGCCTTTTGGAAGAAGTTTGAGAAGGCAACTAAACAATAATCTGACTGGGACATTAGTGTGACAGTTGTTCGGTGTGAATTGAAAGTATAATTTTGCTATTTCATGTGCTTATTATTCTTTTATGATATGTTTATTTGCAGATATATTTCCTTTTAAACATATAATGGGACTCGTAGTCATAACACTTTTTAGTCAAATGCCCTGATGTGTATCCACTATAGATCTTTCTCCTTGCTTTATCTTTTTTTAATTTTCTTTGTTTTTATATCGTTGTTTATGATCGATCCCAAGTGAAAACGTGCAATTAAAAACACTTTAAAAACGGCTTTGAGCAGCTCTGTCACATGTTGTGCTGCCCTAACGAGGCCACAGTCTCCTACCGTCTCTGACTCCCCCATATCGATGGCCGAGCTGATGGCTGCTGACTCGCTCTTTCCTCTCCGGTCCATTTCTTCCACCACACCGTGCACGTCGCCTCCAGGGAGGCCATGGAAAAGCATGGTTGCCGCAGAGGGGATGATATTATAACTGTTCTCTTCGGATCTGCAAGCCAAGATGTCCATCAGAGGCGAAAGCCGGCGCAGGAACGCCTCTCACAAGTCCTATTTTAGGGGTTCCTTTCTTGCCGTGACAAGTGAAAAATCCAGATCAGGGAGGAAAAAATATGAGGGAAAATTGGACACGTGTTCTCCCCACTACGTCTCATCTGCCAATGGAAATCGTCATCCGAATCTCTGCAGCTCTCATTATTAATCAGCTATGATTAATTCATAAATAACCGCACAGATTTTGGTTTTCTTAGTCGAATTTAGTCTAAGGTAAGGTGTTATTTCTTTCTTATTACCAAATGCTTTTTCTATATTTTCTCTTCCATGTACGATGAATAAACATACCAATAACAGAAGCCCCGCTGCATGTGTCTCAGCACCGATATCTGCTCCTCGCCGGGACTAATATTTCAGGATTTCGACAGTCTGCAAGTCATTGGAAAATGTCTCCCCTTTTTGTGCAGAACAACAACTCTGCTACACTGCCACAGCCGGCAGGAGCCTCCTAAAGCATCACACAGGAAGATAGAACAAAAATATATGTCCAAAAAGCTGTCAGGGAGCCGGGGAAAGACTTCTCCTCCGGGTTCAACAGTAGGCTACAAGTTGAGGCTTCCAGCAGCTGATGGATGTCGCTCAGAATACTTTTCAGTGGAAAACAGGAAACACAGCAGCGTGCAGCTTTATCCAATCCCGCTGGCCGTCCGAAGCAGTTTTCCTTTACAGTAGTCTGTTTGGATAATGTTGTGTCTTTTGCCAAGAAGATTGCATGTGCGTAACAGCAGAAGAGGAGGAGTTGGCTTTACGTTGACTGATGATAGGCGAGTGTTTGCTGGCCCCCAAAACCGCCGTTCCTCCTTCTCAGATCCCGGTTGGACTCTCCGCTCCTTATCAACGGGGCCCTGTTGCGTCACGACGCACCATTTGTGTTCATTGGCTGTTCCGCCGCCACCGAACTGTTTGGATCTACTTTTACAGAGCTGTCTGAGGAAGCAATGGGACCACCGGCCAACCTGACGTCTGTCCGGAGCGGCTCTGAATGTTATTTGAAAGGAGAGAAGAAGAGTGAGGCAGGTTCAGTCCTCTGAGGTGTTGGAGCTGTGCGCGGAGCTCTGCTGGGACCTTTCCTCCTGTGACGCACAGTTGCTCCACACTGTTGCTGCTCAGCTCTCCATGGCACCACAAGGCTGGAGCAGAACTGCAGGCAGTCACCAAACCAGCCATGAAATAAAGAACACGGCTCACTTCCGATTCTTGATTTTTTATTTTAAATTTCAAAAGACATTGTCATTAGTTCAAAAGAACTAATGAATGAATGAATTAGTTTAACTAACCCTAACTAACCCTAATAACTAACCTAAAACAAAAATTGTTCAAAAGACATTAACCCTAACCCTAATAGAAGCGCACAAGAAAAGAAATGAAAACAACGTTTTTCTGAAACTGTTTATTTAGCTCCTCAAAAACACAACTTTGACTCAATATTGTTTAATGTTTAGAGGTACATTTGGTTAATTTCCAAATCAAAACTACACGGTACAAAACTAAGTGTTGCTTATATATTCGTTTGACAAGATTGAAAGCAGAGGCTTTCAAATCTGATTGTTAAATCACATTTCCCTAGAGATATTAAAATCCAATAAATGAAAGAGATTGTAGAGTTATAAAAATAAATACAGAATTGTATTGATACACGTGTTTAAACACATCATGATTGTTATGTAGAACTTTGTGTTAATGCATAAAACCATTTTGGCGACACTGGGTGTCATCTCTGCATTTTTGCTTCATTGATTTGTATTTATTTATTCATTTATTTATCTGCTCCCCAGTCAGACTCCTCTCTGTCACTTGATGACATGTAACAGCGGCTTCACCTCCTCTCAGACAGACAGCAGAACAGCGCGAGGCTCAACTGATCCCGGATCCGCTGCTTCTAATTAGCTCTCTGCTCTTAATTGGGAGGGGAAAGTGGACTTCGTCATCAGAGGATTTATGTGAGACCGGAGGAGAGGTTTGATCTGCACAAAAGACGGTATCTCCAGCGGTGTGGGAGCGTTACACCGCTCTGAGATCTGTGAGTCAATCCGAGCACTTCAATGATTCAAAACCAGATCCATCCAGCCGCTCAAATTCCTCTCGTTATTATAAAGCAGCAATGTTTGAGCTGCAGATTTATTCGATTATACAATATCAAAATGATTTTTATAATGTGTTCCTTGATATGTATCATTTATTTTTATTTTCCTCGCTTCTTCCAAAAATACCTGTCCTGCAATCACCCCCCCCCCCCCCCCCCCCCCCCCCCCCCACGCGCAAAACAGCTCGCGTTTAGGCTATAGTGAAGTTTTATAGCACAAATATGATGTTAAGCTCCTAAATCCTTATGCTAATCAGCTCCTCTGTAATACCCTTAATTGAATACATGCATATTTATCATCTGCGTTTCTCTCTGCTATAGGCCTGGGTTTATACATTAAACATAGCGCAGCGGGCATGTCTGCGGGCGTGTATGAAATATGATATTAGGTGGTAGTGTAAGATTAGGGGGAAATATCTGTTTGTATGTATTTGTACCAGAAGAGCCAAACTGCGCCTTGTTCCTCTGATTTGATTTAAGTCGATTCTCAGGAAGAAGAAGAAGAAGAAGAAGAAGAAGAAGAAGAAGAAGAAGAAGAAGAAGAAGAAGAAGAAGAAGAAGAAGAAGAAGAAGAAGAAGAAGAAGAAGAAGGGGAAGAAGGGGAGGAAGGAGAAGAAGAGCTGAGCAGGCCGAGGTCTGGGCTTTATGTTGGAATATTCTCAGTAATGTGTGTTCACAATATTCACCACAGAGGAGGAGAAAACTAGCAATATGATAATTAACAACAGCGTGTTAAGGCACAGTTAAAATAATCCAATATGTATAATTCATCCATGGAACATTTATTAAAAAAGGTAAAACTGAATGAATTACAGTTCTCTCTCTCTCTCTCTCTCTCTCTCTCTCTCTCTCTCTCTCTCTCTCTCTCTCTCTCTCTCACCCCCCCCCCCCCCCCACACACACACACACACACACACACACACACACACACACATTTTCCTTTTCCTTCTTGTTCCATGGGGGCAGTAGACTCACATCCTCTGGAAGAGAACTGAAAGACAGAGAATCTGAAGGCAAAGCGTCACTAACGGTCATAGTGTATTATCAGTAATACATTATTAATATATGGAAACAAGTAGGTACTGTAACAGTGAATACAAAGGTTAAATGACTGTTTTTAAATTGCACTGATTCAGGATCAGTTGTGAGACTTTCACTACACTGCCTGGATCATTTAAAACAAATAATGATGATGAAATAAGGAGCAAGTTCTAGAGCATCAGCTTATTAATACATGATATGTTGTCACTATTTAAATTGTAACCCTTTGTCTAAGAGGTTTTATTGGAACAATTTCTGAAAATTATAATTCAGTAATTTATTTGTGGAATAGTTGAAGAAGGGATTATATTAGGTGTTGACAATAGGATTGTTTATACCATGAAATTAAATAAATGTGTCCACAGTTTTCATTCACTTCACACCGTGGTAACTGTCACAGTATCTCTGTGTAAAGGCCAAATGGTTTCACAAATCAATGAGAACGACGCTTTTGTGGCAATGTTGGACTGTATATGGATTTTTGAATAAATATGGAGACATGATTTGATTGGACATATATTTTTCAAGCCATAAACATATATTTCTGTTTGACAAGAGACCAACAATAAAGTCCCCAAATGTAATTATTATTTTTTGTTGTTGATGTATAAACTTACATTTTTCTGTCAATTGAATTTCCCAGCATGAAGGTCTTCATGCTGGGTCAAAGCCATACCCTTTGATCAGAATGCCATATTTTAAATAATGTCATCTTTTTTTGATGAAACCTGTCAATGTTTGAATCCCATACAATTCTTAGTAAAAGTACTGAGGACATGACCTCAGTGACCCCAATGGTAGCTGCAATAACAAAATAAAATGGCCCGTATGATTTCAGGTTCAAGTGAAGTTGCACTTCTGAAAAATGTGACCAAAATGGAAAAAATATTGCCAACTCAAACATAAAAAACATTCAGGGTTTAGGACTAAACTTGGTGATTTGGTGGCGTGACTGGATGACATAATGTTCCAGGACACTGAAACTGACACTGGGGAAGAAATCTTTGCTTATATTGACAAAACCTTTGATGTTTGTGATGAAAATATTAATTGATATTAGGTCTCCTGTTACTGCCGATCAGCTGTTTAACTCCAACAACAAGTCTAGAATGCACTAACCCCAAAAATCACCAAGTCACTAATAACTCAAATACTTAGTTTAAAGCATCTGTCCATGTGTGTGTGGTGTGTGTGTGTGTGTGTGTGTGTGTGGTGTGTGTGTGTGTGTGTGTGTGTGTGTGTGTGTGTGTGTGTGTGTGTGGTGTGTGTGTGTGTGTGGTGTGTGTGTGTGTGTGTGTGGTATGTGTATGTGTGTGTGTGTGAGTGTGTGTGTGTGTGTATATGTGGTATGTGTCTGTGTGTGGGTGTGTGTGTGTTTGGGTGTGTGTGTGTGTGGTATGTGTGTGTGTTTGGTATGTGTGTGTGTGGAATGTGTGTGTGTGTGTGTGTGTGTGTGTGTGTGTGTGTGTGTGTGTGTGTGTGTGTGTGTGTGTGTGTTAAATGCTGATGCAGCTCCACTGATTACTCCTGTCCCGTAATGATATCCAAACGGGGCAGCCATCAATAAGACAAATCTGCATTTCTCAGAAAAACATCACCCTCGTCAGGCTGCTGGCATCTTTTTGATCTCTCCTCGTGTTTTAATTGTGTTCTGCATAAAGGTAGAGGGGAGGCATGGGGTGCGTGTGTTTAATGGGATGCTGCTGTGGAAGTGGGGAGTGGGTTACACGCTCTCTGAGGAGAGCTCGGCTGTAATTAAGAAAGGGAACAAAGCAGAGGAGACTAAAAACACATGAAAGGGAGGAAGCAGATCACCTAATCACTGTACGTGCACATCCCTGCATCGCACACACACACACACACACACACACACACACACACACACACACACACACACACACACACACACACACACACACACACACACACACACACACACACACACACACACACACACACACACACACACACACACACACATTTAATGCAAGGAAGAATCAAACATGAGCGTACACACAGAACACACACCTGAGCCTCTCAGATGTCCCTCTCATCATGTAGCATATTTTCCTGCAAACATCCCAGTTGTTCTCGAAACAAATGGCATTTCAACTCTCTATAGGTTCACAACCTGAGGCGCAGGCCCCCCTAAGGGGTCACACAACTAATCTGGAGTCAGGGAAAACCAGAAATATAATAAAGAAACAAGGTTTAATACAATTCCCTTAAAACACATCTTATGGTCTTCCTCTATTAGTAAGTGGACTTTGAGTGTAATAATTATTATTATTACATGTCACTTGTTAGACGCTTTTATCCAAAGAGACTTACATACTCAATACTGTGGACAATCCACACAGGAGCAATTTGGGGTGAAGTGTCTCAGGGACACAACGACATGCTGACTGCAGTGGGGTTTGAACCTGTGACCCCTGATCCCAACACCAAGGCTCTATCCACTGTGCCACAACAACATAATTCTAGCTTATTGTTGAGTTTATTTCACTGTAATATTTTGTTTTTGTCTGGTATACAGCATGTACAGCTCTGGAGTCATGTCTCTATGTCCCGGGTAAATCCAGCCAGGGACTCTAGTTGCAGGGTATTTGCCATCGATCATTCCCTATCACCTCTCTTTTATTAGTTATCTAATCAATTCATAAAATGCTCATAATATGTTTTAACATCATGTTCAAAATATCATAATTTGGATACACAGTGATTTGTATAACAAATGATAGCTTGTGAAAGCCTGGAGAATTTCACCTCTTAACATTTTTAGAAAAAATAATGAATAAGAGAAAGTGATAAAATGACAGCGCACATCTGTCTATAGCAGGCGGCACACGATACCAAAACAGCGCTTTATAAAAGTCAGATCTATTGCTCTTTCCTGTCTCAACTTTCTATTTCCTAGCAGGATGTAACCTGGAGAAAGTGAGGAAGGGAGGAAGTCAAGGAGACGAGACATCATTGGGACTCTGGCGTATGATACTGAAGCATCCATCACTCTAGAAATCATTCTAAAGAAAAAAGAATACCCTGACTCAAGGACTAAACACACAATATATGCACTGAGAAAATGGAAACGTTGACTTTAATTCAATCTATTATGTCAACAGATTTCACATCGCTGTATTAGGTTAGTTGAAAGCAATTCAATTAAGTTTAAATAAAACATATTAGGTTCAACTTGATATTATTGCTTTCAACTACCCTAAAACAGTAATGTCATGTCTGTTGACATAATACATGTCATTAAAGTCAACGTTTCTGTTGTTTTTTCGTACTGCATGTTTAATTAAAATTGTGAATCCTCTGCCTTTACCACACAAAAAAACGAACGTATTACATTTTCTTCTACTTTCTATTTTACAAAACGTTGTGTTTCGGAACGTGTGGTCTTTTATTAAAAAGCTTTCAAGAACTACATTTCCAGTATTCCCCGCAGAGGGGGGGGGGGCGGCTGGTGAGATGGCAGCACTGGAATCAGTTTGTGAACTTAGCTCCAACTCAACCTACCTAGTGAAGGAAGAAGATGTCACCCTATCATATGTTTTGATTGACAGGGGATCTACAGGAAGTGCTGTGGAAAAACACCAATGACTGAAAGCATCCACAAATACACAGACAGTGATGTGATGTAATGACCGTCCACAATTACAGGAAGTCCCAGTAATGGCAGCAGGAGAGAGCAGGGATGTAGGAGGGCAGCCATGACGAACACACTCTGAGGTAAAATGCACTGATGCTTCTTTATTCTCCACGTTAAGCACAACATCACCCAGGAGGCACTGCTCCCCCTGAGAGTGGGGGGAAGTGACAGAAGAGGCATGGTGTTCCAAAGCAGGACATGATTCTAAATGGATACAGAGGACACCATGGAATCTGAAAAGCAGTTTCAATTATTTGCTGATCTTGAAGACTTTTAATGAATGTTGAAGAAACGGTGTAAAAGGCCATAATAAGCGATATCACAGGTCTATTCTGAAAAGGCGAAAGTGTCAGGCCTACTGGACAAACATACACATTTAAGTTGAAAAGACAAAAATTAAAACAACCACATTTGTATTTTGTATTCAAGGCAAGGCTTATATTTATCTAATAATAAGATTATGCAGTACATTCTTATTTCTATTGAAAAACACCATAAATACAATTTGTATTTGAAAAGATTTATGCTTTTATTGGCTATTTATGATTGACTGTAATCATGTAGGTGGAAGACAATGAACCGGTGTGATTATTGCAGGTAAATGATATAACCGTTGGAAAGTAAAATAAGAATACCACAAAGAAAAAATAAAACACAAGTTTAACATTGTTAAATTAGTTAAAATGTAGATTCAGAATATTTAATTGTCCCTTAAATGTACATAAAAAGGACATTTGCAAATAAAACACTCACTCACATTTCTATACGATTGTTATTAGGATGTAATATCATGCTAACAGTATTTCAAGTTGATATTTTTGCCACTCCAAAAGATATTTGGTGCATTAAACTATAATATGAATAATGATGTTTTGAACTGATCACTTGTTTGTTACTACAATGTGAATCGGCAAAGGGAGTATAGATGCTTAAGTAGTATAAAAGCAGAAAGTGTTATTCTGAGGCGTGGTGGAGTGAGGTATGAAGTCAACTATAATGCAATATTTATAGAGAAAGTAGAGAAAACTAAATAAGTGTAATTGTTTTGGATTGGTATGTTCCAACACTCACTGTAGATATAGGTTATTCAACAGACTGTTCATGTTCCATATTTCTTTAATGTTTATTCATATTGTATATTCTGCTCTATTCTTTTTTAATTATTCATTTATCAAATTATTTTTAATGTCAGTTTTGTCTTTATTTGATAACGTACAATAAAAACCAGACATTTATATCCTAATGCATATACACATATATATATATATATATATATATATATATATATATATATATATATATATATATATATATATATATGTGTATATAAACGGTGGTTTCAGAGCAGGAAGCTCTGTGTATCTAATAGCTCTGTTCAAAGTCGACTCTCAGTGGGGGGGCTTCAGCTGATTCTCACGCACCTCGATAAACTCTATACATCTGATCATTATTGTGCTTTATAATGCAGCGTGCGTCGTTGTGGTACATTCTGCTAAATTAAGTGAAATATTTCAACATGTCGATGAATCCCAGCCTTACAAATACATTTTCAGTGTTTTCATTCTGAGAGCAGACCCGTCAAAGTCCTAAATTCTTGCACAAACATTTTTTTTAATCAATCAAATTGACAGGATTAAAAGGATTTATGGTGAATGGAGATAATCAATAATTAGAGTTGTCTGTTTCTCAGAGTTGTGGAACAGTTCTCCCTGGTTTTGAGCAGCGCCGTGCTCCCACCAGAGGCCTGTCAATCAGCCCCAGACTGCAAGGATTACAAAAGAAGCTCATTCTGCCACAGGAGCCCCTCTTTGGAGAGCAATTCTAAAACTTACATGCCTCTTATTTGTTGGGTCAAAGGTTAAATTGCTGACCCTCCCCTCCATTCCTCCCTCTCGCTCTCCCCACCGTGGCCAAGCTGTACTCGGAGCCTTATATTTACATGGATTAGAGTCCTTTCACGCTGAAGAAAAGAGCTGGTTCACAGTCAAAGCCCGAGGAGCAGTCCATGCTGCCCGAGTGGCCACATTATTCACTGGCAGACAATGACCATATTGTAGTTATGTGAAAAAGGAGGGGGCAGGAGGAAAGAGAAATCCCCCCTTTGCCATGGCGAAGTCCTACACTTGTGCCACAGAGAGGGGAGGGCCGAGCCCCATCCGCTTTTTCAAGCAGAGCAAACAAAGCCTGCCCACTGTGAACAAGATGAAGATGTCAAAAGCTTTTAGGCAGGGGGGTGAGACGGGGTTTAGGGGATAAACCAACAAAACAAGTGAAAAGGTCTTTTCTCAAATGGATAAATCCTACTAAGTCTACATTTCCACATCAGATTTACTCTCTTCTTTAACATCCTCTCTCCTCCCCCTCTCAATAACCTTTCCAAATCAAATCATACGGAAAAAGAAAGAAGGAAGTTTCTTAACGCAAGGAGGTTAACACACTTCTCGTTTTTTTACTGATAAAGATATCACTAATCTTAGAGAGTTTACTGCAATATTTCCCAGCAAGGACCGGATGAGCAGAAGCTATAAAAGGTGGCCAGGAGTAGAACAATTTTACGTGAAAATCTAATTAAAGGAGATTTAGAAACCATCTCAAACTGATTTCAGAATCAGCTCCTGACTCACATTTCAAAAGCCTTGAAAAATGTGAATTTTTCTTGGTGCAGCCTGAAAACGAAAACCCCTTGTCTAGGTTATTCTGGCTTTGTTACTGGCATATTTCCTAGCAGTATATGAGGAAATACAGCTATTTCTCCCCAACATGTACCCCTGGCAGTGTGCTGTCTCAGAGGACAGAAGCCTGAGGCACTGTGGAGTGAATGACATAAAGAGGCCTGGTATACAGCCACAGCCAATTCACATGCAAATGGCCAGCCTTGCACTGACTCTGATTAACTCCCTGTGAGTTCATAGTTTCCATGTTAACAAAGATTTAGCCGCTTTTGAGCGAAGCGGTACATTAAGTAGGCAGAGACAGAGGGAGCGAGGGCTGGTGGCGGACCTTACAGTAAAGCCCCCTCAGGACATAATGCAGCCTCCGTGTTGTGGGCCTAATCCAGCTCACAGAGGCAGGACAGAGCCGGCGCTGGTACAAGGAATGAGAAGAAGGAGACAAAGGAAAGCAGCACTCTTGTTTTTCATTCCATCTCAGCAGCAGAAGTCCTCCAAAACCCCATGACTGAACGCAGTGAATGACTTGAGACTGAGCCAGTCAAGAGCTGTGTGCCCAGCGGACCCTATGAATGAGAATGGGTCATGCTGCTCTATAGCACTGCATGTATTTGCTTTTCAACAATGTCAACAGCACTGCCGTCTCACTGATTGCATGTTGACTACTAAATCGGCCACAGCAAATTAAAGTTTGTGAAACAATATTTGTAATAGAAATGTTCACAACAAGTCAGAGGAACAACACCGAGGTGAGATTGAAGTACAAACAGGGAAGCATTTTTTATTAAAAAGTTACAATATTGATGTGGCTTACAGAAAGCTCAAGAAACTTTGTTCAATGTGTACTTGTTACACTGTTTGTCTTGTTATTGATAATGATATCAATTATTTCATTTGGAAAATGTTAATTCCAAAGAGGGCTTATATGGTTTAGTCATGAATGTGTAGGTGGATCCTACATTGGTTCAACGGTCTTTGATTTGAGCTTACAGGGGCCCAATAGAGTTGTCTGGTGAACAAACTAAGTTCATGTATCTTTCCAAAACATATGTGTATCTTTGAGGCCTAATACTGTAAACATGATGGATATAGTTCTTCATACATTCCACATTTACAATTTTGAATTTCAAAATTCTCTAAATCCTACATTGTTAACAGAAGGGTTTGCTATATTAAATTGTTATCCTGTGTGTCCAAGCATTGATTTAAGTATATCAGCAGCCATAAAGGAATCCTTCACCAACAAAATAATCATTTGTAAATCAACTAATAATAATAATAATAATAATAATAATAATAATAATAATAATAATAATAACTTTAATTTATATAGCGCCTTTCATCAACCCAAGGTCGCTTAACAAAGAAACATATAAGGACAAAACATAAAACAGGGGGCAGAAATGGAAGTGTTACATTGCAGGGGGGGAAAGAGTGAGTTAATGTTGGAAGGCTTTGTTGAACAGATGAGTTTTCAGGGTTGATTTGAAGATGTTCAGAGAAGGGGCATTACGGATTTCAGCAGGGAGGGAGTTCCAGAGCGTGGGGGCAGCAACACTGAAGGCACGGTCCCCGAAGGTGCGGAGGCGTGAATGGGGAATGGAGAGCAGGCCGGAGTCTGAGGATCGAAGGGTGCAGGACGGGATGTATGGGTTTAGGAGATCTGTGAGGTACTGAGGGGAGAGGGCATGGAGTGACTTGTAGGTGACGAGGAGGAGTTTGTAGGTGATGCGTGCCTTGACCGGGAGCCAGTAGAGGTTGAAGAGAGTGGGGGTGATGTGCTGCCAGGGCTTGGTGCGTGTGAGAACCCTGGCAGCTGAGTTCTGGATGTACTGGAGCCTGTCCAGGGTTTTGCTGGGAACCCCGGACAGGAGTCCGTTGCAATAGTCCAGGCGGGAGCTAATAGCCGCGTTCACACCAAGTACTTTGCCGTATTTAGTGCCGGCACTCAGAGCCCCGGCACTTATGACCCCAGGGCACTTAGTACAGATCGCGTTCACACCGGAGTACTTTTCCCTGAGGGAAGATTACTTAAATGAGCCGCTGACGTCACTTCGTCTTCTTCTGCTTTGGGTTTACTGGCAGGCCGCAAACAACTTCACGGCGTATACTGCCACCCGGAGTCCCCGGCCGGAAGTCCCCAAAACATTTCAGAGTTGTACGAGGCGTGGTTTGCAATTCGCCCAGCCAACCAGAACTGGGGCACTTTTTTCCCCCAGGAAAGTACCATCTCTCAGCAGGCACTAAAAATGGGGGTAAAAGTTCCCGAGATTAAGTGCTCTTTTTGGTGTGAACGCGACATAAGGGGTACTAACGGAACTAAACGCGAAAAGTACGGTGAAAAGTACTCCGGTGTGAACGCGGCTAATGAAACAGTGAATGAGCTTCTCTGCAACAGAGTCGGAAAGTGATGGCCGGAGTCTGGATATGTTTCTGAGGTGGAAGAAGGCTGATTTTGATACTGACTTGATGTGGTTCTGAAATGAAAGTGTTGAATCCAATACAACGCCAAGGTTGCGGACCTGAGGGGATGGTGAGATGATGGAACCGTCGATGTTGAGGAGCAGATCTCCAACCTTCCCGAGCAGTGCTTTGGGGGCCACAACCATGAGCTCAGTTTTATTACTGTTACGTTTGAGTAGGTTGGTGGTCATCCAGGTTTTAATTTCGTGGAAGCAGTTGATTACTGACTGAGGGGGGGATGGGCAGAGGGTTTTGTGCTGATGTACAGTTGGGTGTCGTTGGCGTAGGAGTGGAAACAGAGACCATGGCTGCGGATGCTATCACCAATCGGAAGGATGTATATTGTAAATAGAAGGGGACCGAGCACCGAGCCTTGGGGGACTCCATGATTGACGGAAGCACAGGGGGAGCTGCAGCCAGCGTGTGTGACAAACTGTGTCCGGTCAGAGAGGTATGAGCAGTGGCGACTGGTCATTAGGGGCAGGTGGGGCACAAAGTAGAAAGTATTAAAATAATAATTATAAAAAAATGCAAAAGAAATACATCTTAAAATATATTTTACGATCATGTTTAATCATCTGATTCGTCTGTACATTGCTGTTTTAGTCTGTGTTCTTCTAATTAGTGTCTACAGTGTGCCTATTGAGCCGTTTTGAGCGACGTGGGTCAAGCCGTTTCAAGATTTTTTAACGCTGCTGTGGAGACGGCCCGTAACGGTACGTCCACACAGCAGCGTTAAAAAAATCTTCCAACGCTTCTGCCCATTCACTTTGAATGGGGTGACGTCACTTTGCCTCACTTTTCGCCGAACTGCATTGTGGGAAGCAGAGCGGAGCTTTGCTGGCGTTTCAGGCTGCAAAAGTTGAGCAATGTTCAACTTTTGAAGCTTCTGAAGCTTCGGTGGAAGCGTCAGCCAATCAAATCCCATTTATGCAGCCAATCAAACCGCGTGTATGCTGGGAGAGACACACCGCAGGTCATTTCCTCATATTCCAAAAAATGGAGCAAGCTTCAACGCACGCCGCTGTGTGGACGGGCCGTAATTCTCTCCGGTAGTCCACCAGCAGATGACAAACACCCACCTCTTCGCCTCTTCCAAGGAACGAGGGGACCGTGCGGCAGAGTTTCAGTTAGATTTTTTTTTTCACCGGTCAACATGTCCGTTAAAGTTGAAATCTTCCGTAGACTTTACTGATGATTTAGAATGTATCCAGACTCAACGTAAGAGCTTGTGCCTCTTCGGGGGGTGCTAACATTTAAACATACACTTTATTCTTTACTTTCTCCGTCTTTATATGTAGATTAGAAGATATTACTTATCTCCGTCATGTTGTTTCCATAGCAACAACAACTTCCTGTCAACAGTGTAAATTCGCCTTCAAAATAAAAGCATCTAAATAAAACAGGAAGTTAACCTAAATTACATTTAAGACATACAACTGCAACGAAAGTAACAACAACAATGTAATATCCTTTTCAGTTTCACAGAACACAAATTGGGTTGTTTACATAATATGTTTACATGATTTTGTTGTGCAATAAATGCAATCTTGATGTCATCGTACTATAATACGATGGCTACACGACGGCATTGCGAGGGCTTCACGTAGTCGTGTTGCCTTCCTAAGACAATCGGGCAGCTTCTTGTTTCCTTCGTATTGTCTTCGTGAGGCGAAAAATGCCCGTTGGCACCGATGATCACACGAAGTAAAGACGAAGATGACACGATTTGACAAGATGCCCTCACGCTGGCCTTACGAAGGGCAAAATGGACACACGAATTCAACACGAAAATGAACCTTCAAAAGGTCCTTCGGCAAATTTTTGCCAGATTTTGCCACCACTCACGAAGTTGCTGCCGGAGCCTGAGAAACTCCACCGGCGGTCATACGATGGCTTAAGATGCCCTCACGAATGGCCCGATGTTGTTACGATCAAAGCCGAATTTGAACATTGCCTTTATCGTGTGTCCATCTGGTGTCAATTTTGGGACAGTGTAACAGGGGTTTAAGAGAGAACAATCCAATATTTAAATGATAAAATTACATTTTTTGGGTATCCTTTTGTTGAACTGTCTGTTTAAAATTAATCGAAGCATCAGACAAAAAAAGCTTTTGAAAATAATAGAATATTTTGATTTAGGTCAAAATATAATATTTGTAAACCTGAAGAGTCAGTGCCAGTGCCTCACCAGCCATGAACCTCACTGCACGTCACAGCAGAAGCTTATATATAAACATCTAAGTTGTTTGTGCCCCACCACTTTTGTACATATAAAAACGCCACTGGGTATGAGTGGAAGAAGGAGAGGGCGGAGTCAGTGAGGCCAAGGAGTTCAGACAGGCGGGTGAGGAGGATATTATGGGAGATAGTGTCAAAGGCTGCAGAGAGGTCTAGGAGAATTAGTGTAGTGATGTAACCTGAGTCAGCTGCGATGAGGAGGTCATTAGCCGCGTTCACACCAAGTACTTTCCTGTACTTAGTTCCGGCACTAAGAGCCCCGGCGCTTTTAACCCCAGGGCACTTAGTACAGATCGCGTTCACACCGGAGTACTTTTCCCTGAGGGAAGATTACGCAAATGAGCCGCTGACGTCACTTCTTCTTCTTCTGCTTTGGCTTTACTGGCAGGCCACAAACCACTTCACGGCGAGTACAGTAGGTGGCGGTATGCACCTTAAAGTTGTTTGCAATCCGCTGCAAAACAAGAGAAGAAGAAGAAGAAAAACTTCCCGCGTATACTGCGACGCCCACCCACTCGCTGTACATTAGGCGTCTGTTGTTTACCTTCCGACCTCAGACATGATGGAGATGGAGTCGACTGAAGTTGTGCTGTTTGTGCTCATGTTATACAGCTTTGTAACTGAGTTAATGCAGCCTGAGCAACTTGCGTACAATAACAAAACAAGCCGAGCACGAGTGGTGGTGGAGAACGCTTTTGGCAGACTGAAGGGCAGGTGGCGGTGCTTGATGAAAAGAAATGACTGCAAGATGGACAAGATCACATTCCAGGTGGCAGCATGTTGCATATTACATAACCTTTGTGAAAGTAATGAGTACAGGGACGAATGGACTGCCTTACCGGCAACCCAGCTTTATGAGGCATCTGAACAGCGTGTAAATTGTAAACATTTTGACAATAAAGATGATCTTTTGTACAGTGCTTTTGTTTCTATTTTATTTTCCAGTCAAGACAGGCAACATTACAATAGTGTACAGTGTGGCAATATAATAACAATAAACTGTGCCAGGTGTGTTGTATGCACAGTAAATAGGCTCAGCAGCGTACCTGTGCTGGACTATGGTGATCTGATTTATATGAATGCACCTGCCAATTGCCTGGTCAAGTTAGATGCTGCGTATCACAGTGCACTGAGATTTGTGACAAACTGTAAAGCATTAACTCATCACTGTACCCTGTATGCAAGGGCTGGTCTGCCTTCACTAACTGTACGGAGGCTCAGTCACTGGTACATTTTTATATATAAAGCCATGTTAGGGAAACTTCCATCCTACATCTGCTCCCTGATCTCACGGCGAATTGTAAGTGGCTACTGCCTGAGATCGCATGCTGTGGTTTTATTAAATGTGCCAACTGCTAGGACTGTCTTAGGGAAAATAGCATTTAGATGCGCAGCTCCACTGTCCTGGAATAGTCTGCAATTAAAATGGAAACTGAGCAATCTGTTGCCACTAAATGTTTTTAAAGCTCGGTTGGATGCTACTGAATCGGAAGCTGTTGGTACCTGTGCATGTGGATAGTTATGTAAATTGTAATCCCTGTAATGCTACTGTATGATGTCCTTTTGTTGTTCTGTTTATGTTTTTAATGTTTCATGTGGAACCTACTTGAGCAGGTCTCCCTTGAAAAAGAGATCAATGATCTCAATGGGATACAACCTGGATAAATAAAGGTTTGAAATGAAATGAAATGAGCAGCAAACCCACCGTTATTATTTATCTTCCTGAGACCCACTGCATCCGTCTGCCATAAACATACATGTTAGTTTCGGCCCATAGTGGACTCCATTTTGTGTTGTGTAAAATGGGGGGGGGAATTAAAAGTTTGCAAATCCCCATGTCCTCCTCAGAGGACAATCATAAAAACATTTAGTTTTAGGTCAAATAATATTTAAAATGATATAAATTATCATATTTGTGTATGTGCCCCTGCCATTCCTCCACAAGGTTGCAACATTGATGATAAATAAATGACAAATAAAGCTTTGCCAGTTTATAACCGATGAAACATGATGGTATCAGAATAATCACTTACATGTGATGTATAGGATGCTACACAGGCCACTAAAGATAAAGTGTCAGGAGAAATAAGCAAGATACATGATCTGTTTAACAGTAAATAGAAGTTCACATTTTTAATGTAAATAAAATAGAAGTTGTACATGTAAATTAACATTATCAATATAAAATAAAGTGTCAGTTGTATCAAGACTATATAATAACAGTAATAACAATAATATAAAATGAACTGGTGAGCATCTTGTCCTCCGTTTCCTGGGCCTTGGTGAACAGCACCATCTGATCCCCGTGCATCGACTCTTTCACCACGGCACGCCGGTCCTCCAACGCCTGGGCGGTGTCAAAGAAATTCGCATCCCGTGTCCGCTTTCCTAAGAGGGGAAAATAAGCAAGATACAAGATCTGTTTAGTCGCCATGTAGTTTTACAACATACTAGGAATGTTTTTTTGGTATTTTCACAAATAGAATTAAGGTTTCACAAATCTGAAACTGTGTTATAAAGAATGTTTAGCCTCTCTGGGATAATCCAGTCCAGATTTGATGAGTCTAGGTATAGTGGTTTTAGATCAGGACCTGGTCTAATGTGGCCAGGATGCGAAAAAGCACTAAAATCTCTCTTTTTTGTATTTTCACAAATAGAATTAAAGGTTTCACAAATCTGAAACTGTGTTATAAAGAATGTTTAGCCTCTCTGGGATAATCCAGTCCAAATAAATCGGCTATGCAGCGATTTAAGAGGTTCAAACACGGAGGATTGTTCCTTTTTGAAGAGTGCTTCATGTATGCTTGAACTTTGTTTAATGTTGTTGAGGCAAGTTAAACATAAAATATGATGAATATTATGAAATAAACATGATTGTGAACATCAGTTCGATGCGTAACGTTCTTTCAAGACAAAGTTACAGTGTGTGTACCTTTGCGTTTGGTTGCTGGTAAGGAGGACGAGGCGCTGTGATCTAGAATGCAAAGCTCGCTTGTTTCCAATCCCGAGAGTTGTCCATCCTCGCCTGAAACAGACGATTAGTGCCATGAGTTAGTGAAGCAAATTACAGAAACACTGCACAGTTATTCACAAGTCAAAACGTTTACGGCCGAGAATATCTAGCTAGCTAGATGTAGCTAGCTCGGGGCCGGTGTTAGCCTAGCATGGCTAGCTTGATCTACTGAGCAAATAAAAGTACATCTGAGACCATTATTGTGCAGATTAAAACCCCAGTGCATGTAGTTGATTTTACCTTCGTCGTGGTAGTCATCGTTGGCCACTGAATCCGGCGTTTGTAGTCCTGAGTTTCTTTATTTTTAGCCGGCTGTGCACGATTCCCAGGTCGAGTGAAAGCTACTGAACTGGCTTCAGTAGCATTCCCTGGGTCGCGTCCTCGGCGTAGATCTCCAGAAGCGCAGACACCTCCTCATCATTTCTTGATGCTTGTCATAACTGCTTTCAAAAACAAACCCAACGCTCCGTTGGTGCGTTGGGTTTGTGTAGCGAGGAAAAACAATGGCGTCTCCACACAACATGTTCACAGTTGTACGGGCGTGGTTTGCAATTCGCCCAGCCAATCAGCACTGGGGCACTTTTGGGGCACTTTTCACCCACAGAAAAGTACGCTCTCCCAGCGGGCTCTAAAAATGGGGGTAAAAGTACCCGAGATTAAGTACGATTTTTGGTGTGAACGCGACAAACGTACGTGAACTAAACGCGAAAAGTACGGTGAAAAGTACTCCGGTGTGAACGCGGCTATTGGTGATTTTGATCTGGGCGATCTCGGTGCTGTGGTGTGTCCGGTAGGCAGATTGAAAGGGTTCATAGAGCTCATGGTTGGACATGTGATGGTGGAGTTGGTCGGGCGACTGCTCTATCCAAGATTTTATCAAGGTAGGGAAGGTTGGAGATCGGTCGATAGTTATTGAGGTCAGTTGGGTGAAGTCCGGGTTTTTTGAGAATGGGGGTGACTGAGACGGTTTTGAAGGATGTTGCGTAGATGCCAGTTAACAGCGAGGAGTTGATGATGTCCACAATGGTGGGCAGAACCATTACTACTACACAATTCGAACTGTATCATCCCTCAAACTCTTACACACATCATACTACTGTATTTGCTTAAACCTTCCTATCTAAACACTTTAGGTGCTTGACTTCTGTGTGAGTCCGGATAAGTTGGTCCCCATTTTCTTTAACTCATGAAGACTTTTCTCCTTTTTTGTATTTTTCCTTTACTATGCTGGCCTGCAGGAAAAACAAAGTTCTCTTTAAGAATTCAAGGTAACACGGGGTGAGTGATTCATATACAGATGAATGGTTTGTTTGATAATCACCAGCTGACTCAGTCTGGCCCTTGACAGTCTTCTACTATCCAAACCATTACAGACTGATTGCAAACAGTGGTGTGTCCAGTTCTTGGTCACTGTGATCACTTTGTGATACTGTATTAAAAAAGTACCTACCAGTGTGTTGCACTCCATAGCATGTTTTCCAATGTTAAGGACAAGCATAAGAGGGAGCATGGGAGGTTGTGGCTGAGTGGTTAGTGCGCTGATCTTCGGATCACAGGGGCACTGGTTCGAATCCCGCTGCAGTCAACATTCCGCTGTGTCCTTGGACAAGACACTTCACCCCAAATTGTTCCTGTGGGGATTGCCCACAGTATTGAATGTATGTAAGTCGCTTTGGATAAAAGCATCTAACAAGTGACATGTAATGTAATAAGAGGTTTTTGCGTTGAGTGACTTTGCATGAGAGAGACTTTTTTTGTGCAGCTTTGCTTCATATAGGCTGGTTGCTGTGCCACCCTCACAGAGCAGCAGCACCCTGCATGCTACTGCTCTGCTGGTGTGAAACCAAGAGAATAGCCTTTGTCAAGGTGTACTCGCTTCAATTCTCACTCATCTCCCTTGGCATAGGGGTGTTAAATTATATGCTCCAGAGGACTCCACATTCATATTTTTTACAAGACCCAGGTTATTAGGCAAACAGGCTCTGCACATGTCCCCCGCTATGACAGTTTTCGCAGTCAAGGATTTCGACCTTTATTTCCATCCAAGTATCGCCTGCACTCCCTTTCGCACCCCCTTTGTGACACACACACACACACACACACACACACACACACACACACACACACACACACACACACACACACACACACACACACACACACACACACACACACACCACCCCTCGCCAATTCCCGCTCCCTCTCCTTCTAACTAGGCGAGAGCCTCTAAGTCTGTGGAGGGTGTGATCACAGTGTAGTTGCTCTGGGTGTAAGACTCCAGGCAGAACGGCTGCAGATCCAAACCTCCCAATCTACTCTGTGGATTGACAGCACAGCCCCCAGCCCCCTCACCTCTCATTTTGCAGCTTTATTTATAGTTCCCCTCTGCGTAGTTCATAGGGGGGGGGGGGGGAAACGATGTTTCTGATGACCATTTGTTCCTGAAGAGGAGACAAATTACAAATGTGAGCGTAGCCTTTGTACTTTGAAAATGCCTTTTTCATAACCAAAAACGGCCCTGATGAAAAGACCAAGGAACATCAAAGTGGTTCGCCCTCCGACAGAAAGGTTAAAAGTTGAGCTTGAACACTGATTCTCTCACATTTTTCCCGGGACGATTCTCATTAGCCACTCATTTTAATCAGATGCGCCATCAATTAGTATGACTTTTCTATGTGTTTGATGCTTAAAAGTTGGATCTCAAGGACGCAGAACTTTCAGCGGACTCAGATGGGAGGCCTGCTGCATTCATGTCTGCGTTTTTTTTATTGCCAACACTGAGGAAGTAGTTAATTCAGAGATGGCCAAGGTTCAAGCCTGCAGCACAGAGAGAGCACGTATGTGTAGGCACAGTAAATAGGATTGGTTAGGGATACGCCATTCTCACTTCTGCCCCCTATTAGATCATGTCCAATTGGTGACTTTATGAACATGTATTATTTAATAGAGTAGTAGTTTTGAGATTTGTTGAGAATTTGAAGTAAATGATATGATTACTGGGGGATTTCGATGTATCGTCAGGAAAACTGTCCACTGGCTATGAGCTGAATATATAAACTATCATCAGCTCTAATTCAAAAATATCAGCGTACGCTCTGGACTGGAAAGACCACATATGGGTCAACCCAGAGAAGTGTCATACTGGAAATAGATGTTGTCCGTTTGGGGACTTGCAGCAGGCTACATGTTGCCGACAGCTGAGACAGACACGCGTCAAATCTGATACGGCCATACGTGCAGGCAAAACTGTTGAATGTGGACGTTTAACCATGACCTGAACTACATGTTTTTCAGTTTAGTTACTTTCTTATTTGCAAAATGTGAGTTTGTTAGAGCCTTTGCACACTATGTCAGGCAAATAAAAATCCATTGTGAAATGAGTGGATGTGAAATTTAAACATCTTGGAATTACATTACACATCTCTTAATACCATCATCATTTTTATTGTACATTTGGAAGCCTATACCTACCTATTTTCTCTCTATTTTATTCCGCCCCTTCTTTACCTTTTGACATTTTCTGGTGAGTAAAAACGTTTGGGATATTTTTTGGACAGTCCACAGGTCCACTGATGTGGCAGCCAACTGGGATTAGTCCCAGTATGCAGGTGGTCAGTACATCGGTAGTTTCTTGTTATGCCAACAGTACGCTCTGGACTGGAAAGACAGTCTGGATTAGTCTTCAACATTATGCTGTGCAAGGGGGGCAAAATTGACATTCAAAAATAATAAATGTTGACATAATCTTCAGGAGTTTCCCAAATGAACAGTGTTCATCCTCTGGGGAGCACGAATATTCTCTGATATCTGGTGGAAGTTTCAGTCCCTGGAGACCACGGCCATCCATGCCAAATTCAGGCAGTCTGAGCAGTTTGATGGAAAAATCTGCAAAGCAAAAAGTAAGTAAACATTATTATAATGTATATCAAAAGTTATTTGTATCCATTTTTAAAAGTGGCAGAGACTACACTGCACTTTAGTTTTTGGATTGAACTGTCACAGATGGGTAGGGGTTGAACATTTCAATCTAAGCACAAAAAACAAGGTGGAGGATGTAGAAGGAGGTGTTGGAGCAGGGCTCTGCTGGGGAAAGGCAGGTAGCTGAGCAGAGGGGAAGGAGTTAACACTCAGCTGTGGTTAATCTCCTCGGGGGGACTTTGGGGCAATGTGCAGTTAGAGTGGAATGTGAATGTGTGTGATTCTGACCAGGGGCTGGCACAACTGTCTCTCACTCCTCCTGCAGAGAGCCTCTGGTCGCTCCTCTCAGCAGTGTTATTTCTCCCCAGCACCCTATTAAAACTGCTCTCAACACATGGAACCTGCTTCCACCATGGTAGACGAGAAACTCCCCAGAGTCTAACCACTGTCGCTTGAATCCAAACCACACAAGACCTTTGAGTACACAAGCATTACACCGAAGAATTAACTCAGCTCTCTGAAGATGTTGGAAATATTCCAGCTTGGCAAGAGAAAAAATTCAATGAGTTCAAATTCCAGCGCTTTCTGAGAAGCTTCTGATATCTTACTGACACGTCAACATGTTTTTATATGCACTGTAAATAAATAACCCACCAATTCAATCCTAACAGTTTTCAAAATACACTTGGATTTTTAAGTAATACATTAACACATCTTCTAAAAACATGCGCAAATAATGGCTACATGTCTTGATAAATACAAACATGTTTTTTTGTAATATATACTGCAGCTAACACTAAGAAAACACGAGTTGTAATATTGTTTCTTAGTAGGTTATTTATAAAAAATGACATAATATTACTACCACCATTAACGTGATGTAATGGAAAGGCATTCAAGAAATAGCTCTGCACTTTGAAGGACATTAAACGTGACATATCTACGTATCATTAGCCCGTCCTTTAACGCTCTGTAACAACTCGATATTGACGTGTAATTCATACGCAAAAAATGAAAAAGTCCATCAGCTTCAGCCCTGCAGCTGCAGTTTCTCTGATAGTAGCTGTACTCATGTGTACAATAGTTTAAATATTTGGTAACACTTTATATTAAGGTACATAAATTAACCATTGACTAGTTGTTAATTAACATGCATATTCGCAGTATATTGGCTCTTTATTAGTCATTATAAAACACTTATTAATGCCTTATTCTACATGACCATATTCTGCAAGTAATAATAATTAGTTGAGGATTTTCCCTCAATAACCCTCTGATTAGTGCTGATTTATTGCAAGTAAGTTTGTAGGCTACATGAGTTTTGGTCTTAATATGCTCTGCTCAATATGCGCCTAATAAGGCAGCAGTACCACAACAATAGTAATTCTCCCATAATAACACTTAACAAATATGATCTATTCTTATGTAACAAGACATGAAACTATAAGTGTTAATTGTGTCTAAATAACTCAAAATTAGGTATTTCTATCTAAGAATATGTGTTGGGGTATTGACAGCTCAGCTACCAGTAGCAAGGTGATATTGACCTGTATGTTTCATATTTGCACATTTATATTTTTGTAAAATGTGTACTGAAGGTTAGACAGGAAACCGGGTACAGGAAGTAGGAGAGAGAGAGTAGTACTAATTTTCCCTATGCAACCTGAAAAGTAAAAGGGTCAAGTCCGTCAGAAAGCAATGACTGTAAGTGTAAGGATTAGTAACATGTATTGTGTTTATGGGATGACATTCTGAGATGTTTAAACACAATGAGAAAGCGTTAGCATACATGCTAGCGTTAGCCATACTAGCCTGTATACATGCTTATTGCACAGCTAGCATTAGCTATATTTTCCTTGTTTACACTTAGCGGTCCTATGTGTTAATCTGTGTATGTTACACTTGCATGTATGAGATCATTAAGTGCCTTGTAACTTCTTTTTTTATAGTTTAACTCGTTTGAATGTCAGTGGACTGCAAATAAGTCAATAAAGGAGCATGGCTGCTCATTCCCTGGCTCTCAAAAGAGTTTGGCTGGCTGTTTAATCTATGTTCACACTGAGACAGTACAACACATAGAGAGAACAGTACACCTATTGTGTAAGTACATACAGTACAAGCAGGTCACACAGTATGATCACAAATACATAAACTCTGTTAAAAATATGTTTTTATTAAAAGTAGAGGCTGCATATCTGTTCTCAGCCTTGGAGAAACTTGACATGTTTTGGTATATGTCTGAACCTCTCTTTAGTGGTTCATTAATAAAACAGATATTTCAACGTGTGCCTACTTTGTTCATGTGCTGTTGAGGTTAATTTCAGTAGTTGCGTGCTATAAAGTATTTACAAAGTGTGAAGAGGAGGCAACTTTAGAATAGGGAACCTGTTCAGGTCAATTAGAGTCAAACTACTAGCTTATTGGTTATGAACAAGACTTCACTTTAAAATAGGGAACATGTTCTTAGATATAAATACCTAATTTTGAGTTATTTAGACACAATTAACACTTATAGTTTCATGTCTTGTTACATAAAAATTAGGGCTGTCAAGTTAACGCGTTAATAACGCGTTAACGCAAAAAAAAATTTACGCCACTAATTATTTTAACGCGATTAAGGCATGTGTATTTTTTGTCCTCGGCGTAGTTTCAGAGCGCATCGAGTTTAAAATACCATCTACAAGCTGATGCTGACAGCCCCGCTCCTGCTGCCCGCTTGTGGCAGACCACACTTCCACGCTCACCGGCAGGCCCGGACTGGCCATCGGGAGGACCGGGAGGGTGTGTGTATGTGTGGCGCGAGCGAAGCACACCTTACGTGTTGTTGTTGTTAGCATCTGGTGCTAGCTAGCTGAGCTAACGGATATAAGGAGCTGTTTCAATGAAAACAGAGGAGCGACATTTCGCCGACAACTGCGCCGAGCACTTGACTTTATGCAGGTAGCCAGACAGCACACTCAGCACGGATAGTGCCGCAACACAGCTCATACACACAGGCATATATGCCTTGAGCTGCACATAGCTCCAACGATCCTTCACATTCTCACACACACACACACACACACACACACACACACACACACACACACACACACACACACACACACACACACACACACACACACACACACACACACAGTATTGTATTATTGTATGAGAGGTTCTAGGTTGAATTGAGGCGAATATTTGTAATGTTCAGAGGTTGTTGTGTTTAATATTCATGAGAATATTTGTCATTGTTCAAATGATAATAAACAAACATATAAAGCATAGCTGTCCACTCATATGTTGATAAGAGTATTAAAAACTTGAAAAATATCCCTCTAAGGTACATTTAGAACAGATAAAAAATGTGCGATTAATTTGCGATTAATCGCGATTAACTATGGACAATCATGCGATTAATCGCGATTAAATATTTTAATCGACTGACAGCCCTAATAAAAATAGATCATATTTGTTAAGTGTTATTATGGGAGAATTACTATTCTTGTGGTACTACTGCCTTATTAGGCCCATATTGAGCAGAGCATATTAAGACCAAAACTCATGTACAATAACTTCCTTACTTGCAATAAATAAGCACTAATTAGAGGGTTATTGAGGAAAAACTCTCAATTATTACTTATAGAATATGGTCATGTAGAATAAGGCATTAATAAGTGTTTTATAATGACTAATAAAGAGCCAATATACTGCTAATATGCATGTTAATTAACAACTAGTTGGTGGTTAATTTGTTTACCTTAATATAAAGTGTTACCAAATATTTATTTTATAAAACGTCCAGTTAGGTTGTAGTCAAATGGGTATCCACTTCTTTTATTGCTATAAATATTTAAGCAACCCTTTTTTGTTGATTTTGTTGCTTACACTTCTCCAGCTAAATACTGGGTGTTTCTATAACATTACAGTATCAAATAGAAACTGTGAGTTATTAAACTAAAATGCTTCCCATTCCAGCAAATTATTTTTCTCTAACTGTATGATACTGTAGAATATAAAGGAAGTTGGGCCACAGTACATTGGAAAAACTGAAACGTTAGGTTTAACTTAAAGGTGGGGTAGGTAAGTTTGAGAAACCGGCTCGAGATCGCTAGAATTTGAAAATACACAACCGGAGAAAATCTGCCACTTCCTTATAGAGCCCCTCCTCCAACACACACGAACGCGCACATGACCAATGAGGGCACGAGATAAGTTTGTGCACAGATGGAAGGCTGACAGGCTGGTAGGCCATCCAGTTATTTTAGCCGGGCCGGCTAAAATGATTGGTTGTACTTTTTACAGCACTGTGGCTTCCACAGATGACATTTTTTTATGGATTTGTTGTCAAAGCACTTCAGATATTCATTGCTATCGGGATGTTAAGAGCATTCCATGGAATATAACAAAAAGTGTATCTCGAGCCAGTTTCTCAAACTTACCTACCCTACCTTTAATATTATTGCTTTAAACAAATCTAATACAGTTAGACATAATACATTTCATCAAAGTCAACAGTTCAGTTTTTTAGTGTAGCTTCAGCATTCTAGCTTCCAGGAACAATGTTCCCAAAACACTTACATGCCTTTATATTAAAGTTGCTTGGAAAAATGTAAGCAATTTTTAAAAGGCTCTGTCTCTGAAATGTGTGTTTTTACACCGTGGTTAAGGGGTTTACTCCCAGTGGGTTCCTCTCAGTAAACTTCAGGGGGTGTGTCCCATTTCCGTTGTGAATTTGGAAACTTCAACAGATGGTAGTAATTTACAGAAACTCTTTGTGATGAAGGCAGAGCTTACACTGTATCGGTATTCTTGTGTTAAAATACCACAAGTAGAGTTGAATGGTGAAATCTTTTAAAACTTTAACGAGAAAGCTACAACTTGGTGACAGAGGGTGAAAATAATGTTTGCTTATGATTTGAGCCTCTGTGAGAATAACGGCATTCAACTGGACCCCAGTTTCATATGCATAAGTGTGGGTGCCACAAGGCACTTAACACTGCCAGGGTGAGGGGCAACATGCTCAATGAAACCACCCAGGCTTCACATGAATGCACTGCAGCATATATCTTTACATGAAACCCACAGTAGAGATCAATATTAAACTACTTAGTCTTGTTTTTATGCCTTCTACTCTACAAGGCCATGAATCCCCAGGGTTTGTACCCCCCTTGAACGAGCATGTGGAGTGTTATGTAGAGCGATGTGTAGCACAGAAAGCATTCCCCTGTAGTTTACTGGGGGCTTGGCTGGGTATGGCAGATGTCTGCAACACTGCTCTGCACCGAGTTGAGGGCTCCATTTCAAAGGCCTGTTTACTGGCAAGTCTTAATAGGAAGTGATCTTAAAGTGTTCCTTTAAACATGTCGGAGGCTAATGGTTTAATTTGCTCTGGGTATTGCTCTGTCTAATGAGATTTAGCATGCGCTCCCAACTGCACCACTCAAACTCTCATCTTTTGGAAAGAGAGACATCATTTCCTCTCTTCATGTATAATGCTGCATGTCTTTTAATTTGTCACATTATGGATTTGTTTTTCCTCATTGCTGCATCAGACTGAATTTTCCTTATGATAGCGATGTTGGCTTTTCAATGAGGTGAGAGCCTGTGTGGCTAACATGTGATGAGCATAATATTTATGTATTTTGTGTGCAATATATTTGTACATTTATTTTTAAGTGTGTCTTTCTTTCTTCTTAATTTCTAACTTTCTGACTGTTCAGTATGCATGTGTGTGTCACTGTGGCGATTAGCGTAACACAACTGATCTGCTACGTCTGCATGTTGTACGACTCATTTTCTCGAGCACCAAAGGTTGTGTGCATGTGTGTGTTGCTGCACACACACACGTCCACAGTGCAGCAGGGCTATAGGTGCAGCAGTGAACAGTGATGGATTGGCTCCCAGAGGCCTCCTGTGTGTTCATTTCCAGAGTCCAGCCGGTGGCTCGGGTCATCGCAGGGATCAAAGGCTGTGACTGGATCACAGCAGCATCCCTCCCTCTGGTCCACGGACTTACACCCCCCACCCCCCACCCCCCTCCCTCTCTGGATGAAGACAGATAGAAAGTTATGTTCTCCTGTTTGACAGCTTCTTCATTTAGCCCACCTCTCTCTGATGGAAGATGCCCTCCTATACTCTTCGCCAGAGGCAAGATATTTCTCTGTCATTTCGATTCTGATTTGTTGCTCATGTTATCTCCATGATTTCAAATCAAACTCTCGTCAGAGACAGAACAATATCTGCTGTGAAGCCGGACTTGTTGTGTCTCGCTCCTTACCCCGCTGGAAAAGCTAAAGCACTGATTTAGTGTTCTTAATTACGTCATTGATTTCACAGTCAAATTGAAAAAAGATACATAGAACTGTATGCTCATTATATTCATCACAGTACATCCCCTTAAAAAACTCTTGCATCATGAACATGGTGATTCTCTCTTTTTTTGTGTATTTTACAACATTAACTCCACCTTGCAAATAATTACTATTATTCAAAACACTGTACTCTTTTAGAAAGTCTCTACCTTCTAGCCATTGGTTTCTTAAAAAAAATCACTGTTCAATTCTAGATTTAATTAAAGAATGAAATGAATAGGTAGAGACCTGCATGGGACTCCACATTCCTCCTCAGGAACTTTCCCATCAGTCTCCCAGTCTGAGTTTGAGGGTTATATGCTGGAGATAAGCTCTTCTGGGTAAAACTCCATGAAATGCAGCAATGGGATTACAGGTTCCGTTCACAAGTCTTAAACAATCCTCTCTGAGACGGATTGCTTTTATTCACTTCTTCTTTTCATCTCTTTGTGTTATCACTTGTTTTTCTTTTAAACCCATTGACTGACTTTAATGTCAGATTCACTGTAGTGTGCACTTTATACATTTTATACACAGAAAACTGGGGTTACTGTAGGTCAGCGTGCTGAACAGCTATTCATGATAATGTGATCAGATTCATCTTTAGTTCTAGGGGGAAGGATTAAGCTGTAACATTTCACCACTTGATCTGTTATTGATGCAATAAGCAAGAAAGCATTTCATATCAAGTACAGGTGTTGTTTGTTGCAGTTATGCAGCCCCATCATGCCTCTCCACCAAATGTGGCTCTTTTCAATAGATGATGAATGACATGTCAGGACCTGGTGGAGCCCAGGTGACACAGAGAGCCATTAGCCATTTTATGTGTTATAATTGTGCGCAGGGGAAAAATATTTTGGGCCACTTCAAATCTGTACATCAGATGTGTGTTCCTGGAGGGTCACACTGTGAGGTCAAACAAATGAGAGAATAAAACAGAAAACAGAAAACAGCACTGACGTTGTTATTAAAAGAACATTTAAGGGAATATTCAAGGCATGTGAATGATCTTACAGCTAATGGCACAATGCCCAAAGGATGACCCTGATCATTTTGAGGCAGGTAATAGGCAGTAAATGCACAGTGTAGCGTATTCGCGGTAAACATAGGAAAAAAAGTTCCTAGAATTGTCAGACAAATGTTTGGATTACTGTTTTTTCTCCTGAAGGTAAGCACATTTTCTTTTCTTTCCTTTTCGATGCTGTATGTGCATGTGTGGCAGCAAACCTGCAGAGGTGAGCTGCTTCTGAGACCTGCTGGCTTCAGGAAGATCATTTTAGAACTTTGTACCTCGCCAAGTGCTTTGCAAGTTTCTTTTGTCTAATAACAGTTTTTTTTATTTGTTTGTTTCCACCCAACATTTCAATTCGAAGCAAGGTTAAGTTTGTGCTGCGTTCACACACACTCAGGGAAGTGCTTGGTCAGTATGCATACTAAAACCCCTTCTTGCTAATGTACATAATGTCTCAGACTGCGAATCCAAAAATAAGTGGAGTAGCTGCTCAAAGCCGGAGAATTCCAACTCGCTTTAAATGAAGCTGAAGCAGCTTCATAAACACTGCATAAAGTAATATAATAACTTATACACACTGCTTTTTCTTTGCTTGGCAGTGACACATATAGCAGTGCTAAAATAATGTCTTGTAAGTATAGATATAGATTATTATAGAGTACAGTGTTTACAGTTGGAATTATGAATCAGCACATCATTCGACATTGGATCTTATTATGCTCTACAAAAAATAGTGCACATTTTTTATTTAAACAGTATCAAACTTGGATGAGTGTCAGTTGTAGAGAGAAGAAATGTAATACATTAGCTGGCTTCTTATATTGATTAGAAATATACATGACTTCACAGGGCATTATTAACGTTGATTTCTGATACCTTTATATCAGGAAGCATCTCAGACAGGCAGGTCAATCAAGCCCTCTCTGAGTGTGTGTGTGTGTGTGTGTGTGTGTGTGTGTGTGTGTGTGTGTGTGTGTGTGTGTGTGTGTGTGTGCCCTCTTCACAGCATGGTGCAGAAACAATCTCCAAGCCAAACTAGCCCTCCTCTCTCCCTGATATCTTTAAATTGAAATATTGTGATGATTCCCCTGGTTCAGGGGAGGCTAGCTGTAATCGCCAGACAAATGATGTGGAAAAGCAATAAAAATGCGCTCCCAGGAGACTCTTAGCTGGCCGAGTGACACGGCCATGAGGGATAGGAGCTGCCGATATGTCTATGGAGAGTGATCCGAGAGCAGCAAAGCACTGCCTCACAGGATCTGCTTAAAGGGGATTTGACTAAACAAATGGCAGCATATGGTAGATGAGAGAGAGGAGGCGAGTGGAGAAAGGGAGAGGTGCATTGTTTTCAGAGAGAAAGGAAGCAGGGTGTAGTGTAGGGGGGGGGCATGTCTCTCCTCCCCTCTTCAATCTTTCATTATGTTGTCACTCTCTAGCTGCATGCTTCCAGTAACACTTTAATTAGCCTCCATGAGTTTAATTGTGCGTGTATGTGTCAGCTTGTTTTGCTGCGTAAATCTGGCTTGTTTGTTTTTTGCCCACTGTGGGTATCACTGCTGCAGGGAACAGCGCACACCTCACAGTTAACCCCTCTTTTCATTTCCTGTGTTATTTAGCTCAAGTGAGATTTGCATGGTTCTGCTCATCATACTGCAAGTACAGGATGTCCTTCAAGGTGGCATGGTATCTCCCAAGCTTTACACAACATTTTAAGAATACCTGCTTTTGTCGCATGATGTTTTGGAAATGTGCTTTTTATAATCTTAAAGGTGGGGTAGGTAAGTTTGAGAAACCGGCTCGAGATACACTTTTTGTTATATTCCATGGAATGCTCTTAACATCCCGATAGCAATGAATATCTTAAGTGCTTTGACAAAAAATCCATAAAAAAATGTCATCTGTGGAAGCCGTGGTACTGTAAAAAGCACGACCAATCATTTTAGCCGGCCCGGCTAAAATAACTGGATGGCCCACCTGCCTGTCAGCCTTCCATCTGTGCACAAACTTATCGTGCCCTCATTGGTCATGTGCGCGTTCGTGTGTGTTGGAGGAGGGGCTCTGTAAGGAAGTGGCAGATTTTCTCCGGTTGTGTATTTTCAAATTCAAGCGATCTCGAGCCGGTTTCTCAAACTTACCTACCTTTAAGCAATCTACGCCTTTTATCACACAGAAGAGGAAAGATGAATCAAGCTTTGTAGTCATTTTATGTTTGTGTTCCCAAATCGTACTTTATTGTGCTTTCTGTGTGTTTTTTATGTATATTTGTATATCTCTTTTTCTAAAAAGAAAATGAACAAAAAGCCCTTGTAACACTTTACATTAAAAGCAATATCATGTGTAAAGGTGTAAGGCTGAGGGTGATATCCATACTGTATGGACTTATTTGACTTGACTAATGACACACAAATGTAAAAGGATACATTAAACATATTCTCACAAATGTATTAAGGATATATATTTTCCTGGTGGCTGGTATCTCCTCAGTCAGATGTAAGATCTACATTGGACATTAATACCCTCCACTGAAAATCAGAATGAATACAGAGTCTATGCTGTTGTTACTAAGTGTCCTCCTCTGTTTTTCTCTTTCCTGATTCTTTGTGGCGAAACACGGAGCAGCCAGTTTTCTGGCAGGAGGAGGTTCAGCAGCCTAGAGCTAAGGGGAGCATCAAACCACGGCTGTGTGTTTCCATCTGTGTGTGTGTGTGTGTGTGTGTGTGTGTGTGTGTGTGTGTGTGTGTGTGTGTGTGTGTGTGTGTGTGTGTGTGTGTGTGTGTGTGTGTGTTTCTGAAGCTGCTGTTGTTGCTGCTTCTGTGCTGTTACCACTTGCCTCTGTCTCCTCCCGTCTCTGGCCTAATCAACAGAACAGCCTCAGCTGCCCCTTCGGATCCCCTGCCAGGGTCCCTATCATCCTCTGATCAAATATTAATGTGTGATACTGAGCTTGCTCACTAATCCAAAGCCAATTAATATTATCTGTCAATTATTTACAGATCCTGAGGTGCGGAGGCAGATCCCTGAGGACTACATCGGCCAGGTTCAGAATACGTAATTGACTTCCTCTTTCGCCCCACCCCCCAACCCTGTCCTACCTTCATTCCGTCTTCCTCTCCCTCGCCTGCGTCGTCTTTCTTTTTCCCCTCCCTTTTCATCTTCTTCCTTTTGTGTTTATGGGTGTCTTTTAAAGCCTAAATGGTTGTTTTCAGTGTTCAGAGTGAGCGGCGCAGGATGCAGCCTGGGCATTAGCATTGCTGATATATCTGACATTGCTGGATAAGGGCTGCGGGGGGGGCTGTGCTCTGCTAGGGCTTTGTGTCTGACTCTCACTCATACAGTGCAGTATGGGAATACTGTTATTATTTGTATCACTGATGCGCAACAACATGACATGTTTCAAATCCGTGCGCCTAGTGATTCGGATTGTTAGCTCCGATCACTTCCATTGTTATTCCAATAGACGCTGGATTTGCTTTCGACACACATTCTCCTTTTCGGAGGCAGCCTTGCAAGTGCTAGCTTGGTTGAATAATACACACAAACACACACACACACGCACGCACGCACGCACGCACGCACGCACGCACGCACGCATGCACGCACGCACACACACACACACACACACACACACACACACACACACACACACACACACACACACACACACACACACACTACAGTAATCAGCCATTGATGTTTGTCACTGACTGTTTTTGTCCTGTACTCTCCCTCTCACCCATGTGATGTCTGAGAGAAGCGTCTCCGTGGTAATGGAGTGTTCTCCCCCGAAGTCTTTATTTCTCACAGTAAAGAGCCTTCTTGTAGCCGATGTAGTTTCGGTGCAAGGGGTGGTGGGTGTTTGGGGGTCGCCGAGGCCTGGAGGTGGTGATGGTGGTGTATGGGGCGGGGGTGGAGGGACTGGCATCTGAGAGGGAGTAGTGATGGCCGGTCGTTGGGATCCCTTGAGCCATAAAGCTAGCTCCTCTCCCTCTACAGAAGGGGAGAATAAAGGCCGCAGAAGAAAGGCAGGATGAAAGAAGGGGAGTCGTTTCTGACAGTGTATTTGTGCTGCTACTAAACTCCTTCCACCTCCCATAATGCACTTTGACCTGCCCAGACCTCTAATTGGCTAGCTCTGCGAAGAGTCGCAGAATGTTGGGTTACAGTCCACTCCTCTGTCTTCTAATTGTGCCAAGTCGTGGGCCTCTTGATGTGATGTGGGCTTGGTATTTGTTGGCTCACTTGTTGTGTTGAGCTAACTAGCTCCTCTGCTCCCAGTTCTGCCTTCATCAGGTCTTTGTACACCGCTCTTTCTAATAAGTACAGATGAGTTGTTTTGCCAGTGTTATTCCCCCCCGCCAAATGTGAGCTTGAAGATGGCTTCCTCTCGTTAGCTGTGCCTTCACCACTCAGATCTCACGGTTTGCGGGAGCGGTTTAATCTGATATGTAAATATAGCGTTTGATCCAAAGCGATAGTCTAACGAGCAAAAATCTCTGCTTTTCTCCGCCTCTCCTGCGCCAGTAATTAAAACAAAGCCTGTTTGGGCTTTTCTCCTCCGTCTCCTGTCTTTTCTGTCTGTTTCTTCATCGTCTTTCTGCCTGCCTTTCCTCTTCTCTCACTCTCTTGTTCTTTGCCTCTCTGTGTCTCCTCTTTGACACGAGCGCAGCACAGTCTTGATTTCTACACGTTTCATCCTTTACATTAGGCAGCTGCTGCATATTTTGTCAGAGCTGTTGCTGTGAAGTACGTTTGTCATATTGGAAAAGTAATGTTTGAAGCCGGGCTCTTTTGAAGTGGCTGATGTGGGGCTGTTTTAACTGGAAGGCAAAGGGACGGCAGTAGCCCGTAATGGGGGTTTATTCAAATGTCTGACCTCTAGATGACAGAACCAACCAACTGCGCTATGAATAAACAGCAGCTTGATGTGGTGCTTTGCGCTGCGCTTTGTTCAGGTGTTGATATCATGTTCCTATCATACTGCCTGCTAAATGACTGAAGGTCACCGGTGTCTGTGGGATGGCGCTGAGATCCATTTAGCTAAGAGCTCAACACTGAAAAGACTGCGAGTGAGTGCAGAGAGCCAGTCGTCCTGGTGAAGTGTGTGTGTGTGTGTGTGTGTGTGTGTGTGTGTGTGTGTGTGTGTGTGTGTGTGTGTGTGTGTGTGTGTGTGTGTGTGTGTGTGTGTGTGAGTCTCAATCGTGATGATTGCCAATGAGTCCTCGAATCCATATGAAAATATATTTTTTTAAAAAAGGGATTCATAAAGGGTCTATAATTAGGTTATGAATTAGGTTGTAAACATTTTATTAATCATTAAGAACCATTTATAAACCAGTTCTAACATAGTTTTCATACATCAACACAGGCTCACTATTTGGCAAGATGACTAAGCCTTATATTGGCTACTTAGCGAGAATCAACTCAGTGAGCAACAGATACCAAGGATGCTGGCTGATGAAGAACACGAAGTAAGCTAGGTAGCCAATATAAGGCTTAGTCATCTTGCCAAATAGTGAGCCCACATTTATCTGTACTGCTAAGTCTTATATTGGCTACTTAGCTTACTTCGTCTTCTTCATCAGCCAGCATCCTTGGTATGAGTTGATTCCCCCCCTTCCATCTTGATGTTTCTTGGCATCTCTTATGATCATTTATTTATGAGTTACTACCATTTCTAATAAGGCTTAGCAGTACAGATAAATGTGGGCTCACTATTTGGCAAGCAACCGGTCACAGTTGCCCTGTGTATCTCATCTCTTATAAAAGCTTATTAATGATTTATAAAGTATTCACAACCTAATTAATAAATGAATTACAAACTATCCGTAACCCCTTTATAAGGGTAGTCTTATTGTAAAGTGCTACCCACATTTATAATGAACCCTAAAGACATAATCATAAGATTTGATGAACTTCTTTCTGACCAATAACATCTTGTCTGCTATATTGTTCTAGCCCGACATTCAGACAGGGAAGCAACATGTTACAACTGGGAGATTCAGTAGGACATTCTTGTCTTTTATTTGTATTTATTTTTGCAAATGTCCTGTTTATTGCACAGGTGACAGTATATAGAAATGTGTGTACAAAACAAGATACGGTGGATTGGATTATGCTCTATCACCACCATCCTATTTATCTGAAAATTACTTTTGGTTGAGTTGTGTTGCATTATTTCGGCAAGATTACGGTAAATTACTACACAGTCTATAATATAAGGCTACGTTTGTTTGTTTGTTTGTTTGTTGAAAAAAGATATTCAAACAATTGTACTTTGTTTATCGCTTATTTACTGAAAAAGCCAGCACACCTGTGTTATCATTCTTACGTTCTCCCTGAGCAGCACGTTTTTTGACTGGAGATGCATTGTGAAAGTTAGCTAGCCCGCTTATAGATTAGATTAGATTCAACTGCATGTCATTGCACAGAGTACAATGACATGCAGTTTGCATCCAACCACAAAGTGCAAAGAGAAGTAAAGTGCATTAGTCTTCATGCATTTACATAACAGAACACATACAAGGTACAGGCTATAGGCATATGTAGTTAAATACACATGTTATAAATAGTAAATAAAGACATGGTAAATGAGTCAAAAGGAGTGACATGTCCCTGAGTGTGAGGCGCTGTGGGTATAGCTGGAATGTGTATAAAAGCCTGTGTCAGTTCATACTGCAGACAGGGAGGTCCTTACTTTCTGCGATCCCACCTCTGAAATGGTCTGCTTTTCACCAAGTCTGTGAGGATCTGCGGAGACTGTTCAAGTGCCATCCAACATTTGTGACTGTGAATGACTTGTCTTGTTCCACACTGCAGTCCATTCGGAGGCATATACACCTCCGGCTGGTGAGCTGAGAAGAAGAAAACAAACTGAATGGTTGTTTTGGAGACTCAACATTCAACATTAGTGCTTTTACCAACATACATATAATTCAACTTCAAAGGATACAGAGACAGCTGTTCTGGCAGACAACGTAAGGTGGGGTTTGGATTGGTTAGTGTGCAGACCAACGCAGACTCAGTTGTTGTTTGAATGGAAGCTTGAACTTACTTTCTGTGTGGCGTCTGCCACACAGAAAGTAAGTTCAAGCTCCAATAAACTCACAATCTGTCAGACTGATTAAATGATCGACCAAAAAACCACAGAGTGGACTGGTAGCTGGAGAGGTGCCAGTTCACCTCCTGGGCACTGCCGAGGTGCCCTTGAGCAAGGCACCGAACCCCTAACTGCTCTTCGCTCTAGCCCTCTTCAGATGCATGTGTATTCTGAATAGTGTGTATAACTGTGTGTGCACCTATAGCTGTATACTGTGCGTGTGTATGAATACAAATTGAATATCCCCCTAGGGGGAGGTTCATCTTCTTCTTCTCACGAATGTTACATCTGTAAGAAAGAATGGCATGCTTCTTGTGTCCTCAAAGCTGCAATCTTTAGATGAATGGTAAACTCTCTAAAATCATGTATCATATTTTAAAATCAATAATTCTGCCTTGACTTAATTAATTCAACACAGGTGTATTTGAGGCAGCATAAATTATATTTCATTTGTTATATCCAAAATGGTTGTTCACTGAATCCAAAATGTGTCTGATTACTGACACAACTTTGGCCTTTTTCAACACTTGAGGATTTCATTTGGTCAATTTATATGACTTATATGACTTATATGACTTATATGACTTATATGACTTTGGTGCCACAAACTGCATTTTCACTATGTTAGTTTTCCAAATTCTCAGTTACAATTACTTTGACATGAAGAAAATGGGTCATTTTCCAATGCATTCATTATTCTGTATCAGGAAAAGCTGCTGCCTGGGAGGAAGGGGAGAGGAGATTTCATAAGAGACAAGTAGAGTCTGGCTTTCTGCTTTGATACGCCACCTTCAACTTCTGGGCCTGCCTCTGTTACTCTCCCAATTAATTTGTCTGCAGTTGGGTTACCTTGATGAAGGACTGCATTTGTAGGAAGAGAGCACCTGGTAGCATATGCTGCAGGGACTGAGAGCAAGGCAAGAGCCAGCTGCAGACAGGACCATTCAGCACACACACACACACACACACACACACACACACACACACACACACACACACACACACACACACACACACACACACACACACACACACACACACACACACACACACACACACACACACACACACACACATAGTTTAATAACTGGTTAGTCCTACTGTACTGTCTTTGACAACACATATATGGTGGTTTAATAATTAAAATGTAAGAAACCATTGTTGATTACGTTTATTTTAAATGTTTAATTAATAGAATGTGTTTTGTTGGCAATATCTGAACATGAGTGCACTTCACAGCACATCGGGCAGTCCGGCCTGTTGATGGAGTCCTCAAGCTGAATCCATTAATGATATAAAAGAAAACAGTTACCTGCATTTCTGAATGACCCTTGACCCTGCCCGTACACAGTCACTTACATCTCATATCGGAGCATGTTCCAGCCCTTTGCCTCACCAGATCTTTGTCCAATGCCAATATTTCATATTTTGGGTAATTTCAGAAAGTAATGTGTGCCCTTTATATAAGGAGACAGAAAATAAAGTTGTGGAGGACAGGGTGATAATGAGTGTGTAGTGTACTGAGCTTTGATGCAAAACCTCAGTTACCGCCTGTAAATACTATAAACACAAACTTGTCCTCACCTAAACTAAGAATAATGACTTTGTTACCTCACACAGCCTATCTTTAAACTTTGCCCGGAACATTGACATTTAATGTTATCTGCACTGAAGAAACTGAAATGTTGACTTTAATTAAACCTAATATTTTTGATTTAGACTTCATATTATTGCTTTCTACTAACCTAATATAATTAAGTGAAATCTCTTGAATTAAAGTTTTTCAGTATAGATAAATGAAAGGCACAGAGTCAAGTTAGAGATTTCCGCACACAATTTCTCTTCAAAATGATAGTAACTGAAGCGCAAACTGTCGCTGCAGCTTCCTTCCAAAAACATCAGCACGGTATGGGCCTGGAATAGCCTCCATCATGCAGCCGGGCTCTCAGTCAGGATCAGGTGTCCGTGTGGAGGAGATGGAGCTCGGCTGGAGTTTGAAGAGCGGCAGGTCCGCCCTGAATACCACCTTGTGTTTCTGATCCTGAGAGGACTGCCCCGGCAGCTGCCCTCCTTCATGCCTGTTTGTCAGGATCTGTCGATAAGTCCCGCACTCGCTCCGCTTTAAAGGGGAGGGGAAGAGGAGGCTGAAATAGGATGCTTCCTGCCCTTTAACATGCCAGAGGCTTCGTTAAGGGAACCTGTGAAATCAGTTTAATAGGCTGACATCACCCCTGGGCCTCCGTGACCCAGCCCTCCAGAGACTCTCCTCTCCTCTGCTCTCCTCTCCTCTCCTCTTCCTTTTCCCTCAATTTCTTCTCCCTCCTTTCCGTCCACCTCTTCTTTCTGTTCTTCCCTTTCTCTCTCGTTATCGATTGTCTGGCCCTTATCGCTCCTCTCCTAACATCTCTTGTTTTTCCTTGTGTCTCACAACATCAACTTCCATCTCCTCTCTCACCATTTCTTTTCTTGTTTCCTTCTACTTTGCTCTCACTATCATCTCTTCTGTCACCGACATCTTTGAAAATCTTCTCCTCTTATTCCTGGTTGACTTCCCCCTTTACTTTACTTTTCTTTTCATGCTATTATGATTTCTCCTTTTCTCTTAAATCTTCCTCTTTAGCTTCAGCAGCAGTGTTAGTGGATCCAACAGGGGATAGCTCTGTGTTCATCCAGCTGACCTGGATGAACACAGAGCGCAGGCCGGTCTGAAGACAACCCTGAGTGTTTCTGAACCCACCTGACATTAGTGAATAAAATATGGCGTGGGCCTCCTGTTGGGGACGGCTGCTGAAAGGGAGATCACTCCACCTCCTCTTATTTATTCTCTTTTCCTCTTTCTTCAGACGCTAACGCGGAGAATGTGACGTTAATGTGCATACCGGCTGTTTGAACCGCCAACCACAGGTCAGCCACTTTAATAGAGAGGTTCAAGCCTCTCTCAAAGGGATAGCAGCCCGACGCCTCCATTAATGTAGAGCAGGAATGTAGCCGTAAAACAGCACTTCCTCATGTAAGGCTTCCCTGGGAAGTGCCGGGACCCTGGTGTTTTATCCTCTGTCCTGCAACCAGAATGAAAAGACCTAACAACCACTATAATTCTTAAGCCTTTTTGTTGTCAAATGGTTTTCTGTTGTTTCCGATTTTTGGTTTCTTTCTGTAAACATGGAACAACTCATGCCGTATCTGCAGGTCGAATCCAGGAGGATGAGACAGTTGAGGCTGCTTCAGTCTTCTATTCTCCGGCTTTTGCATGACTTTTTATGTGCTCTGAATATTTTGTCTTTTGGATATGGTATGAGGAGTTTTTGTGTGTGTCTGTGTGTGTGAGTCAAAGTGTTATTGTGTTTCCTCTGCTGCGTGTGTGTGTGCAGTATGGGTCCTGACACTGCCTGGATGGTTCTGGCTGCCCATGGCTGTAGGCAGGCCTTGGGGGGTGCAGGCCCTCTCCTGGTGGGGATAAAAGCAGGAGGCATCTGGCTCCAGCGGAGCTCCAGAAACTCAAAGTAGCCTAAGATCCCCCTCTCCTAGTTTAGCCAAACAAGCTGGACTAATCCCAACTATCAGGGGATGCTCTGTCAAAACAAGCAGCAGGGCCCTAAGGCAAGCCGATCCACTGAGCAGTGAAGGGCCGCGGTGAGAGGCAGAGAGGGAAGGAGGCCCCCCCATTAGCATAATGCCTCTCGGTAGCGAGCTGGTGTGCTGGCCTGACAGCCTGAACACAGGGCACAGCTTCTCACAGGGGGTTTGGGCTCAGAGAGGGGGCAGCAGGGGCAGAGGGGGCAGCAGTGGAGATGTGGGAGCTTTCTGGCTTAAATCAGCGAGGGGCAAAACCCAGCCCAGTCTGCTGATGGCAGCTCCTCCTCTTCCTCTTCCCCTCTCTCTGTCTCTGTGATTTTGCCTCTTCTGGCTTATTTTTAGCAGCCTTCATCCTCCAAAAGCAGGTTGAGTCCTTTTCTCTCTGAATATGTAGGCCTATGCCCTGGGCTCGCCGCCGCTCACCCAATTCACCGTGTGCACCACTACCTCGCCAAGCTATTCTGGTGCTTCTGATCCTGTGTTGAGGCTACCTGATGGAAAGTAGCTTAGAATTTGTGTCAGAAAAGAAAGAGCTTGACACACAATGCACTATAAATCTCATTGTGCACATATGAAATATTGATTTAGCACACTCATTATCCTGCATAGATCTCCCTCAATATCCAGATGACTCCCTTTCTCTTAAAATCCTTTGTAACATCACAAGCTTGAATGTAGTGAAACCACTCTGTCTCCTTTTGTCACCATCCGGTGTCATTTCATTCTGTATATGCAGAAAGGCTAAATGAAACAAATGAGTTAGCTGTATATGTTATTAGCCCTAATGGGAACATAATGGGGTTAGCTCAGGCCACGTAATAATGAATATCAATATCAGCAGCCTGGCCTTTTATTAAAGCCTTACATCATCTCTCAGACACTCAATTTGAGAGGGGACTGAGCGTCCATGGGGACGATATTTTGGTATGTGGTGCGGTTCTAAGTATTAAATAAATACCTTGTTTTTTTAGATATATTATTGTTTACTTACAGATTGCATTTTATCAGAAAATGTAGTCACTTTTTGGGGGGGATTCTAGAACATATTGTCATAACCTTTGATATTATCAGCTTCACACTTCATAGATTCAGTATGTATGACTCCTGAATGGCTATTAGAGGCTACAGCTAAACTCCTAACTAAAAAGATCCTTTTAAAAATAGGAAACCCTGCCGTCTGCTTCAAGTCCAGCCAGTCCAGCTGGGACTGTACTTGGACTGGATCCAGTTGATTATCATTTCAGCCCACTGTCACTCATAAGGAGGCAAGTTTCTGGGCCCAATTATCTTTGAAAACCCAACCATGGAGGCTGGATGTGATCAATGAGGCCGATGCCAGCGTCGATGTGCTCGAGTCAGGCCTATTGATCAGTGGACGTGTATAGACAGACGTTGTGAGCTGTATAATGTCAGCAGGGCTGGAGGGGGAGTTGAGGTGGAGCAGAAGCGGCCTGGGAGAGGAGGGTGGAGGGGGGGGGGGGGGGGTGTGGTGGCAGCGCCGGGAGCCTCAGGTGTGCGGCGTCAGGAGGAAGAGGTGACAGTTTGCTGGGCCCCAGGGCCCCCGGGGACAGGATCAGGACCTGCCCTGACTCCCAGCTCCAGCTCAAAGCAGCAGGGTGACGGGCCGCCCCTGCAGCCCCTCCCACCGCCGCTACCGCAATTAAAAGTCTGGCTCAGTTGCAGGCTGGAGCGCAATAAAACACAGAGCACAACAACCCTCTCACCTTACGCTCAGGGACTGGGACACACACACATGCACACACAAGCTGGGACACTTCTGCCTCTCGCTCCGTTCTCAGAGAGACAACCTTAGGGTGGGGGGAAGATCATTGTTTTGATAAATCATAAATATGATTGTGGGATTAGTCACATCATAAAACATTTGGGGGAATAGGCTTTACTAACGTGGCGAGAGTTAGATAAGAACATCAATACCAATCGCATATGGCTGGCAAATATGAAGACCTTAGGTTAGCTTAGTATATTCTGTTCAGCAGATCCACCAGCGCCTCTGAAGCTCACTCATCACGTTACATCGGACAGAATGAGAAGATGTGATATTATTTGCTTAGTTCAGTGTTTGATTCTATTATCTTTACATTTTATTTTTTATTTTGTATATGTCAAATTTGTCAAAATTATTATATTTTTTGTTCAAAACGACCACTGCTGAAAGTGACTAAGTACATTTACTAGAGTTGTAAAAAGGTACACATTCAACATACATTTCATTGCCTGGTACTTTATACTTCTATTACACAAAAAAAACTTTTGAGACTGAAAATACAAAACATAATCTACAAAACACGCAACTATGTATTATTATAGGATAAGATAAGATTTAGGGTTTATTTGAATTCACACCGATCAATAGGTTAAAGTCAATACAACTACCCCCCCTTTACCAGCTTCAATGTTGAATTGATGAACATATTAATGATCAATAATACAAATATAATTCAATGAAATGCATCATTCCAATATACAGCCAATTCCACCCAAGTACTTTTGGGACCATGGTTCTATTTTGATGCTAATATTTCGGAACTCAGAACTCTTACTTTTTGATATCTGATGACTTATTTTATCCCTGCAAAATAATGAAATCAGCTAAATCCCAGAAAAAGAGTTGTTTCAGGTGAGTGACAGTGTCAGACCTGCTTAGTCGTGGGAACATGGGAAAATTCCAATTTGCTAAGATGGCCCCCTGGATCTGGTTTGGTGCATACTCGTGTGGTTCAATTTGGAATACAAATAAGTTATGTGTGTAGCTTCTTACTGTGCGCTCACACTGATGGAACCATTACATCTGTATCACATGTGAGTCGAACATTCTGATTTCTGCTGTGGAGACAGAGCCTCCACCACCTCCGCCCCAGCCTGAAGGAAATCTGTTTTCCATTCTGCCAGCAGGTCCCCGAAGCAGTGCCTCGTCTCAATAATGATGAACGATTATTGCCCTCAGATTGCTTTATGATATATGCACTCGTTAAAAGTAAAGGGCCGATCGTTCCACTAAAGTAACCTTTCTGTACATCATTCTGAGTGCAAAACTAATAATGGCCTGTTTCATGTGACAGACTGGAAACAGAGACATCCGTTGAGAAATCGAACTCAATACATCTTAATATGGATACAGCAAGCAGCGCTGTGATGTAATGACCATACAACTGTTCAGCAGTGGCATAATGAGATCAATCGCCTCAATGAAACAGTCTCTTCTCTCCTTTCAGGAAAACAGGAGGAGTTTATCTCCTTCAGATAATAACGAGCAGATTAAAAAAAATACAGATAAACACTATGTCTGCTTCCACAGGAATAAACTCTTATTTCTAATCTATAGACTCCCAAACACTAGTTCAACAGGTAAAGGTTCCTTCTGTGGCTAATAAAGGCTAAAGCCACAGCCGCTTTGTCCTCATATTATTTTACCTCTTAATTCTTATGAATATAGTGGATTGAACATGCATTTTAACGAGTGTAATGTATGCATTTGAGTTCATATTGATGTATGAGGTCATTGGAGAGGGAGAGCGCCAAAGGCTAAAGTTGAGGGAAATACAGACAAGGAGGAGGTGAATACGAATTAGAGGTGTGTTTAGTGTGTGTGTGTGTGTGTGTGTGTGTGTGTGTGTGTGTGTGTGTGTGTGTGTGTGTGTGTGTGTGTGTGTGTGTGTGTGTGTGTGTGTGTGCGGAAGGAGAAAGAGAGGACATACTTAAGTCCACAGCCAGAACTCCTCATGCAAATACTGAGGAAAAAACGAGCTTCATGAATTAATCTCTCCACTTCCACTTCTTTTTGCTAAAGGCAGTCTTCCTCCCCAGCTTGAATCTTGCTTCTCCTGGCGTCAAGAAATTAATTAGCTGTTTGTCATCCCGAGCTGAACTGAGGGAATTTGGAGAACAGTGGACAGGCAGCACAATGCCTGGGATGGATAGGAGGCTGGTTTGTTGGTGTGACACTGCAGGTGCTACCACTGACTTGCCCCCCCCCCCCCCCCCCTCTTTCTCCTCCTGAGCCTGAAGGAGGGTTTGCCCGTCAGCCCGACCTCAATGCACGCTGTAAAGGAGGCAGCGGCTCATTGTCTTTGTGAAGATGGAAGATGGAGAGGAGGGAAAAGCTACTTTTTGTGTTATTAGAGGAGGACAGGTGGTACTGTGTTTTACTGAGCCCCAGGAAATGCAGCCTAATGTTAGCCAAGGCTGCTTTCATGGCCTCGGGCTACAGGAGGGACGGAGATAGCAGGCAGCAGGTACTTGCTGCCATGGGGTGGATTTAGCAGTGCTGTGAAGCTTCCGATTTGGTCCCTCACACACACACACACACACACACACACACACACACACACACACACACACACACACACACACACACACACACACACACACACACACACACACACACACACACACACACACACACACACACACACACACACACACACACACACACACACACACACACACACACTACCACTCTCCCTTATTTGATACAGGCAGGTAACTTCCACCAGCCTCAGTTTTAGGGAAGAGTAGATTAAGCTAAAAGTGGGTTGTGGGCTTGACAGGGACCTGGCACCTCGCCAGAGCAGGTGGCTTAAAAGTCTCTCCGTGGTTTTCTTGTACACCAGAGGAAGTGCTATGTTTTTTATCCTTTATGAAATAAGTGAATGGATGCCACTGTGTGTTGCGTTTGTCTGACATTTGGATTTTGAGAAATACAAATATTAAATCAGTAAAATGTTGATAAATTAATTCTCAATATCTTTATTTGACAAACATGTCAATAATGGATACTTACAACATCACAGTTAATGCAGGAACACAGGTCAATAACAACAGCGGTCAATGAAGCATTGTTGGGGGGGGAGTTAAGACGCACACATCTCCATGTGTTCAAATATCCTGATCTGACCTGATCTGACAAGATGTGTGAGGTCATTATTGGTATAGTTCATTCATAGAGTGTTTAACACACGTCCTGCTGACATTGTGTGTATGTGTGTGATTTACGATAGGGTATACTTTTGTTACCTGTTGTTTTAATGGCTTTTCTATATCAGTATTTAATCAACCAAGTGTTCCCGTGAAACTGAACTGAATTATATTTCAGTGGAAAAGTCTTTTATTCAGCATTGAAGTCCCAGATTTGAACATACTGTATGGTTCAGGCTGTAAATTGAAACAAAACTACTTGGTTAAGTACACTGGAAAAACTGAAACATTTACTTTAATTAAATGTATTATGTCAACAGATTTCATATCACTGTATTACGTTAGTTGAAAGCAATACTATGAAGTTTAAATAAAGAACATTAGGTTCAACTTAATAGTATTGCTTTCAACTAACCTAATAAAGCTATGTGAAATTTGTTGACAAAATAAATGTAATTAAAGTCAGCGTTTGAGTTTTTCCGTGTATGGTAAAACACGGATTGGATCAAATATGAATGTTTGTAAAGCTAGTTCATTAACGGAGGTTAAATGAAATGAGTAATTGTTCACTTAATGTTTCACAAGGGACACAACAGCTCCTGTGTTTGTTTGGACCATCGGCCCGTTCCACCTGTCATCTCAAGCTAACACCCAAACTAATGAAATTGTTACATTTAGGTATTTCATAAATAATAAAAAAAGATGTCTATATATTCATGTTTAAATTAAGCAAATTATACCATCATGTCATTTGATTTATTTATAAATGAATATAGACATTTAAAAAAGAAAAATCTTTATTTGGGGTCACATAGTATTTATATAGCCTTTTGCTCTGTTAAGAGTTCACTCTTTTGCTACCCAAAAACAGCAAACAAATAAAGTAAATAAGTAAATGAATTAGAACAAATAAAAAGAACAATAACAAATATGAAATAAATAAAAAACAATACAAATGTATGAGTAAATAAAACACATGTTACAAAACAGTAACAAGTCTGTAAAACATATTGCTTCCTACATTTCCAAGTTGCTCCAATTAGGTTTTGATGTCCTGTTTTCATAGCTGTGACATTCTTTATTTGTGTATTTAATTACGGTAGGCTACTGACAAGAGTCTCATGCACACAGAGATCTCAAATCCAACATCCAGATGCACTCCCTTCCAGTTCAACGTCCAAATAAAGTGTTTTAAAAATCTGGATGGATTTTGGTTTGTTTACAAGGTATCTGATCAGCTGACTGCTTCTTGTGTCTTACTGTTTTAATGTTACCTTGTTCCCTGATCATGGTGAAGCAATAGCACAATATTTCCCTAACCACATCAGTAAGTGTGTTTGTACATTAAGGT